>NW_012114877.1:619161-669534 GCF_000951035.1 Colobus angolensis palliatus | reverse complement strand
TTTATATTTTTAGTAGAGAAGGGGTTTCACTATGTTAGCCAGGCTGGTCTCGAACTCCTGACCTCAAGTGATCTGCCTGCCTCCCAAAGTGCTGGGATTACAGGCATGAGCCACCGCGCCCGGCCCAACCTCATGAATCTTATATCTGTATTATATCTGTATTTCCTTTACCAGAAAAAAAAATTTTGTTCTCAATTATACCAGTATAATTACTCTTAAAAAAAAAAAAAACTCCACAATACACATATAACAGTTTCAGAATAGGAATACTAACTCTAGTGCCAATAATAAGAATACTGGAAACAGTTTCATATTTTATTTCTGGAATTACTTTTGTCAGTAGGGTATGTTTCACTAAGGATGTATATGATAAAGTTACTGTGCTTAAAACTACTTGGACAATTTCCTGTCTGTATGGTTTACTTTTATTTATGGGAATCGGGTTTTTAAAATTTGTTTTATAATTACCTAAAATATTTACATGGTTCAAAAATCAAATCGACAGAGCAGGGTCTATTTTTTAAAGTCTAACTTCTATCCTCATTATTTTGGAGTGACTTACAGGTATTCATTTTTATTAATGGTTTACGTTAAACCTAGTGCTTATTTATTTTACTGAATGACTACATTCTATTTCTATCAAGAAGATACAACATGAGAAATATTCTCGAAAGTAGGATATTTGATATTTATAAATATCAAAGCTCTAGGATGTGGTTCTAGCAATCACTGTGAAACAAGGAGAGAGGCTAATATGGATGCAGAAGAGTGAGAAAGAAAGAGACCTGTATGAGATGAGGTTGGTGGGGGCAGATCGTAAGAGGAACTCAGATTTTGCCTGGTAAAACTGGGATCATTACTATTAATGAAACCCCATATGAGTCGAGACTTGTGGGGTTTGAAGAACTATGGTTATATATGAAATCTGCTTAGACTTCAGCAAGGATGTTGGCTCTACCACATGTTAAGTCTATCAGTGCTGAATCTGAATGCCATGGAGTTGATTCAGAACTGGCTAAATGATCAGCTTGACAGACAGGTAAAGTCAGCCTTCTGAAGCACGCCTGTGTGGCAAAGATGACATGAGCAGAGGGTCTCAGACTCAGGAAAGTGACAGGCAATGAGCAGGGAGCATTGTCACTTGCTGTCACGAGTGGCCTGCTCACACACTCTCCACCATTTGGTGCGTGATTGCTGCTACATTCACACGAAGGTTAGCAGGAAGACCATGGTACCTGCTCTTTTTCCATTCTTCCATATCCTGGATTAGAGATGGCCAGTGCACAGACATTTTTCGAAGTATCACATTACTTCAAGTAGAGATTGATAGTAATGTTTAACCCTAGTGGGTATAAAACAAATTCTAATCAACTTGTGCCTGAATCATTCAATTAACTTAAGCATATATTGAACGTTCATTAGTGCTAGACTCTATGCTAGGCTCTGATGATGTAGCAATGAGTAAATCACAGCCTCCATGCTTTTGGAGTTAACAGTTTAGTGACAGGAGGCTAGTGCAAACAATAATCACATCTGAACAATGTAGTAAGTCTTATGATAGGTCATTCACAAACTGCTTTGGGGAGTTTGGAGGTGGGACTGCAACCCAGCTCACGGGGAAGGGGAGGCTTCCTGAAGCAGAGGATACCTAGACTTCCTCCAGCTGATACTTAGACTCTGGTGGAGGCGGAGGGTGGAGGGAGGGGTCTGTGGAGGGACAATGGTGCAGAAAAGGGTCACCTGGGCAAGGTAGGGAGAGCACAAGAGTGACACACAGTGAATGTGCAAGAAGCTCCTGAGGGTGAGGTAGAAAGCGGCCAAGGCCCAGACCAGACATGACAGTAAGGAGCCCTTCCTGGAAAGTCTTAAATACCATCCTAATGAGCTTGGACTGTATTCTGGGGCTGTCAATAAGCCACTTAAGTAAGGCCTTTAAAAAAGGCAGAAGTATTAGGAATGAAGGGGACATGGTACATATGAGAAATATCTGTTTATTTTTGTAACCAGAAAAAAAAACTTTTCTTTATACAAAATTCTAACATTACTAAACTATGTAACATGAAACGTGAAATTTTGCATAAATCATTAATGGTTTTGTTACTATTCTAATTTGATTTACTTTGAAAGTAACACTATTACCTTTTGGAACTTTGTTTTTTTAATTTTTCAATATATTTTGGACAATTTTCTATTTTTTCCACATATCTACCTTGTTTTTTAAACAGTGACCTATATTCCATTGTTTGAAGGACATATTTTTTGTCTGTCTATTGCTGGATATTTAGGTTCTTCTCAACTTTTCTTTTCTTTTTCTTTCTTTTTTTTGATGGAGTTTCGCTCTAGTGGCCCAGGCTGGCATACAATGGCATGATCTTGGCTCACTGCAACCTCCACCTCCCAGATTCAAGGGATTCTCCTGCCTCAGTCTCCTGAGTAGCTGGAATTACAGGCGCCTGCCACCATGCCTAGCTAATATTTGTATTTTTAGTAGAGACAGGGTTTTATCATGTTGGCCAGGCTGGTCTCGAACTCCTGACCCCAAGTGATGCACCCACCTCGGCCTCCCAAAGTGCTGGGATTACAGGTGTGAACCACCATACCCAGCCTCAACTTTTCTTTCTTTTTGTTTTTTAAAATCAAAGTAATGTATATACAGTTGTCCCTAGGTATCTGTGGAGAAGTGGTTCCAGGACCTCAATTAAATACAAAAATTTACAGATGCTCAAGTCTCTAATATAAATGGCATAGTATTTGCATATAACCTATGCACATTCCCCCATATATTTTAAATCATCTCTAGATTACTTATAATATGCAATATAATATAAATCCTATGTAAATAATTTTTATATTATATTGTTTAGAAAACAATGATAAGGAAAAAGTCTGTGTATGTTCGGTATAATTCTTTTCCCAAATATTTGCAGTCTGCAGTTGGTTGAATTCACGAATGTGGAACCTGCTGATATGGAGGGCCAACTGTACACACTTCAAGAAGGCAAATAAAATAGTACTACTGGGCTTATGATGAGAAACAGGAGTTGCCCCTCCCATTTCTTCTCACCCCTGTTCCCCTCTTCTTTGATGCAACCCCAGTCTACTCTTTTGATTATTTTCTTTAAGTCCCGTTTCTTTATTTTTCATTTTTAGAAAATGAAACATAAAAAAGCTCATATCCTAAAATAGAAGATGGGAATTAGCCTTCCTTAGAACCCTTGCCTCCCCCCACCCCCACATACACAAAACACTTTTTAAAAATTCCATCATTCCAGTATAGTTATATCTATGTTTTGAATTAAGTCAATATTCCATGTTGACAGTATTATAATTATGATTATGGAATTATTAGTCAGAGTTGAGCCATGTATATATATATTTTTTCTATAAAGCGCCACTGAATCCCTAAAATTTTGCCAAAATGTAATAACATCTCCCAGTACATTCAAACACCTTACACCTTCTAGCAGTTTTCCTTTCTTTTCGACAACATCCCTCCAAGAGTCCTCTATCACCCTGCTCCACCTAGACAGGTTCCTGCCTGGGCTGGCTGAGCACCTGTTGCCTTGGAACTTTCTTCCCTGTCATCTTGGGTATTTCTTTCTTCTGCTTCCTGTCTTGGGTGTCCCTGTATCCTGGTTACCATGTCTTCCTTTCTTTGGTTTACCCCCTTGTTTTTGTATAGCACATCTTCCAGTAGCTTCCTGAGAAAATCTTAAGACATTTCATAATATTTTCAGGAGAGAGAATTCACAAACTTGATGATTGATTGGACATAAAGCAATGAGAGAAGAAGGAATAAGAAATGAACCCCAAGCTTTTGTATGAGACATCTAAATGGCTGAGTGTACAGGGATTGGAGTAGGTTTGAGAGAAGAGTAAATCCACCGAATACACTGATTTGCCTGGGATATCTGGGTGCAGCAGCTAGCAGATATCTATCCGAATTTCAGGAAAGCTGTCAGCAGTGAAGATCCTGACATCTTACCTGAAATGGAAATTGTAGTTATCCATCTAGATGCGGTTGTTAAAGTATGAGAGTAAATGAGATTGGTTGGGAAAAGGACATAGAACAAGGGCAAGAATGTGCAAAGGATAATCAATTACATATGAATGTTTAAAGGGTAAGCCAGGGCCAAGGAAAGAACCCATGAAGAAATCTGAGAAGAAACCTCAGAGAGGTGGGAGGACCAGGAAAAATTAGAGCCAATGGACAAAACAGACACAGGTTATAAGAATGTGTAATGTATAACAGAATTTAAAGAAGAAGTGGGCTTATTAAAAATAATACAATACGGCCGAGCGCTGTGACTCATGCCTGTAATCCCAGCACTTTGGGAGGTCAAGGCTGGTGGATCACAAGGTCGGGAGTTTGAGACCAGCCTGGCTAACATGGTGAAACCCTGCCTTTACTAAAAATACAACAATTAGCCAGGCATGGTGGCACACGCTTGTAATCCTAGCTACTCAGGAGGCTGAGGCAGGAGAATCACTTGAACTCGGGAGTCAGAGGTCTCAGTGAGCCAAGATCATGCCATTGCATTCTATCCTGGACCACAGAGCGAGACTCTGTCTCAATAATAATAATAATACAACACAGATGGCAAAATGATAAATGCACAAAAGTGTTTCCTGAAATATTGTTTAGAATAGTAAAAACTGGAAACAAACGTTTAACATTCATCCTCTGGAGAACTTGTAATATAAATAATGCTATGGACTCATTAGAGCACAATGCCCCTATCAAAAGTTACACAGGCTTATGCTTATGCTTATTGACATTTATATTTATTGTTTAGGAAAAGCAATGCAAGTTACTGCAAGAAATGAGTATTATATGATGCAATTTATGTAAATCTCTATGCACAGAGCCATCTGCTTGTGAATGTATGCATAGACTAGAGAGATGTTTGGAAGAATGTTCACCAAAGTGTTAATGGTGATTATCTTTGGAAGAGGAGATTTGGGTACGTTTTACTTGCTTCTTTGCATTTTAAGTATTGTTCAAATTTGTTACAATAATTATGTAATAAAAAGGAGCTATTTTTAAAGGATAAATGTTAATGATGTTAAATACTGCAGAGAGATTGAGTAGTTAAATGCTGTGAAGTGGGAACAGAAGAGAATTTTGAAGGAGCTGAGGAGTGAATGGGATATGAAGATAACAAAATGCCAAAGATCTTTCTAGAAGCATGAGATGGGAGGGTGAGAGATAGAGTGATGGGTGGAGGATTAGACAACGCCTTTATTCCTTCATTTTTCCCTTTCTCCTCTTTTAATTCGTTCTGAACACTATCGCCAGATAAATTCCCCAAATATCCCATTATTTTGTCACTCCCATGCAGGACTCCAGTGGCTCCCATCCAAGGAAGCTGAAATTGCCCAGGTGCCTTTCAGAGGCCTCAATAATCTGAATTCACTCACTATTCCCGATATTAACTTGCTTTTTCATTCAAACCAATTTTCCTTTAAAAATTTAAACATATGTTTACTGAGCATGTACTACAGGCCAGGCACCCTTAAAATCACTAGGTAGATAAGGACATTATGGTCTCTGCCATCATTGTAGTCATAAAGCAGTGAGGATGCCAGACTTACATACAGCTAGTATGAGTATAGAGTAATAGGGGCTGTAACTGACCTATGTGCCAATTGTTTACCCATCCATATGGACAATAGAGATAGACGATATTTGCACCTGCTGTTACTTCTGCACTTCATCTCATCACCTCTTCATTCTTTTTGAACGCCTAAATCCTCCTAATCTTTCACATCATAGATCAAGTCTAAACTTGATAGCTTTCTTCTTATGACCTGCATGACACTTACTTTTTTATTATTCCTCTAGGTGTTTGATTTTATAATACCTTCCAATGTTAGTGAACTACTTATAAGTATGAACTACCACTTCACCAAGATGAAATAACCATGAGCTTTGAAAGTTGTCACAGTACCTAGCACAGGGTTAAACAGGTAGCAAGTATGATTAAATGCCTGCTGAAATTTATCAGGAAACTTCCCTCCCAAGCTATCTAATATTTCTAAATAAAATAAAAAACTTCAAAGGTGGTATATTTGAAAGCAACCTAATACAATTTGCACAGTGAAAAGGACTACTTTAGACAGAGGAAGCAGCTGTGCAAAGACAAAAAGGTACGAACATTTCAATTCTGAGGGTTGGGGGAGTGTAGGTGACAAGACAGGGGTGGTTGCTAAGACTTCAGATGGATGAAATTTTTAAATGATGAGAACAATTTAGAGAAAAAAATAGATGCTAGAACCCAATCAAGGTAGCATATGCAATAAATAAAATCCAAACTTAGTCATTATGCAAGATAGGGAATGAAAGCTCAATTATTATTCAAGACTATAAAAGCACAAGTATGTTCTAAGTATGAGGTGACATTATGAGACTGCAGTTTAAGAGACTATTGCAATAATAAGTATGTAAACAGAATTATGACCTTGTAAAGGCTGGGAAATCATCTTTGTACTGTAGGTGATACAAGTGATGTCTTTACTAGGAAGTCACATCTAATTTTTCATCTTAACATTTAAAAAGGAATGTGTGAACATCACAGAGCCCTGTTGCCCAAATTTCACTCCACCGAACATTAGGTCAGGAGGATGTTAATGGATATTCCATTTTTAACATGGTCTAATGAAACTGGGAAATATTGTTTTAGAAGATCCTGAAGTCTTTTGATTAAAATGATGTGAAGAGCCTATGAATAGAGTTTAGAAGAGAAGGGACTTTTTTCAGGAGTAAAATAAAACTGAGGGGAGGACAAGTGGCTGTAATAAGTAGTAGGAGGGTTATTATAAGCTGGGTACATTGAAGCTGCTTTTATCTCTATAAAGTCGGAAATTGACATATTGCAGCAAGAGAAAGATGGGTTAGAAATGGACTGCCTGGCGAGGGTGTGAGAGGGAAATATTAAATTATTATTGCAAGAGAGCATATCGTCTTCAACTTTGCACAAATGATAGGAAAGACAGAGAACCATTTAAGGATGACTTATGTGTCCCACTGCCTGGAGCTGCCAGGCAGGTGACCCTTTGAATTTATTTCTCACTCTAGAATTCCATGAGTCTAGTACTGTGGACCCTAAGATGAAGGATATGACCATAAGAACATCTAGTTCCAGCTCCACTTCTGTCACTGACCTACTGAACCATCTATAAAGTGATTATCATGATTTCTCATAGTATCCTGCAGGAATTTCCCTAGGATTAATTACACAATGAGCTTCATAGAGAAAGACACCAAAAATACTTACAGGAATAGGTCAAATCATATGAAATTGCTGGTATTTGATTATTTGTGACCTATAAAAATGGCAATTCCACATGGTCTAACCTAATAAAATTCATCATTCCTCGAGCCTGCTATGTGACAGGGATGGGCTGGTTTGGGGATTTGAAGATGATAAAGACATGGTACCTGCCTTCAGGGAGCTCTCAGACCAGTGAGGGAAACAGGCACTTGAGGAAAACACTGAAGTGCAGTTGGACAAGGGCCACAGTGGACGTGCCACAAGACGCTGTGGATAAAAAAGGAAGCCAGCTATTCTCCTGGGCCAGGAGAGCAAGGCCAGAAAGACGCAAGCAAAGGGTGGCTTTGGAGGGGTTGGGACATTCATTTATGCTGGATTTTGAAGGTTGAGTAATTTACTAAGTGGGAAGGACCATTCTAAACAGAGGAAACAGCTGTGCAAAGATGAAGAAGTATGAAAAAACCTCTCTGGAGAAAAAAAATCATTTAAATATTAAATAATATTAAGACAAGGAGACATTAATTGAACCCTCTGTAAGTAACTCCTATTAGAATGTCCTTTTATTTAATATTACTTCGTTAGTATTTATCATAGGTTGTCCTTGCTTAACAGAGCTTGTGCAAGTTTTTCTGAATAGCTGCAGCACAGAATACTTTTCAGCAGGAAAAAGAGACGAGGCTGGACACATTGCTGGCAGCCAGGTTGAGAAAAGCCCTGTGTTCAGCAACAAGGAGAAGGGCCTCCATTCAGTGGGTGCTGGGGAGGCACTAGAGAGTTTTAGGTAGAGTGGCAACATGATCAGATTTGCATTTTGGAAAAGAAAGTCCATAGTGGTGGTGGTTTTATGGAGGAAGGACCAAAAGCTGGTGCCAGCAGAGGCAAGGGCAAGAGCTGGGGAGCAGTGAAGGGGAGAGAATCCTGGCAAGCAGCGACGTTTAAGGGACAAGAGCAGTTTAGGAGGCAGAAGGAGAACTGAAGACAGTCCAGGGAGAAAGTGGCTTCAAGAAACTGAAATAAGTTCAGCAAGATAAAAACTCAACACTGTCCCTGGGATCTGGAAGTTGCTCATTGGTGAGAGCAAGAGCAGCTCCTGTGGCGTGGACAGAAGTCAGATTTCTGTGGATCAAAGAACAAATGGGAGGTAAGGAGCTGCCAGCAATGAATATGGAAGTAATTTTAAAGGTTAGCTGGAAAGGAAAGAGGAGAGATGGGATGGTTAGAGGGAGTTGTAGAATAGAAGGGAGACATGGTTGTCTTTTTTGTTTGTTTTGGAGGAGTAGAGAGTCTTGAGCAAGTGTGAAGTGGAGGGAGAGAAGCCAGGGGAAAGGGAGGGACCAGGCTAGAGGGCACGGAGAGGGAAGGAGGCAATGATTTCAAATGCCCAGCGAAGTTCCTTTTTCCAGAGCAGGGGGAAATAGGCAGGCCTGGATGCAGCTCTAGATAAGTTTGATGGTGAGGCTGAGAAGAGAAAGATTTAACATGTCTTGACTTCATCTTTTCTGTGGGATGGGAGGCAAGGTGGAGAATAGATGGATTGGGTAAGGGTAGAATAGGGCAGCTTCCCAGGAGCACTGGGGATGTGGAATGGCTGCCGAGAGGTGACCAGAGCAAGGCAAGACTTGCCAAGCAGCACTGCAAGCTCAGCAGAAGCTGGAAACCACAAACTGTGGGGACTGTAATTTAGATGTTTGTATTATTTTTTTCCAACCAGTGATCAGCAGCATGGATGCAGGAGATTAGAAGGGCGAATTTGAGGAAGGGTCTCTTGAGGTGGTAGGTGTAGTGAGAGTTAGGGTTACTGAGAGGGAATGGTTAAATAGACAAGCCATCATAGTATGATTCTGGGTATGTAGGAGAGGCAGTGGAACCCCCCAGAGAACTGATTGGCCTGAGAATGATGGATGGGTTCAGGATACATGAGACAGAGATCTTGGCTGGACGCCATGGTTCATGCCTATAATCCCAGAACTTTGGGAGGCCAAGATGGGTGGATCTCTTGAGTCCAGGAGTTCGAAGCCAGACTGAGCAATGTGGTGAAACCCTGTCTGTACAAAAAATAGAAAAATTAGCCAGGTGTGGTGTGTGCCTGTAGTCCCAGCTACTTGGGAGGCTGAGGTGGGAGGATCACCTGAATCCAGGAGGTGGAAGTTGCAGTGAGCTGAGATCACACCACTGTACTCCAGCCTGGGTAACAGAGTGAGATCCTGTCTCAAAAAAAAAAAAAAAAAGAAGACAGAGATCTTATGAGGTCTCATGGGCTCCTCATGGGCTCCACAGGCAAATGCAGTGAGAGCAGAGACAGGGTGTTAACCACACAAGGGGATACGTTTGGGGTGTGGCCGATCAGAGTTCAAGGTCTCCGTGATGGAGCTGTTTTGGGGTCATAAACAAGATCCCAGTGTGGCCGGAAGAGTGGGTTGCTCCAGTGGGGTCTAGATGAAGCTGAATGGAGCAGAGTAGATTAAGAAACTTTCAAGTAAGAGTGAGAGATGGGTATTCCACAAAAATGCTTCCTTGCTTGGGACAGCAGGAGAGTTCGAGTAGGTAGAGATTATGAATCAGTTGCCAAAATGTCCCTTAGAAAAACATACTTCTGAAGTTCAGTTTCTCTTTGGGCATAATGTTCAGCCAATTGGTTTCATGTGTCATCATCTCCTACTGTGGTATTTATTTTCTTTCTCTTCTTTGCAGTAGGATTTGGGAAGATTCTTCTTTGATAGGGCAGGCTATGGCTTGCTTTCCCCTCTGTCTCAGCCTCCCTCTGGTTTCTCCATCATTTGCTGCCTTCCAAAGCTGGTGGATGGTTCATTAACTGCCTTCTGTTCTTGCCAATCATTTACCTGCCCAAGTAGCTGATTTCAATAGTCATAGAAATTTCCTTCTCCATATGAGTGGACATTTCAGACCCCAGATCCTGTTGCTCTTTTCTCAGCATCCTTAACTTCCCTGAGTCCTGAGGTTTCTAAGTCATTCTGCCCCCACACGCCAGGAAGTTATTTGTTTGCCAACCTATTCTCTTTTGCCAAAGCTGTTTGACAAGTTCAACATGAACAGCTTGAAATTGATTTGTAATCAATATAACATATTAAACTCTTAACTCACAGAGGAACAGTGCAGTTTTCCACAATATATTTTTTAGAGGTGGTAATATTCAGAACATCAAGCTTTAGGATTTTCCTGTGGATAAGTGCTGAATAACTACTTTAGCTCCACTGTCAGTCACAGCCCACCCCACAGTGGGAACCACAGAGCTATATCAAGTTAAAAGTTCTGGAGACTCTAGTCTGGGATCATGAAAACACAGTTTAGCTTCCTTTTGTGTTACTAATGCAGGGCCTCTTTCTGGGTTTCACAATGCCCCCCTCTGAAATGAGTCAGCATTTCTGTGTTTGCTTAACTTCTAAGGTTACTGAAGCACTGAGGGGGACATAGTTGGTCCAAAGTCACGCTGCAGGGATCATGGCAGGTTAAAATCAGACCAAGAACTTGTTTCCACTAGGCAGGACTCCTTGAACCGTGCCGCATCTACTGGAAGCAGTTATGTTGATACAAGTCCTGCACTTCTGTCTTTAAATAGTCCACTGGCAACTGTGATTCTAAGTCCCTATGTGGAATTAGTTCAGGCCCTTGTATGAAGTTCAGACTGGTTTGAAGGGATTCTGACAGTTTCTGCCAAATACAATACTTAGATCTAGGAGTGAGAAAAACTATGCAAGATGACAGGGATATAAAGTGGAGACGAAGTCTGCTCTGTGCCTGTGCTTTCCAACTGGCAGTCATACCGCACACTCTTCTTTCCCTCTGGAAAATTCGACTAAGTCCAATATCATTTTTCCCTTGAAACAATGAGATTGGATATCCGAGATGCAAGTAGATCCATGTGCGCTGTTATTATTAATCTCCAGAAACTCTCCATGTTCCAGTGTGCCAGGATACAGAGCCAGGGAGGAAGGGTGGTTTCGGATTAATAGCATTCTAAATTTATCGTACATTTTCTTAGCTTCTTTTCCTTAAACATAATTTCAAAGAGACAGAAATCCAAAATAGTGGATGTGGTCTTTTGTTGCTTACAGCATGTCACTTTTCTACATGTAAAAAATTGTAGTCCACTGTCACTAATAATTAATCACAAAATTATCCACAGCCATCATCAACAGCAAACTCACAGTGAATGGCCTTGGTTAGCAATTTAGGATCTTAGGACTGAAAGGGACTTTAGAAATAATCTGGACCAACCTCCTACTCAATTTGTGCTGCAGCATCCCTGATGAGATATCTAAGTCAGTGGTTCTCAAACTTTGCTGAATATCGGAATCACGTGGGGGAGATTTTAAAGATCTTAACGCCAGGGCTCCACCTCAAATCATCTAAGTAAGAATTTCTGGGGGTAAGGCCAAGGCATCAGACTTTCTTAAAACTTCCCAGGAGATTATAATGTGCAGCTGAGTCCTGACCAGTGCCCTTGCTTCTGCTCGGCTGTGCTCTGTGGTGAAGTCCTGCTTTGTGGGGTTGGTTGTACGCTGATAGACAGTCCTTCCCAATAGAACTAACAGGAATTAATGCCTCTCTAGAAGCCACATAGAACCAGTCAGCTCCCTCCCTCAATGAAGCTCTTTGAAGATTTGAAGGCAGTAGTAAACAATTTGCAACATACTAACCTATTTCCTTAGGATGGCCAAAAATACCAATGAAAATGAAACTCTTGGACACACTACTTCATAGTGTGGATTTTAATCCACTGTTTGGCCATTATCCTATCCCAGTTTTATTACTTTGACTCCTTGATGAAATAATTGGGGACAACTGTAAAGAAGTTCTCTGGAAGTTAACGCCAGAGGATTTCTGAAGCGTCAACATGAGCTGTGTTGGTCCTTCCATCAGGACCAACACAGGTCCTTCCCATCAGCTGTCGAGTTCCCAGCTGCCTAGTTCTTCCTGTCTCTGGACCCTGCACTGCCTACCTCCTCTCCTTGGATGTCTCACTTGTCTCTTTTCTCCCATTATCTGTGTTTGAGCCTGGGTGATGGCCAGGTCTGCAGAAGAGTGGCAGAAGGAAGAAAACAGAAGAGGATGTCATGGTCATGCCCAACACAGAGACTCAGCCACTGAGTCCCTGAGGCCTGATCTAGCACCGTGTGTTAGGAGGCTAAATCCTGGAGTCATAGCTTTTGATTGTGAATCCTGGCTCCCCCACTCACTGCAGGGGGAACCTTGGGCAAGACCCTTAACCTACCAGAGCCTCAGTTTGTTCATCTGTGAACCCAGGAGTACTAATAGTAACTAACCTCTGTGAAATGAAAGGATAATCTGTGGAATATACTTGATACAGTGCCTGGTATGCAGCTAGTGCCTAACCAGAATGAGCTCTTATTGTAACCACAGTCCCCTCCCCACCCCCTTCCAAAGCTATCCCTGGTCCACAAGCCTGTCACATACTCTCTCCTAATCTAAGCTCCGACACGGGCTGCCTGACATTACAGACCCTACCTCCTGCCAGTCTCTTTTCTCTGCACCTGGCCAGTGCTTAGCTTAGACTCACCTGGGCTCACAGTGCCTCCCAAAGGCACTGAGGTAAAAAAAAACATTAATATTAGCTGTTGTTCCACGGGTTGGCATGGGTTGTGAGGGAAAACTAGCAGCAAATATCTTGCTCCTGATTAGAGTTTTTCTTTGCTGCTTTCAGTTTCCTTTCTCAAGGGGCCACATGAAATTGAACTCAGAACGATGATTTGCCCTTCCCTTAAAGCATGCCAGGAAAATCATTACATTTTTAGCAGGCGCTGGAGGACAGGCAGTTTCCCTTTCCATTTAACAAACATTAAATTTTTGACCAGGGTTCCTTGAACTTCACACACTAGCAATGTGGCCTTTATTTTACTGGCTTCTTCATTTTATTTTATCAGTACTGCCAGTAAAACTCTGCGAATGTGATCTGTTAGGTCCTGTCTTCGCCAGCCAAGATTTAAAGGGTGCAACAGAT
The DNA here is from genome assembly GCF_000951035.1 of Colobus angolensis palliatus. Lineage (NCBI taxonomy): Eukaryota > Metazoa > Chordata > Mammalia > Primates > Cercopithecidae > Colobus > Colobus angolensis. Next base: position 656,280 of record NW_012114877.1, on the reverse strand, counting down.
TGAAGATTTTCAAACTACAGAACAGTGCTTTCAATATGTGTTCAGTGGGCAACAAAATGCTTCCTTTGTGGGAGTCCATGCTCCCTCTCTTGGGTTAATGGATGACTTTCCAGGGATGCTGCATAAAAGAGTGATTAAAAAAATGGCTGTAGGCAGCTGTGAGATAGATTCTTCAACCCAGTATACATTTTATTGCTATTTAAAAACAAGTTTAAATTAGATCCTATAACCATTATGCAACCATGTTCCCTGAAGTCTGTACATACGTCCCTCACTAGTGAGGGGAAAAGGAAGTTGGTAAATTAAGTGTTGCTGGACAGTTCTCAGGTACCCCGATTGTCAGAACAGTTTCACGCGGGTCATATTTAAATCCTCCATTTGATTATTGCTATGGGTTTTTTCAGCATGGCTTCAAAGCAAGCAGAAAAAAAATTTAAAAAAAGAGCCAAAAGCAACAAAGAGCCACCAACCAAGGAGAAAAAATGTTTGGCTCCAAGAACTCACTATCAGTATAAATAAAACAAGCTCCAATGCTTTCAATGCTGTTCTCACTTCAAATTACATCCCTTTATTTTTCCACTCTAATTTTCATTCACTTGACTGTAAGTGAGTAAATCTTTCCTGGGATCAGTGTAGGCTTGCACTCCTTTGTCCGAAGACATGAATTTACCTTGCCTGCATAGACATGTAGACATATCCACAAATATACTTGCAGAAACTGCATGAAGTGGTCCCCAGAAGCTAAATCTGGCCTTAATATATAAGAGGATGTAAATTCTATATTCACTCCCTAGAAAGTAGAGTACATCTTCTAAATTCGCGATCTAAGGTAGAGTTTATCTTCTTTGAGTTGAGTTTTTACTGTTTCCTACAGTAGTGATGGGTTTGTCACTGGTCCATTGCTGGGTAGTCAATAGTTCAATATGTGGTATTGGAGCAAGGACTAGTCCTGCAATATTAACTTGATAACACCATTTTGGAACCAACTATGCCAACCACCTTAAGAAAATTAACACATACACTTACAAACAGCTTAATGCTGCCCTGGAATAGACATTACGTCATTCCCTTTCACTTGATTCATTCATTCGTTTATTCATCAAACAAGTGTTAATTTATTCATTACTAATACAGACTCGAAAATATGAGCAACACTTTTACTGTTTCTAAAATTCATGTGCTGAATTTCCCTTGTCCTTGAGTTATATGGATACCAGGATAAAACAAAATCAATATTTGTTCTAGTCATCCTGCATAAATATTTTTCCAGACAAATGGCTATTTACCATATTGAATCAACATAGACCGCTGGAATATAAAAAGGTTATCTGGAAAGTGTTTTTTCCTCCATGGGTCTGGGAACATAGGCTAGGAGGCTACCCCAAAGGGTGGGGAGCAGACCTTGATTGTGTGCCTATCATGGTGAACCACTATTCTGACATTTACACACGTGGTAGCATTTCATCCTCATAAACACCCTAAGAGATAGCTATTCTCACCTCATTTCACAGAGGAGAAAACTGGGATCCCAAAAGGCTAAGTAATTCTGTTCTTAAAACGTTCTGCTCTCTGATTTCAATGACACAACATTTTCCTGATTTTCCCCTTTCTTCTCCTTCTCAGTCTTTTAGCTTTTTCTCCTCCTCCCCTTTATCTGTGACTCAATTTTGAACGCTATCTACATTCGCTGGTGATCTCATCGGGTACAATGGCTTTAAATACCACCCATGTGCTCATGACTCTCCAGTGTGTCTCTCCAGCCCAAACCTCTCCCATTACCATCAGACTTGTGTATCCAACTGCCTACTTGCAATTTACACCTGGATAATGAGTGAGCATCTCTGATTTAGTATGCCCAGTTTGGAGATCTTGAGTCTTTCTCTTCATATCTCTTTCTCCTTGCATTTGAACCACTTAGATAAATGACTCCACCATTTACCCAATCGCTTATATAAATAACCTATGAGTCACTTTTTTCATTACTATTCTCCCAATTTATAACAAACATATATTGCAAAATCTCTTTGCATTTCTTCATCTCCACCTTTGTGTAAGCTAAAGCAAAATGTCCCTGACTCTTGGAAACTCCCTATTTACCTTCCTCCATCTCCTCACCTAGAATGTAAATCTGATGGCCGGAGCTGCTGTAACCAGTTGTGAGAATGAGAAAAAAGGGACTACAGTCACAGAGACATTAGCCCTGATATACTAAGTCCAAAAGTTACATCTCTCATATCATATTCTAAGGGAAAATAACTCTTGTTTCATCCAAAGTGGTCTGCTTTTTGTCTATTACTAGCAGGTGAAAACATTTCTAAGGGATATATATTTTCCCTCCACTCCCATCAATCTATATTCACACAGCAGCCATAAGGGTATTTTTTTAAAAAAAATAAGCAAGGTTTGTTCAGAACCAAATATTTACTGAGCAAATACTACGTGCTATGAATGCCTCTATAGGTGTACCTAAAAGTAACACCAGTGAAGCAAACAAAATTGGGACCCTCTAGTAAGCAAAACAAAGACCCTTGCCTTTGTGGAGATAATCAATATGATAAATAAACAAATTACATAGTATGTTAGAAGATGACATGTGCTATATGTGGGGAAAAGGAAAAATAAATCAGTATAAAGTTGGGCAGAAGTGAGGGACGCAATTTTAAACAATGTGGTCAGGATAGGCTTCAATGAGAAGGTGACATCTGAGAAAAGACATGCAAGGCCTAGGTGATCATGGAGATAGTAAAAAGAGATTGTATTCCAGATACGTTTTGAAAAGAAAAATCAAAGGGATTTACTGATGGATTGGATGTGTGCTATAAGACATAGAGACAAGTCAAACATAACTTCCAGATTTTTGTTTACACAATTGGAAAGATGGAGTTGCCATTGCTGAGACAAGAAGGCTAAGTGCATAGCAGATTTGTGGTATGACATAGACATCTCAGAGGCATGTTGATTTTTAGACATCTACCAAACATTTGAGAAGAGATGATGTTGAATAAGCAGTTGAAAGTGTGAGTCAAGAGTTCGGCTAACAGGACTGCACTGCAGGTATAAAGTTGTAGGTCATGGCTTATGTGATATTTAAAGCCATGAGATTGTATGAAATTACTAAGATAGTGATAGTGAGTGTAATTTGAGATAAACAAAGAAGCACTGTCCTAGAACTGATGCATTATAACATTAATAAGTTGCAGAGAAGAGAAACCAGTGGAGGAGACTGAAAAGAAGCAACCACTGAAATAGGAGGAAAACCAAGAGACTGAGGTGAACTAGAAGCCAAATGAAGAAAGTGTTTTAAGGGAGAGAGAGTGATCGCTGCTACTGATTATCAAATAATATGAGGACTCAGAACTGATCATTGGGTTTAGCAGCATTGAGGTCATTGGTGACCTGACAAGAAGAGTTTTCATGAATTGTAACGAAAGCTTGATTGGAATGGGTTTAAGAGAGAGTGGGAAGACACTAATGGCAGCTCCTTTGAAGAGTTTTACTGCAAAGGCAAGAAAAATATTTGAGTGTATCTGGGGGAGTTTCTTTTAAAAGCTGGGAAATTTGACAAATTTGTTAAATGATGAGAATGATCAAGTAAAGATGTAAAAATGGATGATGTAGGAGAAAGGGAGACACTTGTTAGAGTGATGTCCTTTCGTATAAATGAAAGGATTTGCTTTATATCATGTGGTTTTAACGTATGTCCACCCACGAGCCTAAAATAAAAGTAAAAAAACCAAGCAAACAAAAAAACCTTGCCCATAATACTTTGACACTATTTCCTTCAATAGGTGAAGTTTAATTGTGTTTCTTCTGAGTACAGGCTGGGTTTAGTGAACTGCTTTTAACAAATGGAATGTGACAGTGTGATGGTGTGTGACTTCTGCGACTTGGTCATGAAAGACTTTGTGGCTTCCCTCTTGCTCTCTCGGATCACTTTGTTTGAGGGAAACCAGCTGCCATGCTGTAAGGACCCTCAAGCAGCCCTGTGGAGAGGTTCCTCTGGTGAGGAACGGGGGCCTCCTACCTATAGCCCTGTGAGTGCACCATCTTGGAAGCAGATCTTCCAGAACCAGTCAAGCCTCCAATGGTTAAAGCCCAAGCTGACATCTTCACAGAAACCTCATGAAAGAAAGACTGTGAGCCAGAACCATCAGTTAAGTTGCTCCTTCACTCCTGCCACATAAAAATTGTGGGATGATATATGCTTATTGTTTTAAGCCACTAAATGTTGGGGTAATTGAGAACCCAAGATAGTTTATTTACAGCAACAGATAGGAAGATAGAGTACATGAATACACTGTGGTGGATGAGTAAAAGTGGAATGAGGAATTTGTGGAGATTCCCCTTAAATTGCTTCAACTTTCTCAGTGACACAGGAAGCAAGATCAACAGCTGAGAGTTGAGGGTAAAGATGGAAAAAGAAGTGTTTGAGGAGTGAGGGGAAAGGAAAAGTAAAATAGTTGTATTGGGTACAGATTGGGGACAAACAGAATGGACAAGGCAAATGTAGTAGGATGGTAGGCCATATTAAGGACACAAAGGAAGTATGTCTGCCGTCATCATATAAAATGAGACAGAGTGTTGTGTGCTTTGCTTTGGCAATTTCGATTGCATTCATGCAGAAGCAGAGTAGCTGGGGAGTTGGATTAAACCAGGGATGTACTTTTGCCAAGTGAGTACTATATGACACAAAATAGGGCAAGGTGTATGCAAAGGAGTGTTTATACAAATCAGTATAATTGCCTTCTTGAAAATCATTTTGGTGTTCTGCTTCCAGGAAGATGGAGTAAACATATTTTGCCCTTTTCCTTCTGTTAAGAACAACTAAGATGCCTGGACATTATATATAAAACAAACACAAAAAGAATCTGAAAGGTGGAGAGAAGAAAGCAGATTGTCAAAGGACTTCAGAACCCTAGAAATGAACTTGTGGTGAGTTTTCTGGGTTTTCCTTTTGCTTCACATATTCCAGACTCATAGCTGAAGAAGATAGCAATACGGAAATGCCAACAACAAGAGCAGACAAAAAAAGTCCCAACAAAATCCTGCTCTCTCTAGTCAAAGGATCAGGAAAAGGAAGTCTAGCAAGACCAAAATGATTAGACAATAAATAATCTACCCTCACATAGCTGTAAAAACACAGCATCTCTCCATCCATACTGGGGTAGTGTCAGAGAAGGCCAGGTAGGGAGTTGGGACTTTCATTTCTGCTGGCCAGTTTTGAGGTTTGCCTTTCTTGCAGTGTCAGTGGAAACCACCTGGGACACCTCAGCAGTAATAAGTCATTCCTTTCTGTCTCTACGAGGGTGGAGAGCCAGGACTTTCATGATTATCCGATGGTAATGAAGCCATATCCACTGCAATGTCAGTAGAGACTACTTGGGGAACAAGATCCCCATTGCTACCCAGCAGTAAAAGGAGCACCCTCCCTTGAGAGTGAGTGGTCAACATCAGCCCTAACACATTAATATGTTACATCAAATACAAATAATCTAAATATACCAATTTAAGCAAGTAAAAGTAAAAAGATGGAAAAAGACATACCATGCAAACATTAATCAAAGGAAAGCAGAAGTGGCTATATTAACATGAGATAAAGTAGACTCCAGAGTGAAGAAAATTACCAGAGACAGAGAGGGATATTTTATAATGATAAAAGAGTCAATCCACCAAGAAGACGTAGCAATCCTAAATACGTATGCACCCAGCAAGAGAGCTGCAAAATATGCGAAGCAAAAACTGCAAAATATGTGAAACAAAAATTGATAGGACTGAAAGGAGGAATGGACAAACCCACAATCATGGTTGAAAAGTTTGATACTCCTTTCTCAACAATTAGCAGAATACCTAGACAGAAATCAGCAAGGACATAGAAAACTCAACACTGTTGAGCACCAGGATTGGATCAACATCCATAGAACCCTTCATCTAACAATAGCTGTGTCCATGGAATATATGTGAGATAGACTCTATCTTGGGCCGTAAAACAAACCTTAATGAATTTAAAAGAATGAAAAGGATATAGTGTGTTTTACAACTACATTGAAATAAAAATAGAAATCAATAAAAAAGATAAGAGGAAAATCTCTAAACACATGGAAACTAAACAATACACTTCTAAATAATCTATGGGTCACACAGGAAGTCTCAAAGGAAATAAAGAAAACTAACTAAATGCAAGTCAAATTACAAGGTATCAAAATTTGTGGGACACAGCTAATGCAGTACTGAGAGGGAAATTTGTAACACTGAATGTGTACATTAAAAAAAGGAAAACTCTTAAATCCATAATCTAAGCTCTTATCTCAAGAACCTAAAAAAAATTACAAAATAAACCGAAACAAGCAGAAGGAATAAAATGAGATTAGAATACAAATCAATAAAATTGAAAACAGAAAGTAGTAAAAAATCAGTGAAACAGAGAACTGGCTCTTTGAAAAAATCAATAAAATTGACAAACATCTTGCAAAACTGACAAAGACATAAAGAGAAAACACACAAATTCCCAACATTAGGAAGGAAACAGGCTATCTTTATTGACCCTGAACACATCAAAATGATAATAAAGGAATACTATGAATAACTCTACACACATATACCTGAAAATGTAGACAAAATAAAACAATTCCTGGAAAACCAAAAATGACCACAACTTACCCAACATGAAGTGGATTGTTTGAATAGCTTTATAACTACTAAGGAAATCAAATTTGTAATTTAAAAATTCCCCAGAACATCTTCAGGCCCAGATGGTTGCATCAGAGAATTCTACCATATGTTTAAAGAAGAGTTAACAACCAATTCTACACAATCTCTTTCAGAAAATAGAAAGAAAGAAAAACTTCTCTATTCACTATTTAAAAAGCTAGTATTGCCCAATATCAAAACTAGACAAAAACAGCACAAAAAAGGAAAATTACAGACCAATATTCTTTATGAGTATAGACACAAAAATCCTTAACAAACTATTAGCAAATAGAATTCAGCAATGTATAAAATAAATTATATACCATGACAATGTGAGGCTTATTGCAGGAAACAAAGCTGATTTAATATTTGATAATAAGTCAACATATTATCAGGCTAAAGAAGTAAAATTTCATGATCATATCAATCATGATAGAAAAAACATTTGACAAAATTCAATACATTCCCGATTTAAAAAAAAAAAAAAACCTCTTAGAAAAATTGCAATAGGGAGAACTTTGTCAACACTGTAAAGAGCACCTACAAAAAAATTTATAGCCAATATTAAATTCAATAGTGAAAGACTGAATGTTTTCTCCCTATTATCCAGAGTTAAGCAAGACTGTTTACTCTTACTACTCTTATTCAACATAGTGCTGGATGTCTTAGCTGGTATAATAAGGCAAGAAAAAGAAATAAAAGACATACAATTTGGAAAGAAACAAATAAAACTGTCCCTATTTGAAGATGACATAATAACTCACTTAGAAAATACCCAAAAATCTGCCAAAAAATACATATATATATAAAATCCTAGAGCTAATGAGTAAGTTCAGCAAAATACAAGATAAGCATCCAAAAATTGATTGTATTTCATATATTATCAATGAACCCCTGAAGACTGAAATAAAAATACTAACATTATTTATCATTATTCAAAAACAAAAATGAAATACTTAGATGTGAATCTATAAAAACATGAATAGCACTGGTATGATGAAAACTACAAAACACTGATGAAAGAAATTTTAAAAAATGGAGAGATATACGGTGTTCATGGATTGGAAGACTCAACATATTAAAGATGTCAGTGCTCCCCAAATTGATATATAGGTTTAACACAATTTCTACTAAAATTCCAATAAGATTTTTTTTGTGGATATAGTCAAGATTGTTATAAAATTTATATAAAATAAGGAAGTAATATAGCTAAAATATTTCAAAAAAATTAAGGAAGAGCAAACAATCTACCCAATTTTGACCTATTATGTAATCAAGACTATGAGATACTGGTGAAGGGATCGACATATAGATCAATAGAACAGAACAGAAAACCCAGCAATAGACTCTTACAAATATGCCCAACTGATTTTTGACAAAGGTGCAAAAACAGTTCATCAGAGGAAAGATAAGTTTTCCAAGAAATGATGCTGAAGCAATTGGACATTCACGAACAAAAAAATGAAGCCTCACCATAAACCTCACCCATTATATAAACATTAACTCAAAATTGATCACAGACTTAAATGTAAAACATAAACTTATCCTGTTTTTTAAAAAGGGAGAAAATCTTTAGGACCTTGAGCTGGACTAAGAATCTTAGACTTAACACCAAAAGTACAATTCATGAAAGGAAAAATTGATAAACTGTATTTTATCAAAATTAAAAAGTTTTGCTTTGCAAAAAACCCTGTGAAGAGTTGAAAAGATGAGCTACAGAGTGGGGGGCCATATTTGTAAACCACATATCTTATAAAGGACTAGAATGTAGAATTTATAAAATACTCTCAAAACTCAGGAATAAAAAATTGAACAATCCAATTAGAACATGGGCAAAAGACATGAAGAGACATTTCTCTGAAGAAGAGAAACAGATGGCTAATAAGCACATGCAAAGATGTTCACCATCATTAGCCACTGGAAAATGTAAATGAAAACTGTAATGAGATATTACCACATATGGGTCAGAATGGGTAAAATCAAAAATAGTAGCAACACCACATTTTGGTGATGATGCAGAGAAATGGAATCACTCGTACATTGCTGGTGGGAATGTAAAATGGCATAGCCACTCTGGAAAACGGTTTGGCAGTTTCTTAAAAAACTAACCATGCAACTACCTTATGAACCATTGATTATACTCCTGTGCATTTATTCCAGAGAAATGAAGACATACAAAAACCTATACATGAATGCTTATAGAAGCTTTGTTTGTAATAGCCCTAAATTGGAAATAACTCACTCGTCCTTTGACAGGTGAATGGTTAAACTGTGGTTCATCCTACCATGGAATATTACTCATCAATAAAAAGGGATGAACTACTGACATACACAGCAAAGTGGACAATGGACTCTCCAGTGAATTATGCTTAGTGAAAAAAGTAAATCGCAAAGGTTATACTGTACAATTCAATTTATATAACATTCTGGAAATGACAAAATTATAAAAGTCTATTACAGATGTGTGGTTAACAGAAGTTAAAGAAGGAGGAAGGGAAGAAGGTGATTGGAAAGTGAAAGTGGCTATCGAAGGACAAGATGGGGAGTCCTTGTGGTGACAGAAATGTTCTGTATCTTGACTCTATCAGTGATAATGTCCTCCTTGTGGTATCACTATGGATTTACAACATGCAGCCATGGGGGGAAAAGTGGGTAAAGGGAACACCCATTCTCTCTGTATTATTTCTGACAACTGCATGTGAATTTACATTTATCTGTTAAAATGAAACATTTAATTTAAAATATTTTTTTTTTTTTACTTCCAGTTGCTTTTAAAATAAAATGTGGCCCACAGGTGTCCACTGATCCTATCCTCTGCCTGACACTGCAACCTCTTACTGTACCACGTTTCTAACTCCAGCCACATTGTGGCTTTACTTTAATGACATTGAGCTCTCTTCTACTCCTGGTTCTTTGCATTTGCTGTTTCCTCTGCTTGGGAATGCTCTCTCCCCAGTTCTTTACATGGTTCCTCATTCTGAGCCTGCAGGTCTCAATTCAAACACCGCCAGCTCAGAGAAGTCAGCCCTTACTTGCAAATCACAGGAAGGGAGAGCAGTTAAGCCCTGCAGCCCGCTGCCTGAGGGCTGAATTGCAATACCTCCAACCAATGGCCTTAAGGTCTATGGCATCAGACTTAACACCAGCTCTGTGTCTGTGTTCCCATCTCTAAAATGGGCACCCTGTTAGTTTCTCCTTCACAAAATTGTTATAAGAATTAAAGGGGGGCCAGGTGTGGTGGCTCATGTCTGTAATCCCAGCACTTTGGGAGGCTGAGGTGGGCGGATCACCTGAGGTCGGGAGTTCGAGACTAGCCTGACCAACATGGAGAAACGCTGTCTCTACTAAAAATACACAAATTAGCTGGGCGTGGTGGTGCATGCCTGTAATCCCAACTACTGGGAAGGCTGAGGCAGGAGAATCGCTTGAAACCTGGAGGCAGAGGTTGCAGTGAGCCAAGATCGCGTCATTGCACTCCAGCCTCCAGCCTGGGCAACAAGAGTGAAACTCGGTCTCAAAAAAAAAAAAAAAAAAGTATTAAATAGGTTAACATAGTCATTTAAACTAGCACCTGAAATGCCATAAAGCCCACATAAGAGTTATTTACTATTATTTTAAAAACCTCCTGTAGCTACTCTCCATCTCTTTGGTTCTCAAGGTTTGATCCCTGGATCAGCAGTATCCCCATTACCTGAGAACTCATGAAATAGGCACACTTTCAGGCCATACCCCAGACCCATTGAAACTCTGAGGATGGAGTCCAGCAATCTGTTTCAAGGAGCCCTACATCTATGACTCTGATGCGTGCTGCTGGAGTTTGAGAGCCACCAGTTTATCTCACCTGCCTATTTACTTCCTTAATGTTACTGTCACAGGTAGATATTATCTTTTTATTTATTTACATGATTAATGCCTGCATCTCCTTCCAGAAATTAGTATTCCACAAGGGCAGACTAGTCAATCTTCTTCACTACCGTATCTCCAACTGTTGGCATAGCATCTGGCACAAAGTAAGCACTGATAAACTACTAACAAATAGACAAATGAATGAACAAACTTGGCCAAGGTCATATTGTAACCAGGTACCCTGTTTTTAAGCTTTCTTTCTGTTGCCCTTTGTGTTAATTTCTTAGTAATGAAATAATAACCTTTACGCTCCTTTCCACCAGGCCCTCCCTTGCATTGGTAGCTTATCTAATTCTATGTTTGCTTACAAGTTCCAAAGACTGAATCTTGAGACAATCCAGGTGCCTATGGAATTCTCCCCCAGCAGGAAATTGCTTCAAGGACACAGTTAATTTATAACCTGATTGAGCCCAAGATGGCACCAGTCTATTCACCGGATGGAGCAGTAACTTAAGTCATCGGAGCAAGTCATGTAGACCTGCACAGCCTCGCCCGTCTTGCATGCCCTTCACCCCAAAAGCTCCTCTTTTTAACTTCTTTGCATTTTGCTTGAAAATTTGATATGAATTCATTAAGGCAGGAGCCTGGACAGTTTCTCCACTGCTAGCTATGGAAAAATAAAGTCGCTGACTTTCTATCACAACTCATCCTTGTTATTCGGTTTTGCAAGTGGCAATCAACTGAATCTCCCTTTGGTTACAATCCATTTTTTAAATAACTGAACTGATGGATGTTGACTCCAGGCCGACTTGCCCTCTCTGGCACACTGAGAATCAATGGCACCCCAACTCCTAGTCGTTACTTAGCAGTCCCAAGTTTCCCATATAGTGCTGCGCAAAACGGAGGTCACTAGCATGCAGAAACCCCCACTTCCAAACTGCATTTTAAATACAAATACGGCCACAACAGAGCCAGAGTTTCTTTGGTCATGGCAGTGGGCGCTTGCTCTTCCTATTGCACTGTGTTGGCCACTTCATTACTTTACTTGTGATTGTCAAAGGAGTGTTTTCCTGTCATGGCAATGGGTCATCTTTTCTCTGTGGCTTTTAGTAGCTATGGCTGGTGAAGGGTTCCCTTCTCTTTGGGGGCTACTTTACATCTTAGTTTGGAGGCATCCCTTTTTCACCTTGGGTTTCAGTGGAGAGAAGATTCAGTACATCAGTACCCACACTCTTTCCCGTGACACTAGTATCTCTTCACTTTTCTCCTACTTCCCTGGTCATTTCATCTCTGTCTCCTCTGTGGGCTTCTCTTCCTCAGCTTCTCATTGCTTCAGCTATTAGTGGCTCTCAGGGCCTGTCAGTTCCCTTTACCTGCACGTTCCTCGGATGATCCCCTTCACTCCACAGCAGGATTTCCGGTTTGAACTTCTCTGTTGGCACATGGACCTCAGTGTCCCAAAGGAACCTCAGCTCAGAATATCCAAGACTAAATGACTTATTTTCCTTTGCCCCTTCCTATTATTCTCTTATACTGGTTAGTGACACTGCCATTGATCCTGTTATCTAAGGCAAAAATCTAGGAGTGATTCTTTGTTCCTCTCTTTATTTCACTTCCTGTGTGTTATCAGTATTCTAGTCCTTGAAATTGTACTCCTTATCATGCCTCCCACCACCCCCTTACCCGCTCTGGAGCTAATCAGGGCTGCTGAATCATGCCATGTGGCCAGCCTGGCTGCAAAGCTTCAAGGATCTCACCTGACTGTTGTAATCATCTAATATCTTTGGGACTGGCCTTATATCTGTATAAATCCTCCACACAACCACAATATGATTAAATAATTTTTTTTAAATGCAAATTAGGTCCCTTTTGATCCATTGCTTAAAATGATGTTAAAGGTCACATGTTAAAGATATGATACGAATTCCTTAGTTTGCTGTACTAGGCCCTTCATAACTTCTATGGATTGAATGTGTTCCCCAAAGATCGTGTCTTGGAAAGTTAATACAACAATGTCAGGGGTGGGGCCTATTGGGAGCTGTTTAGGTCATAAGAGCTCTGTCCTCATGAATGGATGTGAGTTGTTACGGCAGGAGTGGGTTTGTTATAAAAGCAAGTTCAACCCTGTCTTGCCCTGCCTTGCTCTCTCACCCGTGTGATGCCTTTCTCTACGTTATGACAGAGCAAGAAGGCCTTCACTAGATGTGGCCCGTCAATCTTCGTCTTCCCAGAACTTTCAGTCAAATGAATTTGTATTTGCTATAAATTATCCAGTCTGTGGTATTCTGTTATAGCAGCACAGAGTAGGCTAAAACAATGATCAATCCAGATGCCTCAATCTCTGTACCTTACTTCAAAACCTGCTGCTATGGACAGAGTTGTGTTTTCCCCCAGCATTCATAGGCTGACATCCCAGCCCCCAGTGTGATGGTATTTGGAGATGGAGCCTTTGAGAGGTAATTAGGTCACAAGGGTGGAGCCCTCATGAATGCGATTAATACGTTTATAAGAAGAAACAGGAGAGAGCCTTCTCTTTCTCTGCCATGTAAGAACACAACAAGAAGGCAGCCATCTGCAATCCAGGAAGAGAGCTCTCATTAGGAACCGAATCACCTGGCACCCAAATCACTTCCCAGCCTCCAGAACTGCGAGAAAAGTAAATTTCTGTGGTTTAAGCCACCCTAGTCAATGGTATTTTGTTATTGCAGCATAAGGTTACTAAGATACCTATACAACCTCCATACCAACCCTACCAGTATCATTAGATTTTCAAAATGTTTTTGGCTGCACTGTCTCCTCAGGTAGAAATGAATATGCTCTTCTTTAAGCGCATCTGTATTGGTTAGGTTTTGCTGCACTAACAACTCCAAATTAGAATAACAAACACTTATCTCGTGCTCATTATAGGAAGGCTGAGGGGGGCAACTCTGCTCCGGGCTGCAAGTTGGCTACAGATTTGCTCTGCCTGCCTCTCTGTCCCAGGACCCAGGCTGAAAGAACAGGTGTCCCCTGAGATACACTCTTCCTTGTGGCAGATATCAGAGTGCAAATAAAACGCCTAGTCAAAACACATGGTTATATTTAAAGCTTCTGTTCACTTGTGACGTACAACTTGACTGCTCATATTTCATTGGCCACAGCAGTCCCATGGCCAAGCCCGACATCAGTGAGGTTGGGAGGTTTACCTCTAGAGAAAGGCAAAATGAATACCTGGGGAAAAAATCATACAATGTATTCCACTGCCCAACACCAGGCTCATATTTTCATTCTAGTCCCCAGAATCCTTGATTTGCTTACCTACATTTCTCCTCCTGAAAGGTAGGGCCTGATTTGTTCAGTTATTCCTTGCCAGCACTTAGTATAGTTGCTGAATGGGTAAATGAATTAATGATTGACCCAATAATTCAAAATGGAGAATGTAGGAAGAAGATTGAGTTTGTTGGGGAAGATAATTAGTTCAGTGTCAACGTCATGGGCTAAATATGTTCTGAACTGTGTCCTGGTAATGGATCTGTCATTTTTAATACAGTTACTAAGAGCTAATGTGTTCTGAGAACTCTACTATCAACTTAGAATCACTCTTTTGGAAAGGGGCTAATCGGCTTAAAACAGACTGTAATGTTTTGATTGACTGATTACCTTGATCTTAAATTTTATCAGATCTGAAATATAAATGCTGATAGTTTTACAGAGTTGGCTTTTTTATTTTCGGAAGCTGTGATTAAGACTAATTAAGTGGTTGTAAAATATAGATAGCCACAGAACTTCAAAATGACAGTAAGGGAGAATAGAAAGAGAAGTGAGAGCAGAACTTTTAAGAATCCAGGGAGTCCTTGAAACTCTGGAATCGCAAAATATTGGATGTGTGCATATGTGCACTTTTCTGGAGAAACAGACTATAGTTTTACATCAGATTCTTAAAGGGGTTTATAAATTACAAAAGATTAAATAAATCCATTATAACAGAGAGAGAGAAGACAGCAAAAATGACATCTTTATGTATTCCCCAATGATAGTAATAACAATAATGTATTGAACTTTTATTTTGTGCTTTTCACCGTTTTGAACACTTTTACTCATATTCTCATAATTTTCAAAACAACTCTGTGATCTTTAATTCACAAATGAGGAGATTCAAGTTTAAAGGTAAACACTGTAACTTGTTCCAAGTTATGTGCCTAGTCCGTGGCAGAGAAAAATGCCCCAACACTGCTCTCTTATCCAGTATACTGCATTCCCTTCAGTGCTCAGATTCATTTTACTTTATCCTTTCTGTCTTCCTAATAATTTTGGTAAAAAATTAGCTTTTAAATTTAACCGCCTGGCAGTCATGAACTGGCCAGCACTCAAATTTCTGGTAGGGCAATCCCATTTGCAGGGCATAAATATAACTGAAGACATAACTAAATACTTAGATACGTTTTCATCATTGTGCAATCTTACTAATGGATTGGCCTCTTGTTCCAAGTGGAAAAGTTGTGGTGCCTCGCCTGATGGGCAGGCACTTTCCAAGACCTGTTCAACTATTAAATTCTGCTTGTTAGGTTAATGAAAAGCAAATTTGCAGTACCCCTGCTAATGTAAAGCATTCTAGCAGCAATAAATTTGTATGACACTTATTTATCAGTTCTTATTTAAGTAGTTGCAAACCCTCAGAAATGACCTTTCATATTATGAAAATTCACTTGCTGAGGATAACACCAAAAATCTGTCCCATTTCCAGAGATCATCTTTCAGAGAGATATTTAAATGAGGACATGAAATTGATTGTACCAAATGCAGTGAGAGATAAGGCATATTGTGTTTGCACTCAAATGGGTGTTGAGCTTATGGTGTGCCTGAACTTAATGAGGAATCAGTGTTAGGCACTTCAGCTAAAGAGTTCAGTTTCCCTGATCACCTTTCATCTGTGCGTGGTGATTGTGCATATTTGGCACTTACATGTGCAAAGTACCTTTGTCCTGCAAATGTCACTGTGGATGCAGGTGCATTTTATGATTGCTACCTCAAAGATGGAGAGACTGACAGGGCTACAGAGCGTTGAATTAATGACTGACCCAATAATTCCAGATGGGGAATGTAGGAAGAAGATGGAGCATGTTGGAGAAGATAATGGTGCTGGGGGAGGTTTGGTAACCAGGGTGCTGGGCTTCCTTGAAGCAGCCAGTATGGTCAGCCTTCTGACATTGCTGTCCTCATGTATCTCTTGTTCCTTCCCCCTTTTCCTCTTCTATTTTCCACCCTTTATGCTTCTCAATCATATTCCACAAATATGACTTAAATTATAGGAAACAGAATATGGCATAGTGCTTAAGAAGAGGCTTTGGAGTCAAACAGACTTTAGCTCAGTAGAAGTGAGCTTGGGCAATTCTCTCAACTTCTCTGAATCTCATCTATAAAATTGGGCTAAGAAGACAGAATTGTTGCAAGGATTTTAATTTAACTAGATCATACATATAAAATAAGGATTTTAATTTAATTAGATCATATAGATATATCTGTCATAATTTTTGTTACCACCATCAGAAACAAAGCAATGTGAGGCAGAATACAATGAAAGGTTTACCTCTATAGTACAAAATGTAGGCTGTAGACTTTTATCAAAGGAGACTCGTTTTATCAAAGGAGTCTGAGGTCTGGAGAAACCTGGGTTGTCTTCTGGGGGCTGGGGACACTTAAGCTAGCAGCAAAAGATGACAAGATTTAGATTAGCAAACAGGAAAGGGAAGGAACTGTATAATTGTGGTGGTTTTACACTTCTGCAAATTCTTTGAGACTTTTCCATAAAAGTAGAGTCTACTTTCCTTCTGTTTGACTGTGAGCTGTCCTGGGTACCTTTCTTCTAATGAGTAGAACATGGTGGAAGTGAGACTGGGTGACTTCTGATGCTATATTAGAAGATGTGATACAGTGTGTCTGTCACTTTGTCATCCATCCATCCCTCCACCTACCTATATGTATTGATTGATTTAATCAATTAATCTGCCTACCTACCCAGATCTCTCTCCCTCTTTCTCTCTGACTTTAGAGACCTGAGCCACTTTGTATTAATTTAGGCTACCCTAAAGCCACCACGGAACCATGTGGGAAGACTACATACCCAAGGAGCCACAGCTTCTCCAGTCCTGACTCTTTGAGTCTTCCCAGATCTGGCATCAGGTATGTGAGAAAGCCTCCTCTCCCAGCCACAGTAATTGTGGGAGAGACTCTGGGTGAGAACTGCCGAGCTGAGTCCATTTAACCACTAGAACCCTGAGAGATAGTAATAAAATGTTGTTTTAAGCCACTAGATTTGGGAGTAATTTGTTATTCAGCCTTAATAACAACAAGCAAAGACATTCAAGCATTTATGATGTGGTTTGAAAGTGTGTCCCCTCAAAATCTCAAGTTGAAATGTGATTCCCATTCTTGGAAGTGGGATCTGGTAGGAGGTGATTGGATCATGAGGGCAGATCCCTCATGAATGGTTTAGTACCATCTCCTTGGTGATAAGTGAGTTCTCACTAAGTTCATGTGAGATCTTCAAGTTTAAACTTCAAGTTTAGAAGTTTGAGATCTCTCCCCAACCTGACCTCTCTTGCTCTAGCTCTCTCCATGTGACATGCTCATTCCCCTTCACCTTCAGCCATGACGGTAAGCTTCCTGGGGCCCTCACCAGAAGCTGAGGAGATGTTAATCCGTGCTTTTTATACAGCTTGCATAACCGTGCACCAATTAAATCTCTTTTTAAATAAATTACCCAGCCTCAAATATTTCTTTATGTGACACAAAAGCAGCCTAATACAATTTGTAAACTAAAGCAAATTTACAAATTAAATCATAAAACTACAAAACCAGTAATATTCAGTTGAAATAGGTTAATTGATGTTGACAAATGATGTTTTTCAGTCACCATATTGATGCTTATGTCATTAAAAGGTGAATGCTACAGCACAAGCTTTTGGCAGATGGATACACGAGCACTGTGTGATGACTCAACTCTTCCACCACGCTGCCCCATTTAGACTACCAGGACACCATTGCTTATACAGTGCACAGTGACATCTGGCCTTCATGTGGCACTAGCATATCATCACTGTGTTCCGTTCCTACCTCTGTTCTTTTCACGTCAGCAACTAAAGGTATCTTCTTGATGCCAATGTGATCCTCTGTACAGACATAAATCC
Source organism: Colobus angolensis palliatus (assembly GCF_000951035.1). Lineage (NCBI taxonomy): Eukaryota > Metazoa > Chordata > Mammalia > Primates > Cercopithecidae > Colobus > Colobus angolensis. Next base: position 638,581 of record NW_012114877.1, on the reverse strand, counting down.
AGGCACTGACGTTGACAGTCAACAGCCAATTTTAACTGGTTATCCAAAGAGCCCAGGGTTTTTTTAAAAAAAAATTATTTCTTTTTAGATTAATGTGAAAATGAAATGTAAAACTTAAACATTCTTGTAGGAGATTATTCATCACACAGGAGGTATTAGAAAGCCAGGCTCGACTGAAAGGGAGGATGGTACACTCCAGGTAAGTCTAACCAAAAAGTTTGGCTGAAGTGGAATTGAGTTGTATTATGGATGGCCATGAAAGCCAAGATCTAGTGTCTGAAAAAGGAACTTGCAGCCATTATTGGTTCTTGAGTATGGGAGTGTGAGAGGATGAAAGCTCTGTTTCAAGATTCACTTCACAGTTGTATGTAGATGATGAACAAAACAAAAGGTGAGGCTGGAGTCAAGAAGACTGGCTAACGGTCTCTATAACTGTATTAATCCTGGCGCTTAAGAAAATCAGTGTTCACCAAGTTCTCACTGAGTATGTCATACTTCACTGGGCTCTTTGAAAAATACAAAGTAGAGATTGTGAATTGGATTTAGTTTCAAGACTCAGGGATTTATGGTGTTCTTCCTTCCACTCTTGCTTGTCGTTGATAAATGATACAACCTTGGTCAAACTATTCATGTTGCAGTACCTCTGAGACTTCATTTATCAAACAAGGGATAATGATATATACATTCTACCCTTGTTATAAATATTAAATGTTAAATACATATATATTAAATCTTCAAAAAGCTTTAAGCCTTCACAGAATAGAATGAGTTTTTACCCTTTAGAGGATGCTTTAGTGTTAGATTATACTTGTATGAAAACATTTAAACTGTTGCAGAAAAAGAGATGATTTTTAAAATTGTACTAACCCTATTGTAACAGCATTAATAGAAATTTTGAAAATGGAAGTGAGCTCTCAGAGTTCCACAGCTACCAAATATTGACTTTTTATTCTTCCTATTTCTTGCTAGTTCGTATACATAAATACATCCATAATGCATAGTATAGATGTATTGTTGGGGCTGGGCTCAGTGGCTCACACCTGTAATCCCAGCACTTCGGGAGGCTGAGATGGTTGGATCACGATGTCAGTAGGTTGAGACCAGCCTGGCCAACATAGTAAAACCCTGTCTCTATTAAAAATACGAAAAGAAATTAGCTGGGCATGGTGATGCGCGCCTGTAGTCCCAGCTACTCAGGAGGCTGAGAAAGGAGAATTATTTGAACCCGGGAGGTGGAGGTTGCAGTGAGCCGAGATTATACCACTGCACTCCAGCCTGGGAAACAGAGCAAGACTCTGTCTCAAAAAAAGAAAGAAAGAAAGAAAGAAAGAAAGAAAGAAAGAAAGAAAGAAAGAAAGAAAGAAAGAAAGAAAGAAAAGAAAGAGAAAGAAAGATGGAAAGAGGTATTGTATTTTGCTTTTTTGGTAAGCATTAGCATTTTCATATCATTCTATAGTGCTCACAATTATTTTATAACTGCTCATCAGGTTGGTATAGTACACTTGATTTAACCAATCTCTTTATTGTTTGAAGCCCATCTCTATGTGTAACATGTTTCCTTCCTTCCTTCCTTCCTTCCTTCCTTCCTTTCCTCCTTCCCTTATGGAAGAGAGGAAAGAGGGCAGATTATAAAGTGCTGGGAATGGAATTACTGAGGCAAAGATAATATTTTTAAGAAATTATTTATTGAGCTCTCTTTCAAAATTGGAAGGTATTATGTATTTTAGAAAAGTCAAATGTTGGAGTGTGATTGAAAACTCAGTACAGAAAGAATCCAATTACTAGGTCTCTTCATTGAAATTCTTAATTCGTGACACTTGGTTTTTTATTTATTTATTTATTTTTTGGTCTTAGTGGCATGGAAGAAAACTTCCTAAGTCAACTTTAAAGAGTCTTTTGAGGAGTATTACTTATATGGCAAGTGGGCTATTGTGGGAATAAGGGCTTGTTAACTGAGTTAAGCAAAGGAGTGATTGAATCTGCCCTGGCAGAGGTATGATTTAGAGTAAGTACAGTCTTAGCCCCTCAGTGATGTCAGATGGACATCAGTTCGAGAAAATCTTCAATCCCAGTCAAACGAGGTTAAGCTTGTGTATTAATTTGCAGATAGTTCTCTGGTTTAGGAATGACCTGAGGTTTATCTGCCTGCTTACATTAATCATTTAAGGACAGCTGCTGGAAGCACAGTGGTTTAATGGGGGATGCCAATCCTTCTGGAGTAAACAAGGTCACCAGGTGCCAGGGAACAAGTTCAGCTGGAGCAGTATTATCCCGCTCCTCCAAACTTTTTAAACAGTTACATTCTTGAAGATAAGGGGTTATGATCTGGGACTCACAAAGTCTGAAGCTTTGATAGTCCAAAGTCCCTGAACTTTGTCACACAGACGGCTGAACTGCCATCAGGGAATTGAAATGAGATCATGATGCAGCAAATTCTTCTCTGTGAGCCACGGTCCCAGTACTTATTGAACGGTTTTGTAAACAGTATAAATATTAACTTTGTCTCTTGTGTGCCAAGCCTGAGCTGGGTAATACTGCAACAGTAATGACAGCCTCTGAAAGCGAGATTTAGTCAGGTAAATGATAAAAGGATTTCAGTTTTGTTATTTGCTTTTGATGGGCACGTGGAAATGTCTGCCTCCAGGAAGAAACAGACAGGCACATTAGTTCTCTAAATACATCCATTCTCAACCTTGGCTGACTTCAGATCCCCAAAATACAGGAAGCTAGGCCCTACCCACGTCAATTGAATTTGAAATTTCTGTGTGTATGTGGGGTGGGGGTGGAAGGATTTCTGGAATTTTAAATCCTGACTCAGAATTGAGGGAGGATCACTGTTCTCATGCTACTGCAAAAAGTGTCTGAGACATAGATTTAAATATAATTAATTTTGATTGTTAACTACATATGCGTGCAGTTTGGTTAATGTCATCGACATTGTGATTATTCACAGAAATCCTATCCCTTCCATTCTTAGCACTAGCTCCTTATCTGTGGCTCCCAATGTTTATTTCTCCTAAAGTTTCCCCCAAACCACATTGTAAATATGGAAGGCACAGACTATAATCTCTTTTACAGCGCTAGATACAGTATCATTAAGTTACCACCAAAATTCTGACTCCTCTTGGATAAGGGAAAAGGCATAGTCTCTGCCAATGTTGGAGGCCAAATGTGGAGTTCTCATAGCTCAGAGAGGCTGGAGGGACTCCAGGAAAAGCGAATATGAAGACTCAGAAAATCATGGCTGTTAGAGTGGAAGGGACCTTAGTGCCTCATCATCTCATTCATGGGCAAGAATAACGAAAACAGAGACGTCACTACTTATTCAAAATCACACGCAGCCAGTTAGTGGGATCTTTGGGTTGGGAGCTCAGGTCTTTCAGTTCCCTGTCACCGCGTAGAGGTGAGAGGATGGCATTTTGAGGAAAAGCAGAGTGGGCATGGGGCATGTCTCCCTCTTCCACCAGAGCAGCTTTGCTGAAATCTGCTTTGCATAAGAGGCTTTTAGAAAGGGTTGAAAACCACGGCATGTTAGAGCATACCAATGGTTCTGGTTTCAGTCACCACATTTTTTGCAAGTTCTGCTAATCCAACAGAGCTTATTTACAGAACATTTAGCAGAGAAGTTTCCAGTTTGTAAAAACAGAACAAACACACACACAGCCCTTTAGAGACTCCACCAAACGCTATTTCTAGAGATCATTGCTCCCTTTAACTCAATCCTTTTAACTTGTGAAAGGGCCAAAGGTCACCGCATTGTGGACATTCTAAAATGCAAAAAGTTAACCTTTTTACACCCTGTGCCAGGACACTTTTCTAGGTTCACAACAAATATCCTTGGTTTTTCACTATATGACCTCTCCAAAATTCTTTTTTTATATTATGTATAGGTATGCAAATATCTAGCTGCAAGCTTTCTGAAAACAAAAACAATCTTATAGCTTTCTATGTACTTTTGCAGGGTACAAAGATTATATCATGTAATTCTTACAACAACCCAGTTATTTAAATTAGCTCCATTTTACAGGTGAGGCTGGGAGGACTGGTTCTTTGCTTAGGTCAAATATCTCATGGGAAGGAGACTTAAACCCCAATCCCTCTCATTCCAAAGCGGTAAACCCCATCTCATAAACAATCATTATAAATACATTATTTTTTCTGGGCATGGTGGCTCACGCCTCTAATCCCAGCACTTTGGGAGTCCGAGGTGGGCAGATCATGAGGTCAGGAGTTCGAGACCAGCCTGGATGATATGATGAAACCCGATCTCTACTAAAAATACAAAAAAATTAGCCGGGCATGGTGATGTGTGCCTGTCGTCCCGGCTACCCAGAGGCTGAGGCAGGAGAATCACTTGAACCTGGGAAGCGGAGGTTGCAGTGAGCCAAGGTTGCACCACTGCACTCCTGCCTGGGCAACAGAGTGAGACAAAACTAAACAAAAACAAACAAAAATTATTTTTTAAAATTTGGCTTGAGGCATATAAAAATCACTATATTTTCTTTTCAGATTATCTTCAAATAGAAGGTATTTTTCCCACTCCTTATTTACCTGAATCAGAAGCAAGCACACTGATTTATTTCAAGAACAACTAGAATTGCCATGAACCTACAACAGATGGAAGTTGTCCCCATGGCACAGTAGTGCTGTAGGGTTCCAGAGATATGGATGGGGGTGCCACCAGCATCTGCTACATTATTAACTCAATATTATATGCACTGTGCTAGGCATTGCAGCTACAAAGTTGAATAAGACTGGGTTTTCTGTCCTGAGAGAACTTATAAACTAGTGGGGAAGACAGACTCATAAACTGCCAATTTCTTTCTCTTTTTTTTTTAGAGATGGGGTCTCAGTATGTTGAGCAGGTTGGCCTCAAACTCCTGGCCTCAATCGATCCTCCCATCTTGGCCTCCCAAAGTGCTGGGATTACAGGCATGAGTCACCACAACCACTGACAATTTCAACATAATATGACAAGCACTCATTTTGCACAATGCTCAAGGCACAGAGAGGAATCAATAATCCAGTTTGTGAGGAAGGGATGGTGACAGAAGACTACTGAAGTGCATGGCCCATATGCTAAGCCTGGAAGGAAGAGGGAGAGCTAGCCAGACCAAGAATATGGCTGAGGGGCAGGTGGAAAAGGGTGTTGCAGGCAGAAGAAACAACACACAGGATAGAGCAAACTCTGGAATGGAATGGGGGTTTCAAGGGACCTGTGAGCAGTTTCGTACACTGTGTGGAGTGTGAGGTGGGAAGGAGTTTGGTGACTTTGTAGGAAGACTTATATGTGATGCTGAGGAATCTAGAATTTTTTATGGACATTGGGAAGGCATTGAAGAGTCTTAAGTTCATGAATGGCATGATGAGATTTGCCCTTTAGGTTAATCACCGTGACTGGCTATCAGCTATTTCCTGCTGTCACCTGTGATTCTCATACATGTGACATTCTCCAAACAGTGGCTATGAGCAATTACTAGCTTATTTCTTTTCTACTCAAGAAAGCATGTCAGAAAACGCAAATGAGAAGACTTTATTATAGGGACATGGTAGATTGAAAAACTAGTCATAATTCTCCGCCCCTCCCTGTATCCACATCCTTTATAAAGTCACTTTGCTGCCCCTCCCATCAATACCTGGAGTCTACTTCCCCCACACTTTAAACCCGGACTGGCTTTGTGTCTAAGTGTGTCCATTAGAATGGGATAAAAGTGATGGTGTGCCGGAGCCAGGCCTAGACCTCAAGAGCTATGTGCGTGCCTGCTGTCTCTCCCAAACCCCTGACTTTCCCATGCGAACAAGTCCAGTTATCCTGCTGCAGGATAAGAGGCCATGTCCACCAGCTCCAAGTCAGCCTTGTTATCCAGCCAGAGTTTCAGATTTGAAAAAGCCCAGCCAGATCACAGCAGACCACAGACACATGAGGCAGCCCAGGCAAGGACAGAAGCACCCGGTAGAGCCCAGACCAAATTTTGGACCTGCCATGAACTAAATAAAAAGTTTTGAGTAGTTGGTTATCCTGGACATGGGGAAGACATTTGAAAGTCTTAAGTTCATGAATGGCAACGATGAAATTTGCACTTTAGGTTAATCACCTTGACTGGCTATCGTTTTACAAGCCTTGACAGTTTCACAATCATAAGTAACAAATTACTTGGGACATGTTGGGATGTTAGAACACAATGGCAAAGCATGATAAAGAGCCCTTCTCTAAGTGTGTCCTTGGAAGGCTTCTGTTTTGGGGAAGATGGAGCAGATGTGCTTTTCCTTTTTCCTCTGATAAGTATAACTAACCCCCGCTGGATATTACATCTAAAACAAAGAAGACTCTGAAAGGTAGCGAGAAAAGGCAGACCAGCCAGGAAGCCTGGGACCAGAGGACTGACACATGGGTGAGTTCCCTGGGGTTTCCTTTTGCCTCGTGTATCCCAGATTTGAAACTGAAGAAGCTGGAAATCTGGGAATGTCAATAGACGCAGACCAAAAGAAAAAAAAAAAATCCCAACACAAACTTGTTCTCACTAGTCAAAGGGACAGCCTAGCAAGACAAAACAACCAACCAACCAAATAAAACCTTTTAGACAATAATCTACAATAGCTAAACAATTATGAGAGATGCCTATAATTGCAGTCAATAACAATCATGTTTTAGAAAAGTAATGATACAGGAAAATGCATATGATACACCTTTAAGTGAAAAAAGCAGGAAACCCCCAATTTTATAAAAGCAAAAAATACATACGCACACATGCAAAAGGGTTGAGGAAAATACATCAAACCATCAAGAGTGTCTGTCTCTGGCCTGATGGTATCATGAATGATGCTTTTTTTCCTTTATTATAATTACCCAATTTTCTGCAATAATCATTCAAGGCCAGGCATGCTGGATCATGCCTGTTAACCCAGCACTTTGGTAGGTCGAGGCAGGAGGGTCTCTTGACACCAGGAGTTTGAGATCAGTCTGGACACTGTAGTGAAACCCCGTCTCCACAAACAAACAAAATTAGGTGGGCATGGGGGTGCGTACCCATAGTCCTAGCTACTCAAGAGGCTGAGGCAGGAGGATCTCTTGGGCCCAGGAGTTCAAGTTTACAGCGAGCTATGATTGTGCCACTGCACTCCAGCCTGGGTGACAGAGCAAGAACCTGTCTCTAAAAATAAAATAATAATTCAAGAAAAATTAGCAATAATATAATTTCCACAGTTGTTTACACTCAAAACTTCTGCAATACCTTGAAGAGCTGGAAGAACTCTCATGTCTCTATGCCACGGTCACATCGGGGTCACACAGTCACAGTTGAGGATGAAAAAAGAAGCGAGACATTTGGAGAAATTCCCTCCCAAATGTGGATATTAGTAAGCAGACAGGATGACATGTAAGAGCACTCAGGTTTGGCTTCTCACAAATATGCCTCCCCAGCTCCTGTTCACGTTACCACTGACAGACTCTGCAATTACACGGACAACAAGTTAGATGTGTATGTTCAATACCAAATAACTATCAAAAGTTTTTTGGCCAAGTTGTTGAAAGTAGTAACAATAGAATAGTACTGACAACACTGTTTCACAGCCAGAGTACAGTAAGTTTTCACTTAACATTGTCTGTAGGTTGTATGGTAAATTCACCTGATAACAATAACTTTAGCATACCCTGAGGATGACCTCGTATGGCAGATGCACCTGAATGTGTGTTCCGAGCTAGGGAAACTGGGAATTGGCCAACCTGGAGATTTGTTCCTTGTTTATGAGGAATATCTGAGCCCCTTTCCTGTCCCATGGAACATGGGGAATCGAGCCTCCGAGTTTTGGGTGGAATGAAGGTTGTCAGGGGGAGGATATTAAGTGAAAATGTTCCATAAACTGCATGCCTTTCACAAGTGGTTGCAGTTCTCCTGCTCAGCCCTTCACCACTGGACTATATGTAGGGGATGTCTATCCATCCTGCTGCCAATGGACTCTGTCTTCTGCATGTAAGCCCCAGTAAAACCCCATGTCTTGTTTGCTGGCTCTGGGTCTCTTCTTTGGCCTCTTAAACCTGGTGCCATCCCCATGGGAGCTGATAGGGGTTCTGGCAACATAGGTTCTTACAAACTGTGACTTCAAATGAAACGGCATTTAACAAAACCAGTTTTACACCATAGCTTAATTGATAGAAACAAGAATTAAAAACATCACCAAACTTCTGAAGACTCCAACACTTCTAACGCAATCCATGTGAGCTATACATACATTTAAGAAAGATTAGTTTTTAAAGGTAAAAATTATTTGCCCATTTTTGTTGAATCAGTAAGCGATGGTGGTCATAGCGGTGGTGAGTTAAATCAGGAAATAAATATTTACAAAGCAAAAATCGTAAGAACACCTCCTACCACCACGAAGTTCAAAACCAATCACCAATCGCGTGTCCTTTCTGAGTGCTTTTGTACACATATTTATTGTTGGGCATCTGTATGATTGTCATCTCCTTTATGAATTTTTATTTGACAATAGTTTATATTCATTCACTCATTCCTTTTCCAACCTGCTTATTCCAGTTCAGGACTGCAGGATGCCAGAGCTTATCAGGGCAGCTTATCTGAGGTTGGGAACCAATCTTGGACCAGACACCAACCTGTAGCAGGGCCGCTCACACCCTCACTCTCTCATGCTGGGACTATGCATGCATGTCAATGAACCTAATGTGCACATGTAGTAGAAAACTGGAGCACCTGTAGAAAACTCACGCAGACAGGGGGAGAACGTATGGGGATGCTATGTCTTTTTTATTTGCCATGTAAATTGTCCAGGATATTGAGTGTGTAACAGGTTATTTAGTGATCGGTGCCTAATAGGCATTTTAAACGTGTCCACAGATCTCCTGGTATCTTCTGCTGAATCTGTCCTTCCCCCATCTTCACCAGCTCAGTAGAAGGCGTTACCTTTAACCATTCACTTAACTTCCCATCTATAAAATGGTTCTTTCCATCTTTACTTCTGTTTTAGACTATAACTAAATACCATTGGCTGAGTGGCTAAGAAACAACAGAAATTTATTTCTCACAGTTTTGGAAGCTGGAAGTCCAAGATCACAGTGTCAGCGTGGTCATTTCCAGTGAGAGTCTTCTTGTATCTTCATGTGGTGGGAAGAGAACTGGGGTATCTGGGGTCCCTTTTATGAGGGCACTAATTCCATTCCTGAGGGCTCTACTCTCCTGACCTAATTACCTCTCAAAGGCTCCACCTTCTAATACCATCACATTGGGGGTTAGGATTTCAATATACAGATTTTGAGGAGATACAAACATTCAGTCTGTAATAGCTTTCTTATTCCTCTGACCCTTACTGGTATCAGCTATGCTTCTCAAATTTGTTCTGAATCCACCCACTTCTTTTTGTCTGCGCTGTAACCCCGTTAGTTCATGCCAAATGCATCTGAACTGATACAGTTTTCCTTCTAACAGTTCTTCTTGCATTAACTCCTGCCTCTTATAATCTGTTATCAGGTGAATGAATGAACATCTGTTTAATTGTATAAAATACAGGTATTCTCTTACTGATCTGTTGTGTAATAGGCAGTGTAAATTACATATATTCTTAAATGCATTTTCAAACACTACTAAATTGCTTTGGGATGAAATGTATTAATGTCTGCAAGTGAGTGACTGCTTGCTTTAAGCAAGTGCTCTGCCTTGATCGTGAGAGGATTCCACAAAGCGCAATGTAGTGACAGGTGTAGAGAAACTGACAGTGTGGGACAGGATGGGAACTGGGGCAAGCTCAGGGAGGGAACTAGGAGAAGTCCAGAACAAGGAGGACGATGATCTAGTCAGGCAGCTAATGACCCCAATGGTCAGGTGTGCTCAGTGTGCAAAGCCCAGCAAAGGGTGATGCAGGAACGGGTGGTGGTTTCAGGAACAGCTGTCCATGAATGGCTGGGTCTATGCCATTTAGTAGGTAGAACTCTGGTTCAGGGAGAACAAGACAAGTCAAGACAGATGAACCCCCAAACTTGTAGGAAGTGGAATGAGGCACAGGTTATTAAAATGGGAACCCAGACTCAATGAGAAGGAGGCCTCTGTAACTAGAACTGATGCACAAGACGGAGCCTAGGTCTGGAGGTAAAAGTGGAAGTGTAGCCTTGTGCCCTGGGGCCCCCAGTCAAGCTGGACTGCAGCCAGCGCATATGACTAGAAGCAAAGGCTGGGTTAGAAGCCTTTCTGTCTTTCTGCCCGAGGTCTGCGTTAATCCTGGAGCAGTGTTCTCAGCTGTGACAGCAAAGCGGGATCACCGGGAGAACCGGAAGAACATACCAAAGCCTGAGCCCCACAGCTGGGGATTCTGATGTAAGTACCACAAACTGGGTGGCTTCCAGGATTTTAAAAGCCCCCATGTGGGTCTAATGTACATCCCAGGCTGAGGTCCTTGGCCCTAGAAACCGGAGCTGAACTGAAACACAGGTGGAGGGGTCAGTAGTGTCACTTGTGGTGGGGAAGGACATTGAGGAGTGCCTGGAAACCAGGCAGAGTCTGATAAATCCTATTCCAACACAAATGGCTTTCTTTTTTTTTGATGTTATTAGAAAATAATTTTTAAAATTTTACCTGGATTGTATTTCATTATTTATAAGATGATTTTTATTCTTCTTTCATTTGGTAGACTAAGAGACTTGACTCTTAAACACAGGGTTATGGCTTGAGGACAATACAGGCCACTAATTATTTTGCTGGAAGCAATATTGCATGGTGATTTAAAAGGCAGGCTCTAGAGTCAGACAGATCTAGGTTAAAATCCTGGCTTGGCCACTTCTTAAATCTGTAAATGAGAAATGAGATTAAAGGTAGCAACTGCCTATCTGATGAGGTCTTTGCAAGGATTAAATGAGCTTATATATGTAAAGTACATAGCCTGGTAACTATAATATAATATAATATAATACTCATTTATCACCTCCACATAATAGTACTAATTTTCTTAGCTGAAATTTTTCTTTAAAGATTATGATTTTCATTTTTTTTAGGCTCACACTGTCATTTAGGCAACTTAATATATACTTCCACAACATTTACACTATATAGTTTTGTATTAATTAAGTGCTTTTGATTGCAAACAACAGAAACTAGCTTTGATTTCCTTAGGTGGGGTGGGGCAAATGGTTGGGGAAGATATATGGGACACAATAACTACCAAGTCATGATAAAGCCAGGAACTATTCAGAGCCGCTCCAAATGGGAAGACAAATCTAAATAAGATGCAAAGTTTTCTAGCCTTATTGTCTCTCTTCCAAATTTCACATCTCTATAATTTGTTTGAGCCATCTGCAGACCAATCTACGGGAAAAAGACACTGGATGACACATTAGTTTTCTATTGCTACATGACAAATTACCGCAAATTTAGCAGTGAAAAGACACGCATTTATTATCAGCTCATCCTATGAGTGGGGAATCTGGGTATGGCTTCACTGGGTCCCCTGCTCAGGTCTCACCAGGCTGACTTCTTGTCTGGAGGTGCTCAATCCATTTTCAAGCCCATTCAGAACTCTGGTTGTTAGCAGAGTTCATTCAACTCCTTGTGGTTGTAGGACTGAGGTTCCATTTTCTTGCTGACTGTTAGTTGGGGGTTGCTCTGAGCTCCTTGAGACAACTCTTAGGTCCTAACCATGTTTCTCTCCTACAGCATGGCCATGCGCTTCCTCAAAGCCATCAGGGAAAAGCGCTTAATTAATCAGGCCCTTCCTCAAAGCCATCACTTAAAGCTCTCTCCGGCCTGCTGCGATGGAGTCTCCTGTAATACCGTGGAATCTTAGAAGTGACTAACCCTCTTTGGGAGGCTGAGGCAGGTGAATCACTTGAGGTCAGAAGTTTGAGACTAGCCTGGCCAACATGGTGAAATCCCGTCTCTACTAAAAATACAAAAACATTTAGCCGGGCTTGGTAGTGTGCCTGTAATCCCAGCCACTCATGAGGCTGAGGCATGAGAATTGCTTGAACCTGGGAGGTGGAGCCAGATCTCACCACTGCACTCCAGCCTGGGTAACAAAGCAAGACTCCCTCTCAAAAGAAAAAAAGAAAAAGAGAAAGAAGAAAAAAGAAGTGACAAATCCGTTATATTTGCAGGTGCTGCTTACACTTGAGGGGAGGGGATTATTTGGGATATGTACCCCAGAAGGTGGGGATCTTGGAGGACTGTACTGAGTTGAATAGTGTCACCCCTAAATTCATGTCCATGTGGGACCTGTGAATGTGACTTTATTTGGGAATAGGGTTTTTGTGGATGTAATTGAGTTAAGATGAGATCATACTGGATTGGCGGTATCTTTACAAGAAGGGGAAATTTGGGCAGAGAGAGGCGCAGGAAAGAAGGCCATATGAAGATGGAGGCAGAGATGGGCTGCTGCCATGAGCCACGGAAAGCCAAGAATGCTGGCAACCCCAGGAAACTAAAAGAAGCAAGGTGGGATTCTCCTTAGAGCATCTGGAGGGAGCATGGCCCCACGATGTCTTGATTTCAGATTTCTAGCCTCCAGAACTGTGAGAGAAGAAATTTCTGTTGTTGAAGCTGCTCCGTTTACGATACATTGTTACAGCAGCCCTAAAACAGGAAAACAGGACCTACCTAGAATTCCACCCATCCCAGGTGATTTATGAGAATGAAGCCAAGGGGCATGGAAGCAGCAATTTCTTGGAAAGGGAGGCCCAGGGCAGACAATCTCTTGGTGATCTCGACAGATCATATGGTAGATCCCTACCGCTTTTCAAATTTTGGTTTGCATGATTTTAATTTTTCTTCTTCTTCTTTTTTTTTTCCTTGAGACAGAGTCTCACTGTTGCCCAGGCTGGAGTGCAGTGGCACGATCTCCGCTCACTGCAACCTCCGCCTTTCGGGTTCAAGCGATTATTGACCCTCAGTGTCCCGAGTAGCTGGGCGCGCCTGGCATGCCCCACCATGCCAGGCTAATTTTTGGGGGGTATTTTTGTAGAGATGGGGTTTCACCATGTTGGCCAGGCTGGTCTCGAACTTCTTACCTCAGGTAATCCACCCTTCTTGGCCTCCCAAAGTGCTGGAATTACAGGTGTGAGCCACCACACCCAGCCTCTTCTTTTTGATTTCAGGGAAAAAAAAATCATATTTACTCAACAGTTGTAAAAATAGCACGTTGGACTCCTGCCTACCCTTCACAAAGATTCATCAACTTATTATTTTGCATGGTTTTCTGTTCAGGAACCATGGAAAGGATAAAGGCATTGAGTCAGAAAGACATGAATTGAATATTCACTATCACTTGTTTTGTGATTTTAGAAATGTTATTTTCAAACACCTTGAGCTTTTGTTTAATCACGTGATGCCCTCTCACAGAGCTGGCTGAGAGCACATAAGGCAGGCCCAGAAGGCACCCAGCAGAGAGACAGGCACACGTGGGTGCCTCATACATGTATGATTTTCAATGCTTTACACTGATTTTCCTTTCTTCTTCTTCTTCTTCTTCCTCCTCTTCCTCTTCCTCTTCTTTCTTCCTCTTCCTCTTCCTATTCTTCTTCTTCCTTCTCCTTCTCCTTCTTCTCCTTCTCCTTCTCCTTCTTCTTCTTCCTCTTCTTTTTTAAGACAGGGTCTCACTCAGTCTCCCAGGTTGGAGTGCAGTGGTACAATCACAGCTCACTGCAGCCCTGACCTCTCCCGCTCAGGTATTCCTTCCACCTCAGCCTCCTAGGTATCTCGGACCACAGACATGCACCACCAAACCTGGCTAAGTTTTGTATTTTTTGGTAGAGACAGGGTTTCTCCATGTTGCTCAGACTGGTCTCAAACTCTTGAGCTCACGCAATCTGCTCCACTTGTTTTCCCAAAAGGCTGGGATTACAGGCATGAGGCAGTGCACCTGGCCAGTTTTCCTGATGTTTTAAACAAAATTTTCTTTACCTGCTTCATTTGACAAGGACATCTCCTCAGGATTCCTTTTCCTCTGTCTATCTCAAGTGTCTCCAGGCCTCAGTCACCCCTGGAGGATAAATGGGACAGACCAGTACACACTCAGACCTACTTTTTGCTGGCCCAGTGCCTCCGCTTGCTCTCACAGCATCTCCAGTCCCCCTGACAACAACTGGGTGTCCCCTAGAAGGTGTTCCTCATGTGTGCTGTTGCGCTGGTGACCATGTGATGCTGCTGGACCTCACTACTCTTCTTCCCATCCCCCAGGCATTGCCGTCCTCTCTGCCTGTGGCCACTATACTTGGCTGGTCACTCCACAGTGTCCCACCAGCCACAATGGATGTGCCATTGCTCTGACTTGCTTTGCTGAACACAAGTGTCCACTCTGACAGTGGCCAAGTGCCAAGGTCACACAACGACCTTCAGGAATGTGGGGGACCCCCTGACGGTAGGGCATCTGTGCCTGTTGCCCCTGACAGTTGAGAGAAGCAGCTCTTTGTTTGTACTCACGGCTTTCTTCTGTGCAGATGCAGACATGGGTCTGAAGGTGAGGCTGGGTAGATCTGGTATAGTTATTGTCTCGTTATTAGGAGTCCCCATGCCACTTCAGTGGCTACTTAAAGGTCAAAGTACCTAGTGTCTTCTTTCCTAGGATGAGTTTTCTCTAAATAGTCTGTTCACACCTCCCCTTACCCCAGGATCCCATTATTTCCTTCACCTGACCTTGAGAAGTGCCGTATCTTTCTGCATGTCAGCAATGAACAGAACGAGCATATTCTCCGGAGGCTCCTTAGCAGCCAAATCAACAGGCTTCTGAGGCCTCCCTATCCCCCTAGATCAACGAATGTGCCTGGAAGGGTCTGGACCCTGCAGAGAACAGAAGGCTCAAGCCAAGATCTTTCATATCTGTATCAAAGCATCTTTGAATTCATTTCCTTCTCTTCATTTCCCCTTTTCTCTTTTTCTTTCTATATGTTTATCAAAATTTTAATTCAAAGGGTACATCCTTCTGAATTTTCTTTCTTTTTATCCATAGAATAATTTCAGAATGGTCATAAGAAAAATAAAGTCAGTAGTAACACACAAAAAATCAACTGAGCAATCTATTTACTTTAGTTTAATTTATCATCTTGGTACTGATTAAAAATATTATGGTTGAAGAGAAACAAGGAGGGAAACAAATTTTTCTTTTGCATAGTTAAAAATTTTTAGTGGCATAGGTGTTCCACTTATCATTTGAAATGTCCCACATGGGGAATACTCAAAGTCTAAAACTCCAACAGCAATGTAATTTAGTACTTAAAAAGAACTGCGTGTCAGAATACAGCATTATTGCCAGAGGGATTTTCCACGCAGATGAAAGTCAGGGTAAAACAACCATTTCAATTGAGCAAACATGGAAAGATTTTAGTTCAACAGGTGTTTGTTGAGTAGCCTTCCCTGGGTTAGCTACTAGGTTCTAGTATTGAAGAGTCAGAGATACTTAGGCTTTTTTTTTTTTTTGACGTTTTAGGCCAGGTGTGGTGGCTCATGCCTGTAATCCCAGCACTTGGGGAGGCTGAGGTGGGTGGATCACCTGAGGTCAGGAGACCGAGATCAGCCTGGCCAGCATGGTGAAACCCCATCTCTACTAAAAATACAAAATTAGCTGGACATGGTGGCACACACCTGTAATCCCAGCTGCTCAGGAGGCTGAGGCAGGAGAATCACTGGAACTCGGGAGGCAGAGGTTGCAGTGAGCGGAGATTGCGCCACCGCACTCCAGCCTGAGTGACAGAGTGAAACTCCGTCTCAAGCAACAACAACAAAATGAATATAGAGAGAAAAGAAAATGCAATACTTCCAATTCAGTAGTGAATTTTATTTTATTATTTTTTTTTTGAGATGGAGGCTTGCTTTGTCACCCAGGCTGGAGTGCAGTAGCACAATCTCAGCTCATTGCAACCTCTGCCTCCTGGGTTCAAGCCGATTCTCCTGCCTCAGACTCCCAAGTAGCTGGGATTACACGTGTGTGCCACCATGCCTGGCTGATCTTTTTTTTTGTATTTTTAGTAGAGACTGGTTTCACCATGTTGGCCAGGCTGGTCTCGAACTCCTGACCTCAAGTGATCCACCCACCTCGGCCTTCCAAAGTGCTGGGACTACAGGTGTGAGCCCCTTCACCTGACCTAGTGAAATATTTTGAACCAATTACAGGATAATCAGAAAACAGGGTTCCTCCTCCATGAGGGACCTTCTGAATTGTTTATATGGAAGAAAGGTACTCAAGCTGGCACTGTCTTAAAATATAATTTTATTGCATGTTGTAGTATTATCAATGGCCAATTGGCCATGTCTGTCAACTTTAGTCCATAAATTGAATAGTAGAATCTAGTTGTTGTTAAGTGAAGAACGCTGTGCTTTTGTTGCTGCCGTCCCACCTGAAATCTGTAAAGCAGATTCCTTTAGCATACGGGATTTGACAGCAATAACAAGGAGCACATGAGTGCTCTTGTGAGCATGCTCAGTGGAAGGCTCATGGGAGCCTGATTCAAGCTGAGAAAAGTGGGGAAACAATGATTAACTTATACAGGCTGGGAATTAATTATCTCCATCCAACACATTCAGTATCAAATTGAGCCGATCTCACTCACTGTCAGACACTGCAGAGCGAGAAACAGATGATGATTCCATGGCAAACATCCTTTTGCTGAATATTCTACCTACGGTGAGTGCAATGATTGAAAGATAAGTTCAAATACTGAGGCATTTATAGCATCCAGCTATTATTGTTGCTCCTCTGGTTCTTTCTGGGCTCAATGGACATCTCTGATTTCAACAATTCTCTTTAACAATGTACAACAGACGATGTAATCTGAAGTTCTGTGGAACCATCCCAGGAACACATGGAGATTCTTGAAAACACCCCAAATGTGGCTCTTTAATTATCCGGCAGCATGTTGTTTAGTAGCAGATGAAATACCAAAAGTCTTTGGAAGGAGAAATGTTTTCAGGACTATAAGGCTAAATTGGAAATGGAAATTTAAATTTGTTATGATTAGAGTAAGTTTCATGGCTAGGGCTTTTTTTTCTTTATTATTTTTAAAATCAACCTCATATTTGCTCTACCAAAAAGAGGAAAAGTCTCCCTCTTTATTTAAGTGTCTTATCTTTTCTAGTGAAAATTAAAATAACTATCATTTTACTAATTATTTATTTTCCCATTTACAATAACAACTTCATGTCTCTACCAGATACATTTTTTGTTGTACAGAGTGCTAGAGTGAAAGTCATAGATTCACAATCTTGTGATCTGCCCTTCTGGGCATCTAGGGAGAAAAAAATAAACAAACAACAACAACAAAAAACATACTGTGACATTAAAATTGTATGACCACAGGGAGGGTGTTGTCGGGGGTTATCAATTTTCCTAGTCACCTCTGAAGTCCTGGCATGTTAGGGCAGGCAGTGAGAGATCTTCATAAGAAGCTCCAGAGGATCTCCCAGGAGCGGGGGGAAACAACAACAAGATATGTGGGAGCTGCCTTGTAACCTCAGGAGTGAGACTTGTCAATAAGAAGCACAGGAAAAAAGACTATCTTTTACCCTTCCTACAAGATCCAGTATGGACAGGGAATTTATTCTTGGGAGCAGAGTGAAGATATCAGAACTCAGCCCCCGGAGGGAGACAGATCAAGGTGAGGGCAGTCTCACTGAAGTGTAGCAGAAGGCCAGCAGAAGTGAAGGCTGTGTATTGGAATGAAGTTCTGAGTCCATAGGTCTCCATGGAGAAGTACCTTGAGATATTTCTAGGAAAAAGAAGTAGTTAGAGGGCCTGGGGATTAGGCAGGTCTCCTTGTGAGGGCCAGACACGCAGACCACTCTCATAGGTAACCACTTATTGGCTGTAATCTCTGGGCCATGGAAAGGTGAATGTATTAGTTACAAGTCACATAAGTGCAAACATAACCATATGCATAGACATACTAGGGTCTTTCATTGATTGAGCATTACCTGTTTGCCAGGCACTATATATCTATATCTATCTATCTATCTATCTATCTATCTATCTATCTATCTATCTATCTATCTATCTATCTATTCTCTAATTTTTACAACAGTGCTACGATGTACTCATTTTCCTTAGTTTCCATGAAGAAACTAAAGTTTAAAGAGATTAACTTGTTACACATTTTTGTGAGTGAAAAGCTGGATTTGAACATGGTGAATCTGACACTAGATTCCAAGCCACAGTGCAGTCACATCTATATTCATACTCTCTATGATATATGTGCATATATTTTTAAATGTATATTTTGTGACAGAGTATATCAAGTAGCTATTGTTGCATAACAAACTGCTGCTAAAAATAGCAACTTAAAAACAGCTCTTCATTATTTTTCACAAGTCTATGGGATGGCTGAGCAATTCTGCTGATGTGGGCTGGGTTTAGTTAATTTTGGCAAGTGTCTCTCACACCCCTACGATCAGCTAACAAACAGGTTGGCTGGGGGCTGCCCGGTCTGGGATGGCCTCAGCTGGGGTGACTCTGGTCCCCATGGTCTCTCATCCTCCAGCAGACTAGCCCGGCTTTTTCTCATGGCGATGGCAAAGTTTCAAGAGAGAGTGGGTGCACACTAAGCCTCTTGAGGACTAGGCACAGAACTGGCACTCCACCACTTTTGCCACATTTGCCAAAGAGAGTCATAAGACCAGCCCAGACTCAAGAGTGGGGAAATAGAATCCACATCTTGATGGGAGGAATTGAAAGGTCATTTTGCAAGGGGTTTGGATACAAGGAGGGGTAGAGAATGGGGCCATTTCAGTAATCAACCTACTGCATCTAACACCTTAGGAATTTTTCCCCTAAAAAGTAGGTAAGAAAACAGCATGTTTGCTTAAAATGTGGTTTTATTAATTAGTGCAATGGCACACGAGTCTTCCAAAATGTATGTGTTGTTTAGTCCCTCTGGTCTAAAAAGGGCTGAAATGGACAACATGTTAAATGGATAAATACCTTTTTTATTTAGGGAGGCAGGGCACAAAAATACCCACTTCCAGGGGTATTTATAGATCCATCTCAATAGAAAATAGCCTTGCAGTCGATGATTTTTAAAAAGCAAAACAAAACTGAAATTTTGACTTCCTGTATGCCCTGCAAAGAAGGGCGGGCGGAGAAGCTGTGAATGTGTGAGGAGCAGCTGGCTTTTATTTTTAAACACATATTATTGCTACCCAGATTTTTTCTAGAAAAATGGAAAGAGACTTACTAAGGAATTCTAACACACAGGGATATCATTTCAAGTAGGTGCTAATGAGATTGATGTGGTCTTTTCAGAATAAAGTCTTTATAATCTATTCATTTAGTCCATGAAGTGGGAGAAAGAAACACAAAATGCTGAAATGTAGAAAATGCTAGAGATTCCTTTTTTTTTTTTCTAGTTCTTTTTTTTTAATTTCTTTTTTTTTTTTTAATTATACTTTAAGTTCTAGGGTACACGTGCATAACGTGCAGGTTTGTTACATATGTATACTTG
>NW_012114877.1:508846-613246 GCF_000951035.1 Colobus angolensis palliatus | reverse complement strand
TGATTGTCCGGCACTCACTAGTGAGATGACCCCAGTACCTCAGTTGAAAATGCAGAAATCACCGGTCTTCTGTGTCCTTCGCGCTGGGAGTTGGAGACTGGAGTTGTTCCTATTCGGCCATCTTGCTCCGCCCTCGAGATTCCTAATAGGCCCTCAAGAAATGCGTGGATTGTCAGAGCCAGGCTTCATTCACATAGACTTTTCCCTCAGGGAGTACAGTTTGGACATTCATAATTATGAGAATCTCCATGTCAGATTCCCATAACACTAACATCCTTTGTTCAGAGGGATTATCCAATACCATCAGTGCTAACTTCAGTGCCACAATATTATTCTTAGGTGAAAATTTATGAATAAATTTGAAGTGTAACGTGTAGAAAGCCAAGGGGAGGGCCAACCAAATGCTTCTTCTGCTCTTCTGAGCTCACTTACAGTAAATCTGGAAATGATATGGCAACTGACTCATAATTGAATTATTTTGTAGGTTTTATGGCCAACTTACAAAACTAATTTCTATAAACTTTCATCAAGGATGGCAAAAAATGTCTACAGTAACCAGCGAGATAATATACGTGGCTAAGAAGGCAAGGTGGAAGTGGGTAGAGGTGATTGGGGGAATTGTAGAATCCTCATTTAAAAGGAACTGATGAAAACTTAAACAAAAGCATTGTGCAATCCAAAAAAAATAAGTCTCTGGGTCAGATATGACCTGACTGAGTCAACTCATGGTCTTTATGATAGATCAATGTTAGATCAATAGAAAACTGCATGCCTTTAATCATAACTCCTCTTGTACCAAATTAGCACAAGGATGGAATTAATTTTTCTTCTAATTTATTTTCTACCCTCTCCTTTAGAAAGTTAAAATAATACTACAAAATTATGTGCCAATCTCAAGACGCACGTGTATATGTGATTTTCATCTCTGAGATTTCACCTTGAGGGTTTTCTGGAATTGTCTATGCATATTAAGAAATGCAAAAACAAGTATTTGGAGATAACAAAGATTCTAAACCTCAAACCTCTCTTGAAATGTATATAAAACTTAGACCAAAAAGTTACTTTTTCTTGTGTTATCTAGGTGGGCTCTAAATAATATGTTATGAGACCTGAATGTAGCTGGGACCCGATGTGGCTCAGCTTTTGTGCCATGTCAATGGAAAGAAACAGCAGAAAAGCAGAAAAGAAATGAACATTTGTCTATACGATTTCATGCAAACAACTGTGTGAATCAATAAATTTCCTATTTCCTCTAATAAGAAAAATCATTAAAAATATAACTAGTCATTTTTTGAATTTTTCTCCACAGTGTTCCAGAGCACATCATCTTTAATTGTATCCAAGTTGTTGGAGAAACAGCACTGACAACTGTATTGTGCCATCACTGAGAATGTCATCCCAAGGATTAAGTACCCATTGTGAAATATTAGATCACTTGTTTTTATTTTTGTTTATCTTGTTTGTGCTTACACTTGATCTCTACAACATAAGCATGTAGTGTTTTGCTTTTGAAAGATCTTTAAAAGAATTCTATAGATAATATCACCAATTATAATTGTGAGATGATATCCCACAAACAAACAACTAAATCTGTATTAAATATCTTTGCTCTTTTCTTACTGACCCCATTAGCTGATTCCAGAGTCATCCAAAACTGGCATTGATTGAGATCAGTTCAGGCCAATGTCCCTTTCCCAACAGCACCTAGCTGTTCAAACTAAGTACAGTCAGTGATAGAAAGCCTATAATATGAGAAACTTTGTAGGGATTTGATTATGATTCCTCTCTTTCAAAGGATACTTTTGAAAAAGAGAAAACATCGCAGTTTACAATAGGCACATATGATAATCAACTATTTCAATGGTATTCAGTCTTTTAGAAAAGAACAAAGACATGGAAGTGGGGATGCTGTTCTTAACATCTAATAAAATATCTTAATAATCTTCTCTAATCTGCCAGGATTTCCCACACAGGCAGAAGTTGCTACTTTGTAAATCAGTTCCCCGTTCCCAGTTCCCCGCTATAGAATATTCCCCCAACATGCACCCAGCACAGTGTCTCCCACTCAGCAGTGCCTGACAATCTGATTCTTTCTCTCCCATTCCTGCCTTTCCCTTACTTCCACGTGGCTCCCCTATTTCCCCTTCACCCTCACTCCCACTCTAGAGCCTCCATTTGTGCTCCCCACAAAAAAACTTTGGAAACTGTAGTCTGGCCTCTTACTCCAATTATTTTT
This sequence comes from Colobus angolensis palliatus, assembly GCF_000951035.1. NCBI lineage: Eukaryota > Metazoa > Chordata > Mammalia > Primates > Cercopithecidae > Colobus > Colobus angolensis. The sequence continues at coordinate 611,010 of NW_012114877.1, read as the reverse complement.
CTTGGGAAAAATTTGTCCATTTCCCAGATTCTGCACCAAAAAGGAAAGTTCAAGTGCTGACAGTCACAAAGCAAAAACCCTTCCTGAAAGGCAGAAAGAAGATATAAGGACTTCATATTCATTAATTCTTCTTATCCTTGCTCTGCTTAAACAGTCACTGGGCACATCTTTTCCTGTGTGCCACTCTGTGGGACTACATAATCAGGTCAAGGAGGCTACAAGCCCCTACAGGCCATAAAAATGTAAAGCTCATCAAACACAATGCTCAAGTCTTCTCATACCACGTATTCTTCCACGTGATTTGCACATGCTTCTTTCAAGAACATGTTTGCTGAAATTTTTTGGTGGGAAAAGTTAATCTGATGCTCCAAAATGTAAGACAGGAAGTCAATTGGTTGAAGCTTTACCTTGTGCTTACCAAGAGGAGGAAACAAGGAGATTCAGTGACTTTGCTAGATTTTAAGTGGAGTGAGAATAATATTTTTGAATTAATCCAGGGAGTTTTCAGCCATAACCTGTTCTGGCAATCCACCTAAATTTAGTGACTTCAAAGAACAGTGATTCCTGTGGGTCACAAATTTGGACAGGGCTTAGCTGGGTGATTCTTCTGCCGTGCATACTTTGGTCTGGGGGATGTCAGTGGAATTCCGCTGGCTTCTGGGCTTCCTTAGAGGATCTATGACAATTTCGCTCACATGTCTCGTGCTGTGGTGGGGATGACTGGAAGGCTAAGCTCCACTGCACCCCTCTTGTCTCCACATAATTTCAGGGCCTTTCCATATAGTCTTTCCAGGGAAATTGGACCTCTTACATGGCAGGGTTCAGGATTTCAAGAGTGAATGTGCCAAAAGACAAAACAAAACAAAACAAACAATCAAAAAAAACCCTGTCATTCTCTGAATCAGAAATGGGCACATTGTTATGTTGTTATTGTTATTTCTAGTATATTCTATTTGTTAAAACAGTCATTAACTCAACCAGGTTTAAGGTAAAGATTCAGAGAGCTACTGTTTGAAGTCAAGAGTGTAAAAAAGAAATTGTGGTTATCTCTTATCCACCATACTGCCTTATCTTATCAAGATCTATGCCTGGAAGACTAAGCTCATGTGGTTTCTTCCATAGCAGGGGCTGGCAAACTGGCCCACAGCACAAATCTAGCCTTCCACCTGTTTTTGCAAACAAAGTTTTATTGGAACCCTGTTGCATTTATTCATTCATATATTGTCTATGGCTGTTTTCACACTACAACAGCAGAGTTGAGCAGCTACTGCAGAGACCATGTGGACCACAAAGCCTAAAATATTTGCTATCTGGCCCCTCATAAAAAAAGTTTGCCAAACCCTATTCTATAGCACACAGAGAACCCAGGTTACGACAAAGACAGTAGAAAACATACCCTTTCTGGCTGGGAGCAGTGGCTCAAGCCTGTAATCCCAGCACTTTTGAGGCTGAGGTAGGCGGATCACCTGAGGTCAGGAGTTCAAGACCAGCATGGCCAACATGGCGAAACTCCATCTCTACTAAGAGATATGAAAATTAGCCAGGCATGGTGGGGGGCACCTGTAATCCCAGCTACTTGGGAGGCTGAGGCAGGGAGAATTGCTTGAAACGTGGAGATGGAGGTTGCAGTGAGCCGAGATCATGCCACTGGACTCCACCCTGGTGAGACTCTGTCTCAAAAAAAAAAAAGAAAGAAAACACAACCTTTCCAGCCCTGGTAAACTGCAAGCAGAGAGAGGAGAAGCTCAGACATGTGTACTTCCTTGTGCCTTGTACGAGTGGGGTTCTCCAGGGGGCCTATAGTGAAAAAATTCAGCTGTTGGGGAATCTGACGTCACTAAAGGAACAAGGCTAGTGGCATGCTCTTCTGGCTGTCCTGGAGATGGTGAAGGGGTGGTAGGCTTTTAGGAGAAGTCCTGTGCTCAGGCACTGCCAGTGTGGCAGGGCACAATACTGCAGCAGATGAGCTGGGGCAGCAGTTCTTTTTTGGGGAGTCAGAAGGCCCCACAAACTTTGGCAGACAGCACAGAGGTGAACAGTCCTTGGGAGCAAGCTTGGAAAATTTATGACTGGGGTAAATGTCTGGAACCAGACAGACCCCTGTAGTCATTAGTCCAGAGACTAGACCAGAGGTCTCACTTACTGGCAGAACAATAAGAGTCTGAAGCTCCCCTGAGGGATACAGGCCCTTGCACACACTCCACTACACTTGCCCACCCTTACCAAGCAGAGCAAGTGGAGGAGAAAGTTGAGTCGTCTGAGAAAGACAGCTTACACTGAAAAAGAATGCATTGCCATAAATTGTAGCAAATTCAAATTTTGTATCTGAATACCTTCTCCCAATGAATCAATAAGGTAGGCCTGAAGAATGTCAGATTATTTGAAGGGAATAGATAAACTATATTTGTTTTACATACCTGAGTGTTGAATATAAATTTTAGACCCTGTTACCGTAAGATTATATGAGTTTCCTATATTCTATATTCTTTCAAGTTAAATCTACATTGTAAAGGTCTTAACATCTTTGGCACAGAATGAACTCCCTTTTTGAGAGATGGAGGACATTCCTGTGGTAGATCGTAAAGAGAAGTTTATGAGCAGTTTGGCCTAGTTCCACTGGGGTTTGGATTGATAATGACCTTGGGCAATGCAGTGTAATATAACGTTGAAAGGAAGCCATTAAGGCCAGGTTCCTACCAAGCAAATAACAGTGGAGTTAATTCAAATAACTCCCTAGCAAAGTGTCTGCCTCCACCAAACACCACTATCACTTTGCTTCACATGATGAAGCGTTCATGTTATTTGCAAATGAACTAATTCTGGCTGTCGGGAAACACTGTTGGAGGAGCAGTTTTTAGCTGGTGACTTCAAACATAGCTGTAGCAGTGTGATTTGTCTCTGGCATGGTTGGCAGGAACTGCTTGAAGACCTAGAGAAGGGGGATCCTGGGTTTGAAAATAAGGGCAACCCTTCTCTAGGAAGTCAAATGGGTTCTTGCTAGGCAAAGGCAAAGCTACCCAGGAAGACTGAGCTCTTAATGGACAAAGGGTCTACCTTGAACCAAATTTCAAGGCAGGTTATTTATCATTGTGTAATAAACCAGTCCCGAACTTAGTGGCTTAAAACAACACCAATTTTATTATCTCTCATGAGGCCATAGCTGATGCAGCTCAACTGGATGGTTCTTCTGCTCCATGTGATATCATCTGAAGCCACAGTCATCTGATGATCATCTGATTTTGAAAAATGCTGGTGGTGCTGAAGTCTCCATGGGGGTTGTTGATCAGAGCACCTAGATTCTCTTCCACACAGTCTCTCCATGTGGTTAGGGTCTCTCAAAGCATGGCAGCTGGGTTCCAAGAGGAAGGAAGTAGAAGTTCCTGGTTCTCTTATAGCCTGCACTTAGAAGTCTTAGAATTTCACACCTGCCACATTTTATTGGTCAAAGCAATTCCCTTATTTCTGCTTCAAGGGGAGTAGAAATAAACCCTACCTTTTGACATGAGGAGTGGCATGGGCATACAGGGAGGGGAGGGATTGTTGGGGGCTATATTAATAATTTTTCCAGAGAAACAGAACCAATAGGAAAAGTTTCTGGTGCTCCAGAGAAACAAAACCAATATGGGAAGGACAGAGAGAGAGCATTGTGTTTAAGGAATTGACTCACACAATTGTGGGGGAGGCTAAGTCCAAAATTTGCAGAATAGACCAGCAGGCTGGAAACCCAGGGAAGAGTTGCAGTTCAAGCCTGTAGGCAATCTTCTGGCAGATTTTCTTCTTTCTTGGGGAGGTCAGTCTTTTTCTATTAAGGCCTTCAATGGATTGGATGAGACCCAGCTGTGTTATAAAGGGCATGCTACTAGAAGTCCAGCAATTTAAATATTAATCTCCTTTGCAGAAAACATCCTGACAGAAACATCCAGAAAAATGTTTAGCCAAATATTGACACAAAATTAACCGTGACAGGGGCCAAACTGCTATATTAGGTCAAGGCCTTTTCTGTCCACCCCCTTGTGGTCACCCCTCTCCTCCCATGGCTGCCACTCCACATCTTCATTTTGCTTCTTTTTTTCCTTTCGGCTTCAGGCTTTCACCTCCACCATTGTCTTTTCTGCCTCAGCCTCTTTTCTGGGCTCTCTCTTCTACTTTTATTTTTCATGGGCAGCACAGTTAATGAAATATTTTCCACCTTGACAGGTGGGATGCCTCATTTGTGTGGCACCCAGGGAATGAAGTACTCTAAGCCTGGTGGTGAGTGAGGCAGGAAAGACACTGGACTTGGAAACAGGCCACCCAGGGCTGCAGGAAGTACCTGCTGACTTCCCCTTTCAGACCCCACACTTCCCTCCATTTGTTTGCAGATTGAGCATTCTAGAACTTCAGTCTATGTATCAATTGGAGAGGACTACAGGAGTACAAGGCTCTGTCTTTCCTCCTAGGCACCATATGTGCTCTGCAACAGTGGCCATATGGAGACAGTGTTGTCTTTTTTATTTTGCTTTGTTTTCAAAAAGCAGAAATTTCTGAGTTGATAGGAGAGAGTAACATCTTGTCCAGGCAGTGGGAAAAGATGCATTTTTAACAGGTAAAACTTGGAGGGGGGCAGTCACATCTGTGGGTAGATAACTACCACCTATATTTGTGTGGGAGCATGGATTACCCTCTAAGCTTGAGGGAAAACATATCACAAAACTTGTATTTCACACCTTTCACCTGGTGTCTAGCTGTAGGATGAATGCAAAGCAAGTATGTCTATGTCTGCAATATCTAAAAACGTTTCCAATGTACACATCTTACCTCAGAGAGGTCTCTTTGTTTGAATTTTTCTTTCTTCCTGAAATGATTATGAAAATACACTCACACACACACACACATACACGTGCACACAACTTCAATGGGTTGTTAAAAAGAAGAAACACTTTGAATTAACAATCAGTAGAAGAGTAAACATTATCTCAGGTATCCGAGTGAATAAAAACATGTAAGAGAAAACCCAGAGTCAGAAAAACTGGGTTCATAAATACATATGGGCATCGCTACAAATGTGTGTGTAAATGCACAGAAAAAGTTCTGGAAGAGTAGCTACCCAGTATAATTGTGGTCAGTTTGGGGAGGAATGGCATTAGGATGGTGAAGGGGGCATTTCACTTTTTATTCTACATATTTTTGTATTGTTTTAATATTTTATGCCAAAGCAAAGATGCATCTATTTCTTTACTTTTTAAAAATTGTGAAAGAGGGAATGTATTAATTTCTAGGGTTGCCATAGCAAAGTGCCACAAACTTGGTGGCTTAAACAACAGGTATGTATTGTCTTCTAGTTCTAGAGGCTAGAAGTGTCCAGGCTTGGTTTCTTGTGTGGGCTTTGAGAATCTGTTTCAAGCCTCTTGTCTAGCTTCTGATGATTTGCTAGGAATTTTGGCATTCCCTAGAATATGGTAGATGCGCCTGGCAATGATAACTTGACTTAAGCTTACATTGAGAATGAGCCTACATGGCAGATGCACCTGAATGTGCATTTGGAGTTCCAAAAGCTAAGGAATCAAAGGAGTGGTCAAACCGGAGATTTATTCCTTATCTGTGAGGAACATTGGACTGTCCCTCAAGCCTGCCCCATGAAATGTGGGCTATGCAGGGGATTGAAGCCCTTTGTTTAGAGTTAAATGAAGGTTGCCAAGTGCAGGTAGTTAGGGGAGGGTGCTAAGGTAAAACACTATGTAAATTGCATGCTTCTTACAAGCAGTGGCAGTTCTCCCGCCCAGCTCACCACCACCGAACGGCTCTGTATGTAAATTTCCAGCTGATAAAACCCTGTGTCTCACAGGGTCTCGTTTGATGACTCTGGGTCTCTTCTTCAGCTTATTGAACCTGGTGCCATCCCTACTGAGGTTAACAGGGGTCCAGCACAATATTTGGCTTATAGAAGCGTCACTCTGATTTCTGCCTGTCTCTTCACATGGCATTCTCCCTGTATGTGTCTGTGTCGAAAGTTTCCCTTCTTATAAGGACACCAGTCATATTTTATTAGGGGTCAACCCTACTCCGGCCTGACCTCATTATCACCAATAATATCTGCAACAATCCTGTTTCCAAATAGGGTCACATTCTGTGGTATTGAGGGTTAGGATTTCAACATACGGATTATTTGAGAGGGAACAATTCAACCCATAGTAGAGCAGCGAAACAAAAATGAGAGTCTTTTTTTTTGAGACGGAGTCTCGCTCTGTCGCCCAGGCTGGAGTGCAGTGGCGTGATCTCGGCTCACTGCAAGCTCCGCCTCCCAGGTTCATGCCATTCTCCTGCCTCAGTCTCCTGAGCAGCTGGGACTACAGGTGTCCGCCAGCACACCCAGCTAATTTTTTTGTGTTTTTAGTAGAGATGGGGTTTCATCGTGTTAGCCAGGATGGTCTCCATCTCCTGACCTCATGATCCGCCCACCTCGGCCTCCCAAAGTGCTGGATTACAGGCGTGAGCCACTGCGCCCGGCCTTATATTACTTTTAATTAAAAACAATCTTTGAAAGAGTTGTGGACAGCCCCCTGCTGTGCATGAACTCTGGCATTATCTTCTCTAAGCTTCAGTTCTGCATCTATAAAATGGGGCCAAAAATATCTGCCTGGAGTTATGGTGAGGATCAAATGATAAAATGCATGCAAAAGAGCCTTATCCTGTGCAAAAAGCTATGTGAAGGTAAGTTTCTGGAGATTTGAACAGGGGAGCAGCTGAGCTCCTTGCACACTGTGATTGAAGATGAAATGTCCAGTCTCAGGAAGCAGTCACCTAGAACAGTCAGGAGACACAGACCTGCACCAAGACCTTGTGATCGAGAGGTGGCAGATGTCATATCCAGCTTTCCCTCAAAACCATAAGGTGCTGTCATAAGTTGAACCTGTGGGAAGGGATAACAGGCTAAAGTTTGCATATTTTAATGCTTTAATTCAGTGCACAGAATGACCATTTTCATTTAAACAGATCTTTAATTATTTTCTGAGCTTTAAAGCATGGTCAAGAGGAAGCACAAAAGTCAAGAGAAACTAGGTTTATGACCTTGGCTTGGAGGAATAGTTCTTACCCTTATCCAGATCACAAATTCTTTGAAGAAACTGATTTTTAAGAATGAAACAAGCAAATAAAAAACCATGGCTGCTATCTCAGAGAAAGTCATCTAGACAATTTTCCATATTATTTCTGGGAGCTCACAAACCTCAGGTTCAGAATGTCTGATATAAATAAAAGTTCTTAAGGCAGAAGGCACTTGAATACTCAAAAAAAAGAAAAAAGAAAAGTCTTAAGAAAGGAAACAGTTTAGAAAGAGCTAGATTTTTTCTAGTTCAATAATAAAGAGGAAATCATCCTCTTTCTCAGTAGCAGAGAATTGTAAGTGCTTTCTCTTCATTCCATCATTTAATAAACTATTGGGTTCACAGTGTCCTGGAGCACTGAGCTTTTTGACCTTGAACAGAGGTGATCTGAGAAGTCCTCCAGCTGATGACGTTCAGTTAACTCCCAATGATATGCACTGATGGCCAAACAGTGACACTGTCTTTTTGGCCTTTGTCTTAGGGAAGAGGTCCTTGCAGGGCAACAGCAGCATTTTTGAGTTTCAGAGGTTTTATTTCTGCAGATCTGGGAGAATATCTGACAACATGAGAGTGTGGCTTCCTTGAAGGAAGCCTCAAGAGCCCCCAGTGCACAGAGTTGCACCACTGAAGGGGAAGAGAGGAGTGCTTGTAAGTAGGGGGTATGTGAGATAGGAAACTCAGGCCCTGCTTCTATCTCCATTGGGGTGCGGGAAATAAGCCGAAACCACCAGATGGACTGAAGGAGCTGCCGGCAGGGCAGATCTGCAGCCTCATTCCCACGTGCAACTACCCAAAGAGTTGCGTCTGAGCCCCCGTGCCTCCATATGACATGGGAATAATGGAATGTTTTGCATACACCAAAGCGTGGTCCAGAGATGATGAAGGGTCTTAGGCAGATCCATGGTGTTCCCCACCCTCCCTGGGAATGTGGCCCCCAAACAGCAAAGGTTCTTGGGAGCCTGTAAGGACACAGGAGAAGCTCAGGAAAAGCCGCACCTGCAAGGGACTTGTGCCTGAGCTTGAAGGAAACTGCCAATCACATGGACCAATGGATGATCAAAGATTAGAGGGAAACCCAGCATCTCTCCAAGGGCAGAATGTAGGGTGGCCACAGTGCAACCTTGTTGACATATCTGTCCTTTCCTTTCTCACCCTCTGTCTCCCAGCTCAGATGCAACCGTGTATATACTGATTGACTGAGATGAATGGGAACTCTAAATAGAAACAAATTACGTTTAGCTGTATATATGTACATACATGTATAAAAATATACGTGTGTGTATGTGTGTGTGTGTGTGTGTGTGTGTGTGTGTATTCCTTGCCCTCCTAAGATTGTGGCACCCTGATTCTGCTACATTTTTCCTGTTGACCTATACTAAGGAAAAATTGTTATTACTTGGACTCAGAACATCTTGCCGTTCTTTTCTTCAAAAATTTGTATAAATTAACCTCAATTATACTTATTACTGAATGAGAGGTTGGCAACCTGGGGTTTTGCATTCTTTCATATTTATGGTGCTACCTTTTTCTATAATACTGAACTACAATGGCTTGAGCTACCAGCCCATATAAAGGGAGAAATCCAGGGTCCTTGCAGACACCTCTGAGAATCCTCACAGGGCTTATGTATGTCGGTTGCATGGTGGCTCAGACCTTCTTCTTCCACTACACCCTCAGCCTAAGGTCTGTGTTTCCACGGCTGCGGGGCGAGGCTTCTACTTTCCACCCCATCACCTTGTGTCACAGGCCACTCCGTTTCCCACCTCTCCCCATAGTATCATTGACACAGGCAATGTTAATAGCAGATTTTATTGAAGATTTGCGAGGGTCAACAGAAAAGAGTTGCAATCCAGAAAACAACCTACAATTGAACATCAGATATTTCCCAAATATTCCTGCCCCCAGGAACACCTGGCCAGCCATTGCTTTCTCTCCTTCCTCCAGCCTCCTGCCAGGAAGCTCAGACTCCCCTGGGTGGCCAAATCTTTTTCTTTTCTCTATGCAGAGCAATGTAAACTTTTCTTTGTTCTGCTTTCTTCTTCAAAGTGTTCTGCCCTGCAGCCTGGTTTTTCATGTCTAATTGGGTGATCAACAACAACAAAGGCCCTCTTTAGGAGGGTTTCTAGCCTCAGCATTTGAAATCACAACTGTTTTTCTCAAGTACTTCAATCCTCCAATGAGAATGAATGGCCCAAGACCCATCTTGATGTGGGGCAGGGAATTTTTACAGTTTACAACCTTCAAAGTGTCCTCTTGGCCCAGCCATCATCGACTTTTTGGCCATTTTGGAATAGGGTGAATGAGCAGCAAGACAACCTGGCCAGTTTGGTCATTTTGGCCATCTCTCTTAGTGATCCAGAGTCTGCAGACCCATCAGTTCTGTAACAATCCACAATCATCATTAAGGCAACCAACACAAGAGGGCAGCTGACATCACTGGTCTTTTCACACATACAAATATAGCCCATGTCCTTCTGCAGGAAGAATGACATACCTGAGCCCCTCAACTGTGGAAATGAAAAAGAGACGTGTTAAGACAGGAGAAATCCCAGATAAGAGATGACTGAAAATAGCAGCCACACAAAGCAACAGAGCTGCCTAGAATACTAAAAGCTAAAAAACAAGTCAGCAATAATTGCCAACATAAAAATATTGGCTTTATTCTCAGCTCAGGTTTCAGATCTTATATGCTGCACACTTACAGTTTGGCTGGAAGGAATTAGGCAAAATCGAATATGCTATTACCTATAATCTCATCTGGTTTAATTTTAAGAAAGTTTTTAGTTAAGGGAGAAAACAAGGTTAAGGGAGTATTGGTACAATCTTATTACATTCTGCAACAGTGAGGGTAGACTGGACCAGAAAGCACCCATCCCCTACCCTCCTACTAATAGTGGCAAGAGGCAGACAGATCCTAGGCAGACAGGGGCAGGTCCCTGGTGAAACCCTGCCTTTAAACCAAAGATAGCTTATAAAGCCTAGCTACTAGTCCTGGGTAAATCCATGGACAAGGTTAAGAAACTGTCTTCCTGTTTGGCATGCTTTCCTCTGATTGATCCCCACCCTTCACCTATTTTACATATATGTACCCTTCTCTAATTGGTTTTTTAACTGTTGTGCCCACCTCAGAGTGGTGCCATTGTCTTAGCCTTTTTTTGCAAAGCAACCAGCACACACTTCCCATTCTGAGCCCATAAAAGCCCCAGACCCAGGCACACTGCACCTAACTTCAGGTGGGGGACCACCCTTGCATCCCCTCTCTGCTGAGAGCTGTTCTGCCACTGAATAAAATTATTCTCTGCCTTCCTCACCCTTCAATTATCAGCATAACCTCATTCTTCTTGGTTGCGGGACAAGAACTTGGAAACTGCCAAACATAGGCACAAGCTGTAACACAGGTGAGCTGAGGCACGCCTGGCCCAGCTGTGGGCTGAGCTGATGCACAAGGGCAGGGCACCTTCTGCAGCCATGGAAGTCCCTGATTAGCAAAGTGGCCAAGAAAAATCCTGGGTCACCACCAGCCAGGATTGCACCTGTTGACAGAGTGCCAGATTGCTGAGAAAGTGTGTGGGGCACCTACCTCAAATAGTTCCTTTATCAGCAGTCTGCAGAATCTGCAACAATCACCACAGGATCAATTTTCCTCAACCAGAATAAGCTCAGCCCCTTAGTGTCTTCAGCATGGGGGGATCCTTTTAAGAATATGAACAACCTGGAGACACAGTCCTTGCACCAAGGTGCTTCTCCACTTGCTTCCTTTGGAGTTGACTCCTCTGAAATGAGACATTTGCCCTCATGGCCTGTTTTACAAAGTATACATATAAACACACATTTCCATATTTTGAATGCACTGGCATGATTGTTTTATTAAGTTAGACACCTAAAAAAGATTAGCATCTTTTTTTTTGAGACGGAGTCTCGCTCTGTCGCCCGGGCTGGAGTGCAGTGGCCGGATCTCAGCTCACTGCAAACTCCGCCTCCCGGGTTCACGCCATTCTCCTGCCTCAGCCTCCCGAGTAGCTGGGACTACAGGCGCCCGCCACCTTGCCCGGCTAGTTTTTTTTTTGTATTTTTTAGTAGAGATGGGGTTTCACCGTGTTAGCCAGGATGGTCTTGATCTCCTGACCTCGTGATCCTCCCGTCTCGGCCTCCCAAAGTGCTGGGATTACAGGCTTGAGCCACAAGATTAGCATCTTAAGGGCAAGTTTTGGTGTGATGGGGGAGGAGAAAATGTCTAGTCAAATACAGGTGCTTAAAATGAGTTTCAGATAAGGTACTATGGAGTACTATGCAACTGTAAAAAAGAATGAGTCATTCTCAATGTACTATTGGGGAAAGAGCTCCTGGATATATTGTTGAGTAAAAGAAAAAAGCAAGTTTATTCAGTTACCACCATTTGTGAGGAAAGGAGTAAAAATAAAAACTATGTATGTGATTTTATTTGCATAATGGTACACTGGAATAATATACCAAAAACTAAAATGATAACTCATAGGAGGCTGAGGTGAGTTTGATGGGGTGGGAAAAGGAGTAGGTGGCAATCGGGGTAGAGGTAAGACCTCTTAATGTATTTCTTGTTACATTGTTTTGACTTTTGAACTATGTGACTATATTAGCTACTCAAATACATAAATGATTTAAATAAGGCAAAATAATAATAGCCCATTCCCTTTTGCCATCTCCTGAATTCAGTGTATTTTTGTCTTTGAAGGACCACATAAGTCCTACATTGATTAATTCATCAATAAGCCTGAAAACCCACTGCAAGTGTGGTGTGGTGCCAGGTGCCTGCCAGGCCCTGGGGATACCCCATGAGTAGAGTACACCCAGCTCTGCTTTCAGGATGTTGACAGCTTGTCTGGGGGCAGGGCAACTTAAGGCAGACAGATTGCTGTAGAAGGGGAAGACTCCAAGAGCTTCCTTGGACCTCCCACCCTGTCTTCCCTTGCCCTGGTAACACTGTCCTCTGGGCTCCCAAACACTATGGCTCCCTCCTCTTCCATGATCACCACATATTTCTCAGGTCCTTCTCTTCTGACCCATGAGTTCCTGTAAGTTGGAAGCCCTTACTTATACATTCCTAGGCCTTGTAGCCTAGTTCTTAACACAGTCTGCACCTACCAAATGCTGTTTGAGTAAATGAATGGATGAGATACTTTCCAGGGTGGGCAGCCCAGGGGCAGCAGGAGGAGGAGAAGGGATCCTGGTAAAGGAAAGTGACCACTAGTGGCTCTGAAACAGGGAGGGGATGGGGAAGTTCTAGGGTTGTTTCATCTTAATTAGGTTGTATTGGTTAGGGTTCTCCAGAGAGGCAGAATCAATAGGATGTATATATAGATACACGCGAGAGGATTTATTAGGGGAGTTGGCTCATGTGATTATGGAAGCTAAGACATCCTGCAAGAGGCCCTCCTCTGAGGACTGGAGACTCCAGAATTCTGGCAGCATGGCTTGGTCTAAGTCTAAAGGCCTCAGAAACAGGAAAGCCAATGGCCTGAAAACTGGGCAGGGCAGGACAGGGGGCCATTGTCAGGGATGCTAGTATAAGTCCTGGAGTCCAGAGGCGAGAAAGGCTGGAGTTGTTGTCCAAGGACAGGCGAGGAAGGGTTTATCCCAGCTCTAATAGACACATGGACACATTTGCTTTTTTTTTTTTTTTTTTTTTTTGAGACGGAGTTTCTCTCTTGTTGCCCAGGCTGGAGTGCAGTGGCATAACCTCAGCTCACTGCAACCTCCACCTCCCGGGTTCAAGTGATTCTCCTGCCTCAGCCTCCTGAGTAGCTGGGATTACAGGCGTGCGCCACCACGCCCAGATAATTTTTTGTACATTTAGTAGGAACGGGGTTTCACCATGTTGGCCAGGCTGCTCTCAAACTCCTGACCTCAGGTCATCCACCCGCCTCGGCCTTCCAAAGTGCGGGGATTACAGGTGTGAGCCACCGTGCCACGCCCACATTTGCCTTTTTTCTGTTTTTGTTTTCTGTGGACCCCAGTGGATTGGATGTTGCCTACACCCATTAAAGGTCGATTTTCCCCACCTGGTCCACTCCGACTCACATGACAATTTTCTCTGTAAACACCCTCGCTGTAAGCACAGACACACCCAAAATGATGCTTTATGAGGTTGCTAAGTATTCCTTAGTCCAGTCAAGTTGATACGTAAAACTAACTATCACATGGGCTGGAATGGGTTTGTTACCCTCATCAACCTCTGCCCAGGAACTGGATCCCTTCATGAAACCCAGACGAACGCATCAGCTCAGAACTGATCAGACATTGAGTGTAGAATAGCAGACATATGGGGTCCAGGCGAAACAACTCGTGTATCGCCCAACCCAGCAAGTTCTCCTAGGTCACTGCCACTCACCGTCTCAAGACTCAGAGGGCATTAATCATAATAAATACAAACAAGGTGAAGTTCATGTTGCATGGTAAAATTATCAAGAAATTGAGATTTAGACCAGGAGACAGCACCGTTACTTGTCTTAGAGATTTATCTGCCGCACTCTGCCTGAACAGATTCTTAACTTGATCAATTTCAAATCTAACCCTCTGTTTTTCAAATGTGGCAACTTAAATCATTTACTGAAAAAAAAAAACATTTCTTCAAGCTTTGTGTCTTTCTTAGTTATGGATGGTCTTCTGGGGCCAATTTTGAAAGCAATTTATGACGATTCAGCCTCTGGGCTCCTATTCACGGCAGCCTGTGTCAGGTGGATAATTCTCCCAGCCTGGTCATCAAAGCAAGCCCTACCTACGCTTACAATGTGGTTCCTGTACTGTAAGCATTTATTTATGTGATTTTGCCTGTCATGCCAATGAGGACGGTCTCCCCTCCAGCTTTTAATTACTGTGGGCCCAGAAATGAATGAAAGTCCTTGGGGAGTAGACACAAAGGGCCAGGGTCACAAAGCGAAGGTTGCCTGAGCTGTCAGCTTCCTCTATGGCCCTGATAATAAGCTGCAGGCCAAGTTGAAAAGAAAGTCACTGAGCTTGGTCAGCAGCCTGGGGGGCACCAGCATCAGCATTAAGCTAATGAGACAGAGACAAATTAAAACCATTTTCGGGATCAACAGCTGTCCTTGGGCCTCTGGCTCATAACTGGCTTTATGTTTTCCTGGACTGCTGCAGGTGCAGATCTGGGAGGAAAGAGAAAATGAGATCTGACTGAGACAGGGTGCCCTGACAGGGTGGGTCACCCCGGAGTCTGCCTCTCTGTCCTCAAATTCTTCATGGGAGCAGAGGGACATGCAAAACTGCAAAACTCAGACAATAGGAGGGAGAATTGATTCAAAATAGAAAGAAAGAAATCAGGAAACTGAGAAACAAAGCCACACATAGACAGAAAATGAAGACGAGGTAACAAATAAGAGTGATACAATAGCAATAAAATAAAGTCAGGGGTGAGGAACAGGCAGAAAATAAAACACATAGGAGGTGTGGAATAGATGAGGAGATACAGAATTGGACAAAAGAGGAGACATATAAAAGGCATTGCAAACAGAAAAAGATGGAGAATTCATGTCTATGCGATATATATTCATTATAATAGAAAGAACAAATATTATAGCCCTCTTGAATAGTTGCAATGTACATTTGCATATGAAAAGCTCTAAAAAGTCCTCCAGGAAAATATTTAATTCTCTAAGCTTCTCTGACCCTAGAACATACCTCCTCTCCTTTTTCTGTATGAAAACAACCCAGAATTTAGTTCCCATGCTGAGAAAAAGCTGCAAGGGATCTTCATTCTTCATAATTGACATGGGAAGAATTTATCTTATGTGATTAGGCCAATATATTAATATAAGAATGGGCCACTTTACCAGTGATCAAGTTTGTGGTCTACTTCCTGGAACCTATACTTCAACTTGCTTTGTATCTCTATACTTACTGCTGGAAGGGAAAATAGTGTCCTGCAGTAACATTCCACACACTTGGCAATTTGTGAGAAAGTCTTTGGGAAGCATGATGTGAGAATATCAGGGTCAACTAGTGTAGGTCAGGAGGAGTTCAGGGGATACATCTGGGTTGAAGATACAGATTTAAAAACCATGAGATTAATAAATGAAAAAAATTGATCTAGAAAAAAATTAAATACCTGGCTCATGAAAACTGTAGAATTAATAGAGAGAAAAAAAAGAATTGATGTCTTTTTTCCGTTTTATTTCTTCATTTTATCATGTTTTAAAATTCTCAGATTTCTCCCATTCCCTTAAGAAGAAGAAAAAAAAAACCCATGAATTTACCTTGAAAAACAAAAGCAATAAAGAAATAGGAAATGGAAATTTATGGGTTTTTTTTTGTTGTTGTTTTTGTTTTTTGAGAAAGGGCCTCACTCTGTTGCCCAGGCTGGAGTACAGTGGTGCGATCTCTGCTCACTGCCACCTCCGCCTCCCAGGTTCAAGAGGTTCTCCCACCTCAACCTTCCGAGTAGTTGGGACGACATGCATGCCCCACCATGCCCTGCTATTTTTTCTATTTTGTGAGTAGAGACAGGTTTTCACCATGTTGGCCAGGCTGGTCTCGAACTCCTGACCTCAAGTGACCCACTGGCCTCAGCCTCCCAAAGTGCTCAGATTACAGGTGTGAGCCACTGTGCTTCGCCAAATTTAAGTTTTGAGTAAAAGCAGTGAGACTGATTGTAACAATCACTAGAAAGAAAAAAGAAAGGAACGTGTCTTAGGCATCTATGGTGTTTTATACGC
This sequence comes from Colobus angolensis palliatus, assembly GCF_000951035.1. Classification (NCBI taxonomy): domain Eukaryota; kingdom Metazoa; phylum Chordata; class Mammalia; order Primates; family Cercopithecidae; genus Colobus; species Colobus angolensis. The sequence goes on along the minus strand of NW_012114877.1, from coordinate 595,223 downwards.
CAACCAAGGAGTGCCGGCTTCTTCAGAGCAATCATCTCAAGATGCTGTAGTTGTATTCCAATCACGTTGCCAGTGCTCCAGTACTTTTTGGTAGTTCACTTTCAGGCTTTCCTTCATATGTATCATCTTGATATTCTTTTCTGGTAGCCCATCGTCAATGTTTGGGTACAGACATGCATTTTTATAAACATTCAATAGTAATTTAAAGAGTGTATTTTGGTATATGGGTGGATTATCAAGCTGGTGAATATTATTTGGAGACAAAAATGAGATAGGACCATAAAGATTTGAAACTGGTTATGAAGATGGCTTGTAAAGATCTCCGACGATGTTTTCATATGAGGGTCTCCAAATATTTTGAGCAATCTTTGAGAAAGAGGGCTTAGCTTTAGCTTTTAAGCCGTCTGTCTTGAAACACAATAATACTTTGGACAAATAAACTTTGACCCAGTTTTTTTAAAAAGAGTAACTTATGCTTTATGGTTATACTTGAGATAGGGTAAATGAAAAAAAGCTAAGACAGTAAATAACAGATGCCAAAGGTAGATGTAGAAGAAATGTAACCTCAAGATTATGGGGAAAGAATGCATAAAATGAGAAAATAGCAAAAAGCACATGAGGATTAATTGCAGGGATAAGAAAGCAGAAGAAAGGTGACATAGAATGAATGAGGTAATGGGTAAAATGAGTTGAAGAATGGACCAGCCATGAGGAAATCTAACAAATGAGATCAGGAATAAAGTAGTGAAGGAGAGAAAAGATTACACAGTAAATTAGAGATGTTCATTTTATGGGCAAGGAAATGAGAAAATGGAAATGAATATTAATAAAATTAATCATGGCAACCAAAGCTGTGGAAAAATGGATAATGAATGAATAAGTGAGCAGAAAGAATGGATGAGGGAAGGAGAAAATGAAGAAAAACAGAAGGCTGAGTGATTGAAATCATGAAAGTGGAGGCAGAGAAAAACGGACAGCTCTAAAGATGAAAATAAAACTAAGCTGATTAGCAGAATGGAAAAAAGGAGATCTGCTGTGAAGAAATGAAGAGAAGGAGTGGATACTTTCCAGTCTAACCAAAACCTTATGTAAAGTTCTGTAGTTTTCTCATGGGGGTGTCTGCTGCTTTTCTCTCCAACCAGATGTGGCTGGATAGCCCTGGAGAAGAGAAAGGCCAGGAATTCTAGAAGCAGAAAGGGACAGCAGCCAGGGAAAGACACAAATCACTGAATTGCAGAGATGTAGCCAAACATAATCTTCATTTAAAGGTCCTCTGATAAAGATAAAAACTCTAAGCCTTATACTTCACTATCCTGTTTTCATGTCTCTGAACTCCTTTAAAATCAATGTTTTCTTCCCTCATCTGAATTTATTATTAAAGGAATTAAATAAGAGAAATGAGTTTTGCTGTTATCATTAGGAGATCAGAAAATAACATAATTGTAATAATTGTGCTGTAGTGGATTCCTGAGTGTTTGCTCAAATCTTTTTAGTTTGGCATGTGACCATCCATCCAGTTAAAATTTCCCAGCCCCCCCTTGCCACTAGGTGTGGCCATGTGACTATTTGGACCAATGGGTTATGAACAGAATTGAAGTACACCACTAATGGGTGAATCTTGGCCTTTAAAGAACTGGCCATGCATTCCCATTTCCTTTCCTAATTCCTGCCACCTGGGAGAGGGCGAAGGTGGAAGTAACAGCCACTTCAACCCAGCAATGGAAGCCACATGTTGGGAAGATGGCAGGCAGAGCAGATCCCAGACAACCAGAGCATTTCTACCAGATATGCACCACATATATCTGGATCTTTATGTGAGAGAGAAGTTCTTTCTAAATGAATATATTTTGAGGTTTCCTTGTTATATCAGCCTAGCCAGTGCTCTAATACATTACCTGATCTTGGGATTAAAAATACCACTGATTATTGACAGCGTGTGTGTGTGTATGTATGTATGTGTTTGTGGATACACACACACATATATAGTATATATTGACATGCAGTATTATTTCAGTGTAAGGATGGATACATGTTATCCCAGATATAGAGATTGATATATGGCATGTATATAACATAGCATATTATATATATTGCTGATATAAGAATGGATTTATTGATATTTTTGTGAGATCTTCCACATGGTCACTGACACATTTAAGCTTTTAACAAATTTTTTATCACTTTCTGTTTTTCAGAAAGACTGTTTCAGATTAAGAGTAAGACCTGTATCTCCCAAACAGCACCCCTTGGCTATGTGGTGCAATTCTTGAGGGAATGCATCATAAATTGTCAAGTGACTTGGGGGTATCTAAGAGTTAAGGGCAAAGATTCCAGAACCAAACTGCCAGTGTTCTCATCTCAGGTCCAGCTCTTACTAACTTTGTGGTTGAGGAAAAGTGACTTCCCTGTGCTTCAGTTTCATCATCTGTAGAAGGGGGATAATAATAGTGCCTACCTTCTAGTTGTGGTGGGAATAACTTGAAGTAATATATGTAAGGCACCCAGGACAGCACCTGGAACATAATATGCATAAAAGAAGTGCTTGTTGTGATTGCATTTGTTATCATTGTTGTTGCTGTTATTATTATTAACATTTTGCCATTTCCAGAGTTGTCTGAAAAGCAGCCAGGGTTGGTAATATACCCATTCAATAGATGAAGAAAATGACTATGAAAACCCACACTGACTTCTTAGAAGATCCATGACCTATGATTTCCATAAATGAATAATTTATGGAAGTTGTTTTTTCCCCCAAGTTCTATCTTAAAAAGTGTCTTTGAATCACCAAGGAGAACTTTACTGTACCCCCTAAAATACTAACTATAAGCCTCATTATCAGTAAGTATTTGTTAAGAGGCTGGAAGAGAAAGGCAACTAAGTTAGCTCAAATAAAGTGAGAGAGTTGATGTAACTATCCCAAGGTCACACAGTGTGTAAAGCTGACATGAGAACTTTGGCAGTTTGTTTTTAGAATTGCAGCTCTTAACTCTTAAATGGCTTCTGGATGTCATTTCACAAGGTAGTTATAATTTAAACTTGTCCCAGCCGCAGGCTTCGCCTTATTATGACACCAATCTCAGGTGAGGAATTTGATTAGCCCATATTTGGTCTGAGGTCTGCCCTTCGTCCTCTCAGCTGTGGCCACAGGACTGGGTCACCTGATCCAACATGACTTCCTGGACCCAACCTACCAGCGAAGGCTGGGAGTGGGAGTACTTCCAAAGAAAGAGAGCTTTAAGGACACAATCACCTCAAAACCTATCTTCTAAAACTAAAATGTGAGAAGGAAATTTAGATTTGTGAGATGAAAAAAACTACGTTAACCTGTTTCTGGGAACAGGTTAGACAGAGTTGGCTGCCACCACTAGATAGGCAGGACCGTGGACCCCATAAGAGAAGATAACACTGCTCAGAGGAAGAACATGAAGAACACGTGACCTGCAGAACTGTAGTGACTGGAGGAAAAGGATCCCATTGAGGAGCCTGAGGATCACGGTAGCAGATGTTCCAGAGAGGTTAAAAAAAACCAGGAGGGGGACTCAGAACTGTCCTCTGGATTTGGCAATAAAGGTCCAGCCACTTTTGTGGAAGCAAATCAGGTGAAAATGGGCCTGACATAGAAAGCAAAGTGTTGATGAGAGCATCGTGGGAGGTGAGGACATCGAGACAATGAGGGCAACTAGTTTTCAAGCTCAGCTCTGAAGGGAAAGAGAGTTGTAGGGCGGTAGATAGATGGAAAGGGGTGCAGGGAGAAGGGTTTCCCATTTTGTTTCTAGTAGAGTTTTGAGCATGTTTTATAAGCTGAGGAGAGTCACTAGAAAAGAATTGGTTGAAGGTGAGACAGAGCAGTTAATTGATGGAGATATTTCTGAGTTGAGGGCCATAGGATTGATTTTGGACAGAAAGAAAGCTGCATCTGTTTTAAATTACCTGGCAGGTTTTATAGAATTGATTGATTAAAGTCAAGTTAACGTGGAAAAGTGCTGGTTATATTGTGGTTATATTTGTTTTTAAGTTGTATTTTAAATCAGAGTAATACATGCACATAGAGAAAAAAGAATCTGGATGAATTTATAATAAAAACAAGTAGTTCCTGCCCCACCTGTCTCCATCCCCATCCCACATCCAAACCTAGTCACTATTAAGAATTTTAATTTTCTTCTTTTTAATTCTTTTTAAATTTATCTGTATTTTTTCCTGAAGAGTATGGTTGGCCCTGCTTATCTGCAGTTTTGCATCTATAGATTCAACTAACTGTGGATCAAAAGTATTCAGAAAAGAATCCAATTTTTTTTTAAAAAAATATATAACAATAAAAATAATACAAATAAAAAACAGAGTCACAAATATTTACAGAGCATTTATATTATATTGGGCACTGTAAGCAATTAAAGCAAACTAAAGCTTTAAGCAAAAACTAAAACTAAAGCACTGTAAGCAAACTGAAGATGATTTAAAGTATACAGGAAGATGTGTGTAGGTTATATGCAAGTACACTTTATATAACATTTTATATACTTTTTTTACACTTTATATACATTTTACATAAGGGGCTTGAACATCCATGGATTTTGGTATCCACAGTGGTCCTAGAACCAGTGCCCCAAGGATCCTAAGGGACGACGATATGCCTATATCCATTTCCTAATTTATCAAATACAGATTCTGTTTATTGACTTTCTGCTATGATAGGTGAGGATTTAGATGACTTCCATTATTCACACCTCCCATAGCTCCTTCTTCAGAAAATTCTTTCAGTATTTTTATTTCCTCTGTTTGTTACCTTTATAAATTTAAATACTATTCTCAGAATCTTATTTTTCCATTCATTCATTCATTCATTCATTCATCATTCCACAAATATCTATTGAGTGCCTGGCACGTGCCTTGTGTTCCTGTAGGGGGCTGGGAATATAACAGCAAACAAGATGAACAAGGTCCCTGCTTCTGTGGGGCTGACATCAGGGTTGTAGGGAGACAGGAAATAAGTGTGCAAACAAATTAGAGACAGTATATCTCAGTTCCTTATTTTGTATGATTAAGATGCCAGCACCCTTACCTTTTTCCTCACTTTTTCTATTTTTCCTGTTCCCAGCTTTGCCACTTGTACTTTAATTCTATATTGCCAGAACGTTGTGTTTTGAAAACACAATGATTTGGGGGTTCTGTTTATACTAAAAGATGAAAATCAATAAATAGTGCTTTCATTGTTGAAATTTTTTATTTGTTTGTGGTTTTTTGTTTTGTTTTGTTTTTTTGAGACAGAGTCTCACTCTGTTACCCAGACTGGAGTGTAGTGGTGCGGGATCAGCTCACTGCAGCCTCTGCCTCCTGGTTCAAGTGATTCTCCTGCCTCAGCCTCCCAAGCAGCTGGAACTACAGGCATGCGCCACCTCTCCTGGCTAATTTTTGTATTTATAGTAGAGATAGGGTTTCACCATGCTGGCCAGGCTGGTCTGGAACTCCCGGCCTCAAGGGATCCATCCACCTTGGCCTCCCAAAGCGTTGGGATTACAGGCATGAACCACTGCGCCTGGCCTCATTGCTGTGTTTAAATATTGTCCACAGCACAGAGAGGTAGGATATGATGATTATACTTCCGGTCTCAGGTGGTGTTTCATGGCACTCAGGTGCTGGAGCTGTACTGCCAGGATTTGATCCTGGTCTGCCACTCACTAGTTTAGGCCTTTGGCAAGTTCTTCCTAATCTTCTTTGTGCCCCAGCTCCATTATCTATAAAATGGGTATAATAATAGTGCCTATCTCTGAATAGTTATGAGGATTAGGGAGCTAATAAACATCAAGTGCTTAGAGTGGCTACTAGTCTGTAGTTTGTGCTACAAAAATGTTACTCTTTCTTTGATTCCCTTTACTTTTTGTTCTGGAGCACATCAAGTCATCTCCTATGGTAACTAGGGTGGGCTATGAATTTCCAAGCCTGTGTAGATTTAAATGTGTATTTATTCTAGTTTCTCACTTGATTGGCAGTTTGACTAGGTATAGAATGATAGGTGCAAATGGTTTTCTGTCAGAAATATTGAGGCCCATCTTCAGTGTCTTCTAACTTCATAAGAAACCTCAAGGCTAGTGTGATATTTTGTTTCTTGTACAAGACCCAGGGAAGCTTCTCTGGTGGGAAAATTTTCAGATATTTAAAAAAAATTAATATTCTGACATTTCACAATTTGCTGTGAATGTCTTTATTTTACTGGGCTGGGCACTTGATGGATTATCTAAGTATGAGCACCCCTATGCTTTAGATCTTGGAAATTCTCTCATATTTTTCATTTGATCATTTTTTTTCCTTGTTTTCTTTCTTTTCTTTTTGGTCTCCTATTAGTCTGATGTCAGATCTTCTAGACTGATAACCTATAACCTTTAATTATTTTTGTTATATTTTCCATCTCTTTTTTGGGATACTTCTTTCTGAGAGAGTTCTAAATTTGTTTTTGAACTTAACTCTTCACTGTTTGAACTTAACTCTTTATTTCAGTTATTATTAAATGTATCCTTTATTTCTAAGGGTTCTTTATTTCCTCCATTTTCTTCATAGCATTCTGTTATGTTTTCATCATGTGATATCTTCTCAAATATCCCTGAAGATAATTATTAATTTATTTTCCTTTAAGTTTTCTTTTATTTCTTGAATTATACGTTCTTTCTGGTGTTATGCTTTTTCCCTGTATTTTTCATGGTTCTTTCTTCCACGTCCAAGGCTTTCCTTAGATGTCTCATCTTTCTTGGCTATCCACACATTTTTAAGGATAAGGCCTTGAAACTGATTAAGAACCTGATATGAGGCAGGTTACTGATTGGCAGGCTTCCTTTTTGGGTCATCAGGCATAAAACTGGCTCTTATTCTGAGAGTTCCAAAAATGCTTGAATTCAGAAGCCTTTGCCCTGTAATCATTTATTTCTGTAGAGAACAATCCTCCCATTAGCCTGAGGTAGAGCAGATTATGTAAAAGCTCTGTAGTCTTGAATTTAAATGGCAAGTATTAGTATGAACTCTTCTATCTTATATCTGTAATTCCTTTTTAAAATACAAAGAATCTGGTTTTCAGGGACCCAGGGGATACTAGAATGAGAACCTGCTGTTTTTGTGCTCCAGAATTCAGTTTGCGCATGGCAGCTAGAATAGACTTTTTTAATATAAACTTTTAATTGTAGAACAGTTTTAGATTTACAGAAAATTTGTGAAGAGAGTACAAAAAGTTCCCATATATCCTACCCCCAGTTTCCTCTGTTACTAACATAGTAGTATGGTGTATTTGTCATAATTAATGGATAAATACTGGTACATTATTATTAACTAAAGCCCATACTTATACTTTGCTCAGACTCCCTTAGTGTTTACCTAATGTCGTTTTTCTGTCCCAAGATCCCACATTATATTTAGTCATCACATCTCCTTAGGCAACTCTTGGCTGGATTTTTTTCTCAGACTTTTCTTATTTTGATGACTTTGAGGAGTACTGGTCAGGCATTTTATAGAATCTCCCTCACTGGGATTTGTCTGATTTTTTTTTCATGTTTAGGCTAAAGTTATGAATTTTGGAGTGGGGGACCACGGAAGTAAAGTATCATTCTTACTACATCATATCGAAGGCATATACTATCAACTTGACTTACCACTGTTGATGTTGACTTTAGCCACCTGGCAACGGTAATGTTTTCAGTTTTCTCCACTGTAAAGTTACTTTTCCCATCCTTTCCATATAGTACTCTTAGGAAGAAAGTAATTATGTCCAGTACACACTTAAGGAGTAGGGAGTTGTGTTCCACTACATTGAGGGCAAAGTATCCACATAAATAACTTGGAATTCTTCTGCACAGAAAGCCATTTTTAAAGCACAAATAAGGGCATTTTGAGCCTTGATTAAAATGCTCTAAGGACTTCTCTGCTTTCTTAACATAAAATCCAAACACTACCATGGGTCATGGGCCTATGCCATCTGGTCCCCACTTTCTGTGATCTCCATGGGCGATGGTCCTATACAACGTGCTCCTGCTTCTTACTCCAGGCTTCCTATAGGCTGCATATGATCTGCCCTGATCTTTCTCCCCATCTCCATCCCATCTTATTCTTCCCCTCTCTCAGTATGCTCAATCACACGGGCTTACTTTTGATTTCTTAAAAATGTCAAGCACATTCTCATTTTAATGATTTTACCATAGCTGTTGCCTCCTATTTTTCAGGGCTGACTCTTTCTTGTCTTTGAGGTCTTAGCTTAAATATCCCTGATGATGTGGCTGCCAATTTACTTTCTATAAAATCATCCTGTTTCACTTTGGTCATAATGCCTATCTTACTCTCAGTAATTTCAGGTTCATATTCTGTTTACCATCTACCTTTACTCATCTAGGATGTTCAAGTGTTTTGAGAATAGTTTTTATCTGTCTTGCCCATTGCCATGATACTTTTACCCAGAACTGTGTCTGATGCTGTAGCAGTGAATAAATGAATGGCCTCATTTGCCTTTCCCTGGAGGCCTATGGAGAGAGAGGATATGAAAATATGAAGTCAGTCTATCACCTTGAATCAGAAGTTTCTGCAACTATGTTTGAGTAGTTAAAAATGGTTAAAGTTGATTATTCATGAGAAATCAGTAAATAAAGGCAACATGAAATGCACTTTTTAAAAGGAAAATCATTATATGGCATTCAGTCGATAAAGCACAGTGCTCACTGCCTGGCTTTTCAGTTTACTTTAGGTTAAGTGAACCATAACTAAGTTGGGAGCTTCATTATATTTGCATAGTTAAAAGCACCATCACATCACTGTTGTCTTTTAAATAAAAAGCAGCCTTCCCAGACTTAAAATTTACACTGATATATTCCATGGTCTGGAAATAAGTTGGGCTGAAAATGAGCCAAAGTAATCTCTACTTCCTCCTCAGTTACACACAGCAAAAAGGCTTTCAGTAGCCAAAACCAAACTCTTTAGACATGAATTTCCATCTTGGAGCTCCACTGACCAGCACCAATGAGTTCTCTCTTCTCTTTTAAGAATGTAGCCAGGTGGTCTAATCAAAGAAAGAAGGATCTCTGTTGCAGTAAATTAGGGACACAGGCTGAGTTTGCCTTAGCTGAAGTGCTTGGGACCAGAAGTGTTTCTATTTTGGAATATTTGCATTATATTTGTTGAGTATCCCAAACTTAAAAAATCTTTTTTTAAAAAAAAATTTTATTTCCATTTTGGGAAGAGGTGGTATTTGGTTACATGAGTAAGTTCTTTAGTGGTGATTTGTGAGATTTTGTTGCACTCATCACCTGAGCAGTATACACAGAACCCAATCTGTAGCCTTTTATCCCTCACCCCTGTCCCACCCTTTCCCCCTGAGTCCCCGACGCCCAGTGTATCATTCTTATGCCTTTGCATCCTTATAGCTTAGCTCCCACTTATGAGTGAGAACATATGATGTTTGGTTTTCCATTCCTGAGTTACTTCGCTTAGAATAATAGTCTCCAATCTCATCCAGGTTGCTGCAAATGCCATTAATTCATTCCTTTTGATGGCTGAGTAGTATTCCATCATATATACATACCACAGTTTCTTTACCCACTTGACAAACCTAAAAATCTGAGATCCAACATGCTCCAGTGAGCATTTCCTTTGGATGTGATATTGGCACTCAAATGTTTTGGATTTTGGAGCATTTCAGATTTTGGATTTTTGGGTTTTGAGATGCTCAACCCGTATAGGCAGGTTATATTTAGTCAGCAAGAAAAGAGAGTAAAAGATACTTGGCAACTTGTTCCTGAAATATATGGCATAGACGTGGTCTGACCCAAGTTGAATTTTCATAGAGCAGTTATGTATTCAGAAAGTGAATATTTGGGGACTGCTCATAGCACCAAGGATGGCACTCTAAGCTTTGCTTACCTATTTGATGCAATATGGATGCTCCAGTTTCCATCAGTATCCGCCTCACCGTAAGCTTCTCGCGTCCCAGCTTGAAGGAGCGATCAACTATACAATAAATCACTGATGCTATGTACAGCACTTAGAGAGACCTGGGGTCTAGTAATTCCATCACCTGGGGATTTCATAATTTTCCATCACCACCCGAAGATGGGGGTTCTTTTATTGTTTATTGTTAATTATTTTATTTATATGTTAATTATTTATGTTATTGTTATTGTGTTGCTTATTGTTATCTATCATCTATTTTATTGTTGCTGCACAATTCAGTCCTGCAAAGCTTTTTACACTTTTGCTACTCAAGTGTGGTCCAAGGCCACATTTTTGGCATCACTTGGGAGCTTGTTAGAAATGGATGTTCAGGTCCCTCCCCTGACCTAGTGCATCTCGGGTGATTCATGTGCACATGAAAGTGGGAAAAACCCTGCTTTGACCCACCAGGTCTGCCCTGCAACCATGCAGATGACACGGCCGAATAACAGGCCTCTGAGGTCCCCATATGTTCACAGGCTTGGCTGTGAAGCCTGCCCACGTCCCCTTGATTTCTGACCCCATGGGCTGTCTTTCTTTATGTGGCTTCACTGCTGATATCTGGCATCTGGCACTGTTCTCATGGTTTTGGCCTGTTCTTCCCTCCGTTAACAGGATGGTGATTCATCCCCTGGGTTTACCACCAAGATGAGCATGGGTAGAGGTGAGAAACAAGGGAGTTGAGAGAATGTCAGAAAGGTGAGGAACAGAAATTTTTTTGAAGTATCTCAGGTAAAAATATGTTACAAGAAAACTAAGATATTTTTGGATCCCAAAAGAAAAGCTGTAGTCCCAGAACTCAGGGAGCAGGGCGGCCCCAGAGCTCTCAGTGGCAGTGATTTACAGACGTTGACACCAGTGCTGCATCATCCGTGAGCTTTAGCTACCACCTGACCCTGCCGCTGTGTCTCTCAGATCAAATGGAGTCAGACAGAGAATTTGGTTTGGTCTGGCCTATGGAATGCTTCTCTGTGCATTGGGAGGCGGAGGGTGTGCTCAGGTCTGGTCTAATCAGCTGTGGTTCAGGATGAATTTACAAGGTGCAAATCCCACAACTGAGGTTGGGGATGCGAGACAGGTTCTCTTAGATGAAAATGTGGTTGGAGCGGTTGGCATTTCTAATATGGTACCTTAAGCCACAGTGAGGAAGATGTATGCTGAGTTTTGGGGTAACCCTTATTTCTCTAGATCAGCTAACCTGTAATCTTCAGACTCCTGGCTCATTAGATCATGATGCCTAGTTTAACATGGATTATGATGTGTTTATGGTAGTCTTGTGTGTTTATAAAACAGATTTTATCTCCAGTCATCATGGGTATATAATTACTTGAGGCAGTGTCCAGCTGAAGACATCATACATAATACAAATAATCTACATAGTGCCTATGGGAGAGCTTCAAACATGGTTAAATATTAGTTCACTTTAGGTTTAACTCAGAGGACATTGCTATTCTAGTTCAAACATTGTAAATGAACATAGTTCTAGATCAGTTTGTTTCGGATGTTTTTGTTAAAGCTTTTGGTTTAGTGAAGAAAAAATAGTATATGGGTTTGGGTCAGAGTTCTGCAAATAAGGATGGTTCATTCCTGTTTTTGTACACAGGATATTTACTCAATGCATGTTCTTGAAGCATATATAGTAACACAAACATACCTTAATTATAATTCTCTAAACGGAAAGGGAGAAAACTTGAAGTCCTTCTTGTTCTTCCTGTTGCCAGATTGGTTTACAACTGAACTGTCTTAAAGAATAGGTTTTGGTGATATTTTAGAACTCTTTCTAGTAATGAAGATGCTAATTTTTCCTTGGTTAGACCATTCCAGTATGTTTTTCTCATGAGACATTCTCCCATATAATTACCTGCAATTCCTCATATGGCAGTTTACTTTCTTAGCCTTGTTTTCAGCAGCATGGGAGAAGAGCTGGTTACTGTCTTATAACTGTCCACTGAAGAGATGAAGAGTGTCAGCCTTCTCAAGTTCAAGTGAAACAACCACACTTTAAGTTGAGTATAGACTCCTTAGGTGTCTATAATTAACTTGTCTTCAGTTAGTCACACAGGTGGCTTTTGGAACTGCAGGTATGAGATTTAACTTAACTTGATAGCCACATCTTAGTATAATACCCAGCAGTCTTAAGGAAGCTGCTCAACACACATTTAGCAAGTAGAAGGCACCCGAAGTTTTGTCTGTATCAAAAGTCTCTCTTTCCACCAAATGAGTTCCCAAGGAGATGGTGACAATTGAGAAAAAGGAATCTAAGATGATGTAAACATTTATTAGCAATAGTATAAATTTTTCCATCTCTGTTAGGTGGATTTGAAGGTAAGCATATTTATGAAATAGAGAAAAGACTTGCAGTGAAATAGAATTGTATCGACTTAGAATTAATGAGAATTTGGACACGGGATTACATTTACCTTTGATTACTTATTTTAAAAAAATGGGGGAGTCATTTTGAAGCACATTAATAGGACATAGAGAATTTTAGAGAACATGTTTAACCTGCTTAAGAAAATAAGCAGCCCTGGCTCTTCACATTTGATATGCAAATCTCAAATGATCCTTCTTTATTTCTTGAAGCAATTTTGCTGGGAACTTTATATGAGGAAACATTGTTAATGATGCACATAATAATTCTATGCTTGAAAGTAATAAAATATTCTAATTCAGATTCTAATTCAATGTAGCCTTTTCCAATCGCTTCATTTCCTCAGGCTTTACTATGTTGCTGCTACAGAAAGAAATGTTTGGGGACAGTGGGGTAAAGAAAATACTTCAGGAAATACAATCTCATTAATAGAGAATAGCTTCCCTGCTGACCTTCAGGAAGAATGGAATAAGCAAACATATGCAGCAAGCTGGGATTCTTTTATGTAGAGCCAATTTTGATTTATGTGAATGAATACCATCTTCCTTGAGTATTTACCATATGGTCTCCACATTCTGGAAAAGGGACGATGTCTATGTAGTCTCTTAAAAACTGGCTAGGTTTCCTGAGACAGGAGGGCAAAAGATTATGCAATAAAACAGGTTTATGCAGGAGGATGCATAGTGAAGCTGACAGAAGTGACATTTGCTGTCAGAACCTTCAGGTGCTTTTCAAAGCTCACCCTCAGCTTGCCCTCATTCCTTTAGGAATGCAGTTGCCCTCCTGGCCTGGACAGTGGCCTCCTGTCAAGACTGTCTCAGACCGCAGCACTGGCTCTATTGTGCATGAGAGAAGCCCCCTGTGATCACTTTGTCCAGGTGGTAAAACGATTAAGGCTCTGTCACCAGAGGCTTGGTGAAAAGATGTCTCTAAAGGCAATCACGAACCAAACCCTAGCTCTCCAGCACTACACTGGTCAGCTAAGCTCTGACTACAAGGTGTCATCTGTTTAGCAATTCAGTAACCCTTACTTTGAGAGCCTGATTAGATCATTACGCATCGTATGCATGTATCAAAATATCACGTTACCCCATAAATATGTACAAATATTATTTATTTAAAAAAAAATCTGACTAGCAAGATATCAGCCCAATCGGCCTTGAGGGAATCTTTTAAAAATGCTATTTATAGTGCATAATCAACCTAATCCTATTTGCAAGTACAGTATCATACATAATGAGCCATTTGATTTGCAAATTTTCTAATAGCATTAATCTGACAACTTTTGTGCCAGGTCAGAATGCCTGAGAGGCCTGCCTTCATTAATAACATCTTATAGCTGATGCTTCTGTGGTTTATTTCACACGTGTGGGCGTGTACAGGAAGGGGATATTCTAGAAGGGAGGGTGTTCTCCATACCCTTGAGTCAGGCCTTTTGTCTCAGCTTGTTGAAGTCGTCAAATGGCACAGGATTAGGTATTGAATAGCAAGGTTCTGTTCCTGATTTGGCCTGTCATACTTGTCTGTGTGATCTTGAACCAGTCATGTACCTTCCGACGGGAACACATGATTCTCCCCACCAGGCAGATCTCCCCAAGCCCCCCTAAGTAGGTGCCTCTCACCATATCCCCCCAGTTCTCCATGTGCATACTTCTATCATACAACCAATGGCATTGTATTGCAGCAGTTTTTTCCCCTCAATGTGTTTCCCTTACTAGGATGCAAGCTCCATAAGGGGAACACAAACTCCGTAAGGCGAGGGACTGGGTGCGATTCACCTTCAACTGCCAGAATCTAGCAAGTAATGGCACACAATAGGAAATCAACACATCTGATCATCAGAATTGAACTAAGTTGTCTTCAAGTTAGAAAAGTCAATGATTCTAAGTTAGGCAGCATTCAGGGAGAAGTAAAATGGGAATATTCAGATAATATTTGCTGGTGAATCTGATCATAAACTGTGACCAATACAGTTGAAACTAATTATTCTTATCCTTGACTACATATTATAATTATCTAAGTAACTTAACAAGAAATAAACAAAAACAGTGCTCATTCCCTGCCCCCCTCTAGCAAGATTCTGACTTAATTGGTTACTGTTCCCACCATTTTCTACAACACGGGGTCATAATTAACCCCCTCTTCCCAAGTGATTCTGTGTGCAGCCAGGGATGAAGATCGCTGGTCTAAACCTTACTCAAAGCTGGTATCAAGCTATTACTAACTATTAGAGTTTTCAAACTTCGTACATAAAACATCGAACAAGTAATTCATGCTTATTATATTAAAAAAACTTAGAAAAATACATATAAGCAGAAGAAAGTGATAAAAATATCTATAATTATACTACAGAGAGCTCCTTTTTACATTTTGCTACATACACATTTTTTTTTCTCTAAGGAAAACACAGATTCTGTTTTGTAACTTAAAAACTTTTTCCCACTCAGCAGTGTATTGTAAACATCTTTCTATGTCAATAAAAGCATTTCTTCACCACCATTGATTAATTTTTCATGAACAGAACAACAGTGTTGTGTTTCTTTCAACCTGTTTCTTTGCAGACCTACATAGGGCATCCATCGTCTTATATATGTTTAGAATTTAGATTTGCTACAGAAATAGTGTTATTTTCCTTAACATCTCAAACAATCATTTCTCACACAATGCATCTAATAAGGAATATTTTCTAGTTTTGAGGTATCTATTCCATTTCAGATACAACTAGAGATCTGAGGATAAAAGATCAGGCCAGACTGGATTTCTCTGGTAGTATTGGTGCTAACCAGCCTACTCTTTTACAGAAAGTTTTTTTGGGAAACTTTTTTTTTTTTTTTTTTTTGAGACGGAATCTCGCTCTGTCGCCCGGGCTGGAGTGCAGTGGCCGGATCTCAGCTCACTGCAACCTCAGCCTCCCGGGTTTACGCCATTCTCCAGCCTTAGCCTCCCGAGTAGCTGGGACTACAGGCGCCAGCCACCTCGCCCGGCTAGCTTTTTGTATTTTTTAGTAGAGACGGGGTTTCACCGTATTAGCCAGGATAGTCTCGAACTCCTGACCTCGTGATCCGCCCGTCTCGGCCTCCCAAAGTGCTGGGATTACAGGCTTGAGCCACCGCGCCCGGCTGGGAAACTTTTTATAAATGTTTTGAATCCTGTACATAGGATAGATAAAATCATGATACTCAGGTTACAAATGATAGAAATTTTTACATTTGTATAAAATTTTTTATGTGCAAAAATGATATAATTGGGTAAATAAATACTAAATAAACTTTGTGTTTAACCTAAATTGTAGTCTAGAAACAGAATACCAACAAAGTTACAACCGAATCTTTGTAAAGAGTAAAAAAATTTAAAAATAAAGTAATTTTTTAAAAGTCACTAAATATATCTGTGGGGATTGTCTGGTTACCCAAGTATCTCCTGAATCTCTCCAAGATTCTGAGTTGAGACACTTTTCTTTCTTCTGTGCAACTCCCAGCCCCATCCCCGAAACAAAAATTACGGGAACTCTGGAAACCATCTGCAATATGGAGGCACTATTACTAATACTAAACACGTGTGGCTCACGCCTGTAATCCCAGTACTTTGGGAGGTCGAGGCTGGCGAATCACTTGAGGTCAGGAGTTCGAGACCAACCTGGCCAACATGGCTCCTTTAGCCAGGCGTGGTGATGCACACCTGTAATCCCAGCTAGTAGGAGGCTGAGGCAAAAGAATCACTTGAACCTGGAGACAGGGGCTGCAGTGAGCCAAGATCATGCCACTGCACTCCAGTCTGGGCGCCAGAGGGAGACTCTGTCTCAAAGAAAAAAAATAAAATAACATAAACACTAACACAGAGGGTACTTCATCTCTTCTCTCCCAGGCTTGCCCTTTGTTCCCCCAGAGAATGTGGAAGAAGAGTCAATGGGCTTACCAAACTTGTGCAGTGGGGTGCTCTGTGTTTCAGTATTTGTGTACCCCTTGCTTACCATTTTGAATTAATTCCTGAAAATTCTGCTGCTAAGTGAAAGCTGTTACATGAAAAATTATTTTCACTGGGGAAAATTATGTTTAATTTCATCCCAATCCAATATATCTAACCAATTTTTACAGGTGAAAAGAAAACATTTCAATTGAATGATAAAGATAAATATATCTAAACAATGTACAACCATATGAAAATAAATACATGTAATGTATGGATGAAAGATGAGAAAGGTTTATTTTTATTTATTTATTTATTTTTATTTTTATTTTTTTTGAGACGGAGTCTTGCTCTGTCGCCCAGGCTGGAGTGCAGTGGCGCGATCTCAGCTCACTGCAAGCTCCCCCGCCTCCCGGGTTCACACCATTCTCCTGCCTCAGCCTCCCTAGAAGCTGGGTCTATAGGCACCCGCCACCACGCCCAGCTAATTTTTTTGTATTTTTAGTAGAGACGGGGTTTCACTGTGTTGGCCAGGATGGTCTGCATCTCCTGACCTCGTGATCCGCCCACCTCAGCCTCCCAAAGTGCTGGGATTACAGGCGTGAGCCACCACACCTGGCCAGAGAAAGGTTTATTATACTCACCAATGGTGGGAAGAGAAGCTTGATCACAGGTGGTGGTGGATAGAGAGAGTGTCAGGTGTAAGAGGTGGGGAAAAATCAAGGGACCTACTCAGGCAGGGTTTCTGGGCTCACGAGCGCACGCAAACTGCACTTAACAATAAGATTAAAGCACAGGCAAACATCATTAGGGCAACACAAGGGTGAGACCCTTTGAAAACAGGTAGAAATTGTGCATGGGCACCACTGACTGAAGAGCCATAAGATCTGCTGCATCCTCACCCCCATTACTTGGTGTGTGCAAGGGTAAAATATTTGGCATTCATCCAAACATGAGGCACAATTCAAATTTGTTCCATATGATATTCGCTATCTAGAAACTGTGATATTGCATACATTGATGCATATGTGTTTTAACTGGAACTGTAATGTTGAAACAGTACTTCTCATGAAGTGTTTACTTGTTTGCTTTTGAATAAAAAATCATTACACATACAGACAGACACATACACACAGACACACATATATACATATACATATACAGACACACACAGACACACATATATACATATATACATATACAGACACATACACACAGATGGACACACAGGCAGATACAGACACACACACATATACATGCAGACATATAGACACATACAAACAGACGGACACAGACAGACACAGACACACACAGACACACGCAGAGACACATACATATATGCAGATGGACACACACACACACACACACACACATACTCTACATAGTCTATTGCCTGAAATCTGGTTTAACTTTCCAGAAGTCATTATGGTGAAATATCATTAACCGAAAGGCTCTCTGTCAGGTAAGTCTGTACAAATATGCCCTAGTCAGAGACATGGTTTTGGTATTTTAGGAAAGAGTAATGTGGGTCTGGATGTTTCATTTATGTGGGTTGTTTCACTTATCTGGATGAAGTCCAGGAGTTTTCATAATGAGACTGCTTTTTAATTTTTCTAATTTTCATTTCCATTAAAGAGACAGTTTACCTGTAGTTCAAAGATTTATGTAAGTACAAGATGGATTTAAGATAACTGTGGTATGTATAATGAATGCACAAAAAGATTTTAGGGAGGCACACAGCAGTTATCACATTTTTCAAGAACAGTTGTTGCGTCTTACCGGTGGCAATGATCATTCACTTTTTCAGCCGGTCGAATCTCTTGTTGCTGTGTTAATAGCTCAGTCATATTTGCAGTCATTTACATGTTTTCGGGCATCAGGCATTCCATTTGGTTAGAGCATGAGAAATTTTTGACATTAGGACATAAAAATGCCTTAAATAGGATTTGTTAATTATTTGACATTGGCTGTTAAATTATCAGAGCAGCACCTATAGTAAAGGAATGAAGGATGAAACTGAAAGCTAAAAACGATGCTTACCCTTTCATAAGACTAGACTACATTTTTTAAGCAAAGAATAAAGCCCGAGTCTTTTCATTTTATAAGTGACATTACTGTCTAGTTAGGCATCTTAACCAAGTCAGAAACAGAATGAAGCAGCCGGGAGTAATTTTAATTTTCCTGTCTAATATATGAGAGGTAGGAAATACTATGTCTCAATTTTTTAAAAATGAAAACAAAACACTAGAAAGGCTCTAAAATAAAACGCTCTTTTCACAGTTCTTTAAGCAACCTACCAACCTCCTACCAATTCAAACTACAGTTCTAAGAGGGAAAGAGGCCTCTAGTAATTTGGGGGTTGTGAGGGAAAGGCATGGGGCTTAGCGAAGGGAACATAATGAAAGTCTTGTCTTGCTACTCTGCATTTTTACCTTGAATTTATTAGGTGTATGCTTTCCCTTTCTGTAACACATTATACACTCCCTCTAGTGTCAGAATTTGTATATGATCCGAAACCTAGTTTGACAAAGTGCTGCTATAAACATTAGAGTAAGGTTCAGGCTTCTAATTATGCCATATTTCAAAGATATTAAAGGCCACCTAATAACATGAAGAACAGCCCTGCATGAAGTCGCCCTGGCTCACAAAAGAACGCATATTTTAACCTGTGATATGAAGAGACCTCTTCCAAGCTTTTTACCCCCTCCTCAAAGTGACCTATAAATAAACTTAGAGCTTTATTAAAGCTTTAAATTCCTTTAGTAATCTTAAGTATTTATTAAATCCTAAATTCTGTAACAACCACCAAAAAAGAACACTACATATAAACAAAAAAACCCCATCAGAGATGAAAGAAAACTGCAGCTAGAAAGCATAAAGCCCATGCGAACATCATGAAATGTGTTATTGTCAAGAGTTTGCAAAGTTTATTAGCTATTTTTTCCTTTTTCTGAGAACTAGAAGTTAACATGGCTGTTGTGTGTCTGTGTAAAACACATCACGTAAACACTGCTATTGGTGGCCTGTCCAGCAGAGATCCACTCTTTCTCTTCCCTAACACAACTCTCTTGTTGTTTGGGTTCCCTTTGCTTTCCCACCCAACCCACAGGCCTGAAGGAAAGCCGATACCAATCCCAGCTGCAGAGGTGGCCCTGGGTGACCTATGGGTAATCCCATCCTCCTTCCCAGTGAAGGCTCAGAAATAGGCTTGTGACCCAATTCTGGCCAATGAGAAGCATCAAAGAAAGTTCTTCTCAGTCTTCTAGGCAAAGTTCCAGAAGTGACACTTTTCTTTTAGATACTGACATGTACTGATGTGAGGCCTGGAACTGCTGCAGCCATCATGTTACCCAACGTGAGGATAAGGCTGATACTGTCTGGGAGGTTTGAGGCAAGAAAATCACAGGGTGATGCAGCAGAAGCCCCTAGACAAATTGATTGCAAACTCTCCTTGCTGCTGGTCCTTTAGGCAGGGGAACCAATATGTACAGTATTGTTTGTCAGTTTTTTTTTGGGATTTGTATTACTCATTGACAAAATTGTCTCCAACCTTGCAACTCTTGTCATAGTTAAACAACCTTCTTATATTGAAAACCCAATAACATATAACCCAGTTTTACATCCACTTCCATTCCAATTCACACAAAAAAACACAATATACAATCGTTAATGAGGATTGTATTCGTTATGTATTATTGCAGAACAAGTTACCCCAAAACATAGTGGCTTAAAATAATAGTAAACATTTATTAGCTCTCAGAGTTTCTGTGAGTCAGGGATTTGGGAGCAGCTTGGCTTGGTGGTTGCAGTCAAGATGTTGGCTGGGGCTGCAGGCACCTGAAGGTTTGACCGGGGCTGGAGGATTTGCTTCCCAGATAGCTCACAGATATGGCTGGCAAGTAGGTGCTGGATGTTGGTGGGAGGCCTCTATTCCTCCCCTCATAAGCCTCCCCATATGCTATTTGAAGGCCCTTAGGATGTGACATCTACATGGCTTCCCATAGTCAATTCCCATGATCCCTAAGGTTAGTGATCCACCCAAGAAAGTAAGAGCCAGGTGGAAGCTACTCTCGCTATGACCCAGCTTCAGATGTCATCACAGCATCATTTCTGCCACATTCTATTCATTAGAAGCAAATCACTGAGTTCTGCTCATATTCCAGAGGAGGGGAATAAGCTCTACCTTTTTTTTTCTAAATTAATAAACTTCCTTTTTAGGAGCAATTTTAAGTATGACAAAACTGAGTGTTCAGACAGTTCCCATATAGTCCCTGTTCCCACACACATGTGCAACCTCTCCCACTATCGGCATCTTGCACCACATTGGTACATTTCTTACAATTGATGAACATGTGTTGGAACATCACCCAGAGGCCCTCGTTTACATTAGGGTTCACTTTTGGTATTGTACCTTACGGGCTTTTTTCTTTTTTTCTTTTTTTTTTTTTTGAGACAGGGTCTCACTCTGTCATGCAGGCCAGAGTGCAGTGGTACAATTACAGCTTGCTGCAGCCTTGACGTTCTGGGCTCAGGTGATCCTTCCAACTCAGCTTCCCAAGTAGCTGGGACCACAGGCACACACCACCATGCCTGGCTACTTTTTGGTTTTTTGTATAGACAGAGTTTTGCCATGTTGCCCAGGTTGGTCTTGAACTCCTGGGATCAAACGATGCTCCAGCCTTGGTCTCCCAAAGGGCTAGGATTACAGGCATGGGCCACCGCACCTAACCCATTTTATGGGTTTTGACAAATGTATAATGACACATTCACATTTCACCATTGTTACTCCAAAGCGCAAGGGCTTAAAATAAATAATAAGCTCCACCATGTTTTGGGGTAACAATGGTAAGTAGTTTCACTGCCCTAAAAATCCTCTGTGCTCTGCCTATTTACTCCTCCCCATCTCCTAATCTCTGGCAACCACTGATCTTTCACTTTCTCCATAGTTTTTGCCTCTTCTGGAATGAAATGCAGTTAAAATCATACAGTTTGTAGCCTTTTTAGATTGGCTTCTTTCACTTAATAATATGCATTTAAGTTTCCTCCATGCCTTCTCATAGCTTGAGAGCTCATTTCTTTTTAGACCTGAATCATATGCCTTGTGTAGATGTACCAAAGTTTGTTTATCCATTCACCTACCAAAGCTACAAGATGAAATCACACTTCTGGAAATGAGGTAGTCCTGAACAACTCTCAACTATCAAGAACTCATTTTCTTACAATTAAATAAAATGTCTCACTGAATACTTTACACGTTTTAGATGTAAGCCAATTAGTTATAAATCTTCCACCCCTGACACACACTCCTGAGGCTTATTCATTCTTTCAAGAAATGTTCACTGGTCCTCTACAGTCTCCCATGCAAATACCAAGCGTAGGGCAGCCAGCACTGAGCAGACAGACACAGTCTCTGTTTTCATGGAGTGTATAGCCAAGTCAGGTGTGAAGGAATGGAGACTCCCATTCACAGACTCTATTATGGAAGTAAGCACTTGTGGTCTTTGAACATGTGGTTGAAACCTTTTAACTTCTAGATCTGACACATTTATTTGAAGGGAAACCAAGAATCTTTGCAACTGGGTCCACCGAGGTCTTGCTGTCACGATTCTTGAGTGAAAACCTTATATGGGGGCATAAACAAAGAAATTATAGGCAGGTTTTTTAAAACTAGAAAAAAACTAGGAAGGAGGTACAGATTTGCCTTCAGCTGAGCAGGGACAGGTTCCAGCTCATGCTGATCTTTCCCTGTCTATAGTTTTAGTAATCTGCACCACAGTACTTAGCACTTGGTTCCTGCCCATGTACTGTCTGGTGCAATTTAAAGAGGCTTCTAGTCCATCCATGGATTATCTGCCCAGCAAGCTAGTTAGCTCATTGAAGGCAGAGAGTTACTCTTCCTATAAATCTGTGTTACCCTTCTTATACACCTCTCCTTGGGGCTGAGCTCAGGGGGCCCTCTGTGAATATAAATGTAAGCTGATACCTGGGCAGGCTCCAGTGTCTCCAGTGTCCCTAAGGTGCCCCTACCCTTTTCTTTTCTTTCCTCTTTTCTTTTTTTTACTTTTCCTTTTTTTTCTTTTTTCTTTTCTTCTCTTTACTCTCTTCTTCTTCCCTCTTTTCTTTTCTTCTTTTTTTATTTTTTGAGACGGAATCTTGCTCTGTCACCCAGGCTGGAGTGCAGTGGCGTGATCTCAGCTCACTGCAACCTCCACCTCCTGAGTTCAAGTGATTCTCCTGCTTCAGCCTCCTGAGTAGCTGGGATTACAGAAGCCCACCACCACACTTGGCTAACTTTTGTACTTTTAGTAGAAACAGGGTTTCACGACGTTGCCTAGGCTGGTCTTGAACTCCTGACCTCGTTATCCACCCACTTTGGCCTCCCAAAGTGCTGGGATTACAGGTGTGAGCCACTGCGCCTGGCCCCCCACTCCCCTTTTTTCCTTCAAATCCATCACTCTAGACTTGGTCTTTTTGCCTCAGCATCCTTATTTTGCCTCCAACTTCTCAGGGTCTGTCTCTGTGGTTTTCTTTTTTCGATCTCTTTCCTGGCATGAAGGTGAACTGCTTTATCTTCATTTATATCATACACATTTACTGAGCACTACTATGTACCAGGTACTATGCTAGGTGCTGGGGACACAAAGGCAACTGACATGTAGGTTCTTGCCTTAAAGGGCTTTGTAGTTTCAAGATGAGGGACACTCAAGTGAATCAAGGATTATGGGACCATGTGAAAAGCACTAAGACACACACTAAGACTCTGAGAGCCCCAGGGAAGGGCAAGTCAGTCAGGTGGGAGTATTACATCAGACTTCCAGAGAAGTATTACATCAGACTTCCAGAGAAACAGATGACCCTAAAACATTCAAGCTGCAAGAAGCCTAAGTAACCCAATACAGCTACCATATTTACAAATGAGGAGACAGATCCAGCGAGGGGGTGGGACGTTGTCAAAGGTTATGTTCCCTGCTGCTGACAAAGCCAAGACTAGAGGTAGAACTGGGATGTAGCTGGGCTTGGCACTGGGGGTGGGGGTGGAAGTGTGATGGTGTTACGTTTCTGACCACTGTCTAAACTAAAAGCAGAGACTGGGCGCGGTGGCTCACGCCTGTAATCCCAGCACTTTGGGAGGCCAAGGCGGGTGGATCATTTTAAGTCAGGAGATCAAGATCAGCCTGGCCAACATGGCAAAACCCCGTCTCTACTAAAAATACAAAACTTAGCCAGGTGTGGTGGCACATGCCTGTAGTCCCAGCTATTCAGACGGTTGAGACAGGAGAACTGCTTGAACTCGGGAGGAAGAGGTTGCAGTGAGTTGAGATGGCACCACGGGACTCCAGCCTGGGTAACAGAGCAAAACTGTGTCTCATAAAATGAATAAATAAATAAAGTAAAAGTGGAAAAAGGTAGCTAGTCAGTCAAATAACTCAGGTGAGAGATAAGAGATGAAGAGATTATGGTGGCATGGAACAGGACAGAGGCTGAAAAGTGATCAGATGCAGTGGACATTTCAAAAGGAGAGCTGGCAGGTTTTGCCTATGGTCTGGATATGGTATGTAAGAGAAAGAAGAATCCTGGATGGCTCCAAGATTTGGGTCTGAGCAACTAGAAGCTTGGAATTTTCAACAACTAAGGTGTGGAAAATGGTAGAAGCAGTAATGAAAAATACATATTTGTTTTGGAACATGTTGAATTTGAGATGCCTATTACATATCCTAGCAGAGATGCGTAATTGTCAGTTGCATATACAAGTCTGGAGTTGGACTGGAGATATGTATTTTGCATGTATCTGTATGTAGATGGAATTTAAAGCCATGATATCATGTGATTACCTAGAGAAAGAGTGAAGATAGAGAAGAAAAGAGGTCTGAGGACTCAGCCTGCGACACTTCAGTATTTAGATGGGAAAGACAGAAAGAACCAGCAAAAAAGGCCTCAGAAGGAGTGGCTGATAAGGTAGGAAGAGAACCAAGAGAGAATGGTTTCCTGGAGGTTAAGTTAAGAAAAGAGGAGGGTGTGATCTACCTTCAAATAATGCTGATACGTTAAATTAAATGGTTAGTGAGAAACTACCACTGGACTTGGCAAGAGGAAAGTCATTGGCAACCTCATCAAAAGCAGTTTTAGTGGAGTGAGGGTAACAACAGTCTTGCTGAAGTAGATTCAGAAACAGTGGGAGCAGAGGGAGTGGAGACAGAAAACCCTTTAGAAGAGTTTCACTGTAAAGGGAAGAAAGCAATGAGGCAGTATCTATAGAGTCAAGATAGTTTTTTTCTTTTTCAAACAGGTGATTATCTCTTTGTGTCCTGATGTAAACGATCAAGAAGAGAGGGTGCAAATTGTTGATGTGGGACAGAGAGAGGAAACCTGAAAGAGCTGCATTCAGGGTAGGAAGAGGGAGGGAGCAGATGCTGAAGCTAAAAGGTTGACTCTGAAAGTGCATGAGCTGCTCACTGCTGTAACAAGGGAGAAGGCCCATTAGGCGGGTCAGAGAGGCAGGCCGCTGGTTCTGGCAGGGGGACTGGGTGGAAATTTGCCTCTAATCATTTCCATTATTTTAGTGAAAGCAGAAGCAAGGCCATCAACTGAGAGAGAAAGTAGGGAAGAAGCTGTTGGATGTTTGAGAAGAAGACAGCTATGTAAGAGTCACCCGAGAGACTGGAACTGTGAGTTAAGTAGGTCATTATAGGTGAACAACAAGACCTCTCAACAACATTAGAGTTTTGTGCTTTTGCATTTACAGTAAGGTCAATCAGCACAGTTGTGGGTTCTCCTTCAGTCACAGTCAGCTGCCTTGGAGCTGGAGAGAAGTGAGCAGAGGACTGGATTTAACCAGGACTGTGTTTTGCCAAGGGTGAGAGAGCGAGTACAAAGATGGACCAAGGGTCTAACTTGGAAAAAGAGGAAATTGAAGCCAAAGGTGGTAGAGAAACAGTAAAAAGTAGTAGGGTCAATGAATTAGTGGTTCGGTGGGGTTGAGGACCTTTTGAAATTCGTGTACTGGGAGAGAGACAGAAAAATAAGAGATGGGGTCAGAGAGTGGGAGGATTGAAATTGAGATTACGGAGAGGGTATACTTTTTGACAATGACTCAATGTAGGGCATGGTCATGGGAGTGGATTTGTGGCTGCTGGGGGTGGGAGAGGGACTGTGGAAGGTCATAGGACAAGAAGAGATTAAGAATGAGAAGTCAGAGTTTTGGAAGAATCATCTATGTGGATTCTGAAATCACCAAGAACTAACTATATCAGGGATAGTGTTGAGGGGAAGGGAGTGAATTATATGCTAAAATCCTCTTATGATAAAGAGGAGTGACCTGAAGGTGTATAGATGATTGTGACAATTTTATTGCAGTCTTTAAAGGCACCAGTATATCAAATATGACATAGAACCGCAAATCTGGACATAGAACCACAGCCCACCTAACTGCTTCCTAGACAGTACAGGGAGGTCATTTATCTTTGCAGGCAGATAAATACAAGATCTCTTTTATGGATATCAGTTAGTGCAGCTGCATTCAAGCAACTGCTCCATATAGCAAACAGTACTCAATATTTCTAAGCAGTGCTTAAGAAACTGCCAATTGTGTTGGGAGAGGGGGGAGGGAATGACAGGAGGGGGTGTGGAAGGGAGTTGTCTAGAGGAAAAAGAGAAAGAAGTGAAGGGGCTCTATGTTCTTTGCTCTATGTCCCACACAACCCAAGAATCTCTCTATTTAATTGTTTAAATTTGGGGTTTTCACTTGTTGTGTGCAATACACATAGGACACATTCAACTCTCACAAACCTTTCCTTGCTTATGAAGTCAGGATTCAAAGAGAATTCCAAACGTGTTCCTTACAAATACAGTTTACTGTATGGGGTTTCATTATGCAGGACAATTATAAGGGCATGGAGTTTAAGTCAAAACCCATCTAAATCTACAAAATAAAGGATTAGGTTATAAAGATATTCTGGTTTATTTGAAGTAAACCTTTCAGGAATTCCACTTTTATTGGGAGCAATTTATTTCTCTTATTTTATTTGCTAAGTTTTTATTCCAGTAAATGAACAAGTTTAGGCGGAGGTGTGTAACACATAGACAAATATAACCATTGATTTTTTTGCACTGATATAATTTTATTGTGGCATATGTTTCATCAAGATGTTGTGACGTTACCTCGGGGTAGGCTGACACATTCTCCTTACTATACAATGTAAATGTTTTGACTCAGTGAATGTTTCCTTCAGGACAAACACCTAAAGCTGGAAAATCCATTTTGCTAAAAAGCCTCTTAGATTATGCACTATTCATCCCCAAAGATGTAGCCTGACCACTGAGAACTTGTTTTTCTTTGTTTTAAATCATCGAGAAAAGCTTAGTTTTATGGTTACTCTTCTGTGTGAAGGTCAAGAAATTGTTCTTGTCTGTATTTATCTTCCTCTGAGAAGGTGATCTTGCCTCTTCTTTTAAAAACAAATTTCAAAGTGTCCCCTCAGATGAAATGAACAAGCAATAGCTTTCTTGCTCCAGTGACCAACGTAGTGAATCAAAAAAAAAAAAAAAAAAAGGCTTTGCTTATCTGGTATTTGGGTAAATTTGCTTGGGAATAATGACATTGGTTCACCAGTTTTCCTCTGAAGTTCAAACATGCCCAGAGCAGTGCCTGGTCCAGAGATTTCCATGCAGATAGGATCTATGTCTCCAGGGCTGGCTGTGCAGAGTGGCACTCAGGAAGGTCACAGACAATTTATGAGTGCCTGTACAGAGGCCTGGACCTGCTGTGCACTGATGTTTTTTGATTAGGGCTCCCTGAGAAGGTTCAAAATGTTCTTTTTGTAAATCTGCATGTGGCTTTTCTCCATTGCTAATAAGCTGGTAATAATGAGGTTTAGTTGCCAGCGCCCATCACTTAGCAGATAGTTTGGGTCACTGGGTTCCAGGGTCATTCTCTGGACCTCAGTTGGAGTGCTGTGGTTGGGATAGAGCTGGTAGAAGAACCGGGGATGAAATAATATGTAAATTTAGGCCTGAATCCTAGCCACAGAAACCCAATCACCTTGGACACCTATTCTTTTATATTTTGGTAGGAGTGGTCCTTGGTTTACATAGGGCACATTTAGTTTTGAATATTTTACTACTTCTCACAGATACAAGCATTGGAGCAGTGAGAACACTATATTTGAAGTCAGAAGACCTCAAGACCTGGCTCGGATATGAACAGTGCAATCATAGGGCAAGCCCCTAATGTCTCTCAGTTTCAATCTTTCATCTACCTCACAGAGCTGTTGTGAGGCTCAAATGGAACTTTATAATGGCTATTCAGATATAAAGCTTATTATGAGGACAATTGTGTATACTCAAAACACACTCAAAGATCAGTGTTGTTTGGCCTCTCCTTGTAGAAAAAAATGTTGTTTTTGCGGGATTCACTAGATGGATACCCAAAACCCAGCATAATTTCCACAGCATAATTCCTGCTGTATTTGCTACTTGTTGAATGAATGAATAAAGGAATGAATGAGTGTGTGATGGAATGAAATTGTCAGAGACATAAGTGTGTGGAGATAGCTGAGCTGTCACAGCAGCCACCGCCAAACACTGGCACGTGCTCACATCACTCACTGGTTCAGGAGGGCTTGGGGGAGCACCAGGGGCTGTGATGAGAGTAGATGACCCCAGTTGGTGGGTGCTATGGCAGACCTAAGACATGGGCTACCTGGAGGGGTGCCTTAGGCAAGTGAGGAGTGAGTGAGGGTTACAATCAGAGGGAGAAACTGCAGCAGCTTTTGCTTAGAGTTGGTGCTGATCATTCTTTCTCAGAATGGCTCCAACCATTCTCAGGATAGTCGTAGGACCTGGTATGCCAGGGTGTGCCAGATGTTCTAATAACATTAGGGAGAGTTGGATGAAGGATATGTGGGAACTATGAACTATCTTTACAGATTTTCTGTACTGTAAAATTGCTCCCAAATAAAAAGTTAAAACTGGCTGATAGTTTCAGTTACTTGGGAGGCTAAGGCCAGAGAATTGCTTGAGGCCAGGAAGTCCACTCTAGCTTGGGCAACAGAGTGAGACACTGTCTCAAAAAAAAAAAAAAGAAAAGTTAAGGAAGTGGGAGTAGGGGAAGGTTTGATGATAAAGGGGAAGGAGGGAAATTTTTGAGGTGATGGAAATGTTCTATGTATGATCTATATGTGTTTGTCATATATATATATATATATATAAAACTCACTGAACTATATCCTAAAAAGGGTGAATTTTTTGTAGATAATAGTTATACATACAGTTGATTCTCGAACAATGCAGGGGTTAGGGGTTCCACCCCCCTGCAGTTGAAAATCTGCATATAACTTTTGACTCCTTCAAAATGTAACTACTAAGAGCCTACTGTTGACTGGAAGCTTTACTGATAACATAGTCAATTTACATATATTTTGTATGTTATATGTATATACGTATTTTGTATATTATACGGTGTATTGATACAATAAAAGTGAGCCAGAAAAAGAAAATGTCATTAAAAAATCTTAAGTAAGAATCAATGTATTTACTATTTATTAAGTGGAAGTGGATCATCATAAAGGTCTTCATTCATCTTCACAATGGGTAGGCTAAAGAGGAGGAGGAAGAGGAGGAGTTGGTCTTGTTATCTCCGGAGTGACAGGAGCAGATGAGACTCTGCATATAAACAGCGGAATCCATGCTGTTCAAACCCATGTTGCTTAAGGGTCAATCGTATATATACAAAACCATGTATAAAGTATACCTCAATAAACCTGACTTTAAAAAATACATAGTACATCATTGTTGGGGACTTACATAGACGTGAGCCTTAGTAGAGAATGAAAGTGAAAGCCTCACTCTTTAGAAAACTCCTCATGCCCTTGTCCTTCCCCTACTAGGGACCTCGCTTTCAATACGCTTTTAAAAATCATATTTATCTCCAATTGCTTTTTTTTTAAAAAAAAAATGCAAACTATGGGAGATGGGCCAAGTTTTCATTTCTCGTAATACAGTAAAAATATTTATAGATATTTCAGCAACTCTGGCACAATACACAGAACCAGTGAGTCCACATTACAACAGAAAGTTGGTGGGTGACAGTAAGTCAATTTCTCCTCTATTACACTGCTTCCTGTTGGCGAAATAGTAGCAAACAGGAGAGTGTTGCTCAGAGCAATCAAGTGGCTCTTTAGAGCAAAGGGAAGGATACTTTTAAAAAATATTTATTAAAGATGTATATGGCATAAAACAACTTTTAAAAATTATTTTGTATTTTATTATTAACTAGCTATTAGTAATTAATAAGATTCCCATTGTCTCCTGTTCCCTAGCCCTTGCAGGAAACCAGAGTTACTAACCTTCCGGAGATACTCTATGCAAATGTGAGCATATGCATGTGTTCTTTTTCATGCAAACAGAAGCATATACTATGTTCTTCACTTTGCTTTCTTTTTCTAGTGTTTTTAAAAAAGATATGCTTATCGGTCTTAGTCCATTCGGGCTGCTATAACAGAATACCATAGACAGGGTGGCTTATAAACAACAAAAAAATAGTTCTTATATTTTGAGAAGTCAAGATAAAGGCACTGGCAGATTCAACGTCTGGTGAGGGCCTGCTTCCTGGTTCATAGATAGCCATCTTTTTGCTGTGTCCACACAAGGTGGAAGGGGTGAGGGAACTCTGGAGTCTGTTTTATAAGGGCATTAATCCCATTCATAAGGGCTCCACTATCATGGCCTAATCACCTCCCAAAGGCCCTACTTCCTAATACCATCACACTGGGGTGTAGGATTTCAACACATGAATTTTCTTGGGGTGGGGGTGACACAGTCAGTCAGTATATAGCACTGTCTCATTACAAGATGCATTTGAAGTGGTTTATTATAATCTATGTAAAATAATGGTTTACGAAAGTAAGACTCTAAGAGTTGTAAAAAAATAAAACAAAGTCAGCAGAGAGTTTAGTACAAAATACACATGCCCTAAAACACTGTACAACAAGAGGTGGGATCTGAGCTTTCTAGCAGCAAATGCAGAGGAAAATACAAGCAGTTATATGACTGTTGTGCCCATAACATAAAAACTAACTGTTCTCTTCTTATATTTACGTATTCCCTCTGTGACAATTTTAACTATTGAATTAAAAATAAAACAAGCAACATTTACACCAAAATCATAAAATATCACCAGCTGGTTCTACAACCTGAGAAACATTTTTTTTTCCCCCAGGGAGCCTCATCTTTTAAAAAAGTAATAATGAAAATCTTCACATCCTCACCTCTTCTTGTTTTGTTCACTTTATATCTGTAGAAAATTAATCCACATCTCCACAGATAGAGATGACTTATGTTGGAAGCATGGAGCCCACGGCTGCATAGTATTCTATTGTATGGGTGTACCATAATTTATTTCCCCAGTCCCTTCTTGATGGGCATTTACAGTGTTTCTAGGATTTTGCTCTTGCAAACCATGCTTTCATGAATTTCCTCATGCATGCATCATTCCACACGTCTGTAAGCATATTTGTAAGGTAAATTCCTACAAGTGGACTTGCTGGGTCAATGTGTATGGCTAATGTTTATTTTGACAGCTATTAACAAATTGCCATTCATGAACAGTGTGCCAGTTTCTACTCCACACTCCCACATATGACGTGCCTGCTTCCTTGTACTTGCCTGGCTTAGCATATGACCCTACTCTGTGATGTTGAAAAATAATTCTTATGAATGAGAATGAACATTGTTCTATATGTTTAAGAGAATAATTTTTTCTTTTCTCTTCTGTGACCCATCTGTTCATATCCCTTGTTCATTTTTTTCTATTGAACCCTGGGTGTGTGGCTTATTAACTGTAGGAACACCTTCTAGATTAAGGACTTTATCCCTTTGTACTATCCATTGTGTTTTTCCCCTTGTGTGCTATTTGTCTTTTGACCTTGTTCATGGCATTGTTTTTGGCCATGTGGAAATGCTTTGTTTTTATGTGTTAAACTTTCTCAATGGTTTTTAAAATGACTTATGATTTGGGGTTACATTTGGCAAGGTATTTCGTACTTCAACATAATCTTCACTCCTTTTCTCAAATTCTTTTATGTTTCAGTTTGGAATTTATTTAGTGTATGAAAGTTGAGTCATGCTTCAAAGTTATCCTCTTCCCAATGGCAATCCAATTGTCCCAATAGTGAATAATCTATCTTCTCTCTCCACTCCTTGCTTTGAAATGGAGATGGACAGCTTCTTACCCTGAAAGGAACCCATGGTAATCTGTAAAATACATCCCAACACTGCTTTCTTACACCTCAGGCAACAGGGGAATCAAGGACTCTATGTGAGGCCTCAAGAAAGGCCAATTCAGCCCATGCCCCCTCCTCACCCAGCAGGACCAGGTGGACACCAGGCTGGCCTGTGCCCCTGTACATGAATACACTACAGACTTGTGCTCTTATATCTCATCATGGATGCTCTGGGCAAATAAGATTTCCGAATACCTTGCTTTTTTTTTTTTTTTTTCCTCCAAGGGTGAGTTTCTCCAGAGAGTGAGACCTTCTCTAGGTGTTCCACTAGAGGGTGCTTCAACTATACATATTTACACAGACGTAAACATGACCTGTGTTGTGTGTGTGGGCTGCACACACACGCCAAGCAGCTGCTTTTTCCTGAACCATCTATGACATGGGCATGCAATCTGATTTTTAATTCCCTCAACTCCTTCCACACACGATCAGATGACCTTCCCAAAGATCCCTCCTCTCCCAGGGAGCTGCCAGAACCCACGGGTGTGGGAAGTGGAGATCTACTGAATGGAACCTCTTAGCAGTGGTAGGAAAGGAGGCTCACGGGTTCAGTTTCTGTGTTTGCTCTTTTTCTCTGGAGGAGACTTTTAGTGATGATTTGGGCCTTCAGGGATTCCTTTGAAATACAGGAGAGGGCCACAGTTCAATTAAAAGTCACCGATAAGTGTTCAAAATTCGGGAGCCACATAGGCAGTGGGATGGAGCTGTTACTGGGTTGATACTCCCAGAAGATGAATCAGGGTCTGTGGGGGCCATAGGGAGATGGGTTAAAGGGGTGAGAGTTGCTGAGTGAGTCAAGCAGGTGGGCACTAGCAATCATCTGGGAGAAGCTAAAGGATGTAGATTTTTCAGAGATTTCCCTTTTAGGAAGGGAATTGCAGTAGTGGTTTAGATGAGTACTTTTTTCTAGAAACTTAAAGTGGAATAAACAAGAAATGTGGACTTGGGGGGATTGGTGAGAAGAGCATGATATATCACAGAAAATGATGAAAGGAGCCCAATAACTTCTCGGAGCTGAAGATAATAAGGTAGGCATCTTTAAGAGACAGTGAGCAGCAACTTTTGAACTTTGCTGCTTATTAGAGTCATCTGGAAGGGCTTTTTAAAGAAATCTTGATTTCTGGGACTCTGACTCATGCATAAGCATTCTTTTTTTAAGTTTCCCAGGTGATTCCAATGTGCAGTCAAGTTCAAGAAACAATAGCCTAGATCAGTGGTTCTCAAGCTCAAGTGAATATGAGAATCACCTGGAGAGCTTACTAGACCACAGCTTACTGGGCCACACCCAGAGTTTATGATCCAATAGGTCTTGGGTGGGTGCCCAAAACTGAGTGCTTGAAATATGGTTAGTTTAATTGAGATGTGTGATAAGTTTGAAATACACACCAGATTTCAAAGACTTAGTACCAAAAAAATACACAAATTATCTCAATATTTTTATATTGATTACATGTTAAAATGATAACATTGTGTTTAATGGGTTGAATAAGATATTTGATGAAAGCTCATTTCACCTGTTTCTTTTAACTTTTTAAAATGTGGCCACTGGAAAATTTAAAATAACATATGGGCTTGCATCATATTTCCATTGATCTATGCTGATTTAGATTAACATTGCACAAAAGACAATTTTTAAATCACCTGCATAGGAGTTACCTGGAGTGCGTGTTAAAAAGTTTTCCTAGTGATGGCCTACAGATTCAGAATGTCGTGGGGGCAGCGGGGGGACAGGGGCGGTGTCAGGGAATCTGCATATTGAACACCTCCTTGGGTGAGCTTGACATGCTAAAGTTTCACATGCTGGCTTAGGTGAACAAAGAAAAGGAGGGGACAAATAAAATTTTTTCGTTTAGGATTTGGTGCATTCACGACATGGTTCAAGGCCAATGAAGAATTCGGAATGAGATGATTGAGGATGCTACATCTTCATAAATGATGCCTAAGTGAGGGAGTAACTTGTCTGGGGTTAGTGGAATTGGAGAAGTAGGAATCTGGGACATCTTTCTTCTCACTACTCAAAATGTGGTCTCTGGATCAACAGCATCAGCATCACCTTGGAGTTTACCAGAAATGCAAATCTTAGGCCTTGCTCCAAACCTACTGTCTTGGTCCATTTGCTTTGTTAGAAAATAATACCTGATGCTGGGCAATTTGTAAAGAAAAGAGGTGTATTCGAGTCACAGTTTTGCAGGCTGTATAAGAAGCATGGCACTGGCACCTGCTTGGCTTCTGGTGGGGCCTCAAGCTGCTTCCACTCATGGCAGAAGGCGAAGGGGGGCTGCATGCAGAGAGCACATGGGGAGTGGACCAAGAAAAGAGGAGGAGAGGCCAGGCTCTTTTCAACACCAATTCTCTCAGGAACCAAAGGTGAAAACTCAATCCCTTCCTTGAGAATGGCACCAAGGCATTCACAAAGGATCTGCCATAAGACTCCAACAATGGGGATAGAATTTCAACATGAGAACTGGGGGGCCGAAAAATCCCATATTCAAACCATAGCACCTACTGACTCAGTTTGCATTTTAACAAGATACAAAGATGATTCAATTGCACCTTAAAAATTGTTTTACAACTGTATTTGGGCATATTTTATGTATGTAACTTACCCATTTCAAGTGTACAATTCAATAATTTTCAGTGAAATTACCAAACTGTACAACCATCACTATAAATCAGTTTTAAAACACTTTTATAAGATTACCCCAATAAGATCCCTCATACCCTTTACCGTCAATCTGGTTCCTTCCCATCTCTTTCCCAGGCAACCACTGATCCACTATCTCTATAAATTTGTCTTTTTTTAGACAATTCGTATAAATGAAGCTATACAATATGTGATCCCTGTGTCTTGCCTCTTTCATTTAATGTAATGCTTTTTGTGGTTTGTCCATGCCGTACAGATACCAGTGCTTCATTTCTTTTTATTGCCAAATAACATTCCATTGTTATGATTATATCCCATTCCGAAGCAGGAAATCTCCCTGACTCCTTTGTGACGGGAACTGGAGCGCACAGGTGCTAGAACTAGCCGCAGCTTGGGTGCCAACAGGGGGCAGACTCTACTTGCTTGTTCTCGCTGTGTTGTTCCACCCCTGCAGGAGGGGCATTGCAGGTGAGTGGGTGTAGGAATCGGGTGAGCGCTTTTGGGCACCGGCAGTAACAAAACTCTGTGCAGCCCCCGTAACACCTGGGGGGTGCCCACAACCCCTGAAGCCCCAGAAAGAGTGTTACGGTCAGTGCTCTTTTAGCTTTGCTGTCCACAGATGGCTTAAGTGTTAACAGCTCAGTGGAGGGTCAGTCTGACAGCCTTTTGCACCTGCACCCTAGTTCTTTTCTGGCATCCAGGAGGAATGAGGTTGCATGAACAAATTGGAGATGGTAAATGCCATGGATTTTATTGCTGACGAAAGTGGCTCTCAGCTGGAAGGGGAGCTGAAAAAGGGATGGAGTGAGAAGATAATCTTCCCCTGGAGTCCGACTGTCCCCAGACTCCTAAGCAACGCCATCAAGCTGTCCCTCTGAAATCAAGCTGCTGCTCTTTGACGTCCAGCCATAGTCTGTGATGTTCTGCTGCTTTTCCTCTTCTCTTCTTTTCCTCTGCCAGTGGAGCCTGGGGTTTTTATGGGCACAGGATGGGGAGCAGGTTGGGCCATGGGTGGTTTTGGAAAAGGCAACATTCGAGTGGAAAAACTGGAATGTATGTTCCCACTTTGGGCCAAGGTTCCAGGTTTGAGGATGGCACCCTAGCCAGGGACCACCCTCTTCTGCCCAGAATTTCCCTGCCTTCTGTCTGTATCCATTCTGTTTATGTGTTCATTAGTTGACGGACATTTGTGGTTTTTTCCCCCCAACTTTAGGACCATTGTGAGTAATACCGCAAAGAACATTTGTGTACAAGTCTTTTTGTGGCATGTGTTTTTATTTCACTTGGGTAGATAAGAGTAGAATCACTGGGTCAAATGGTACTACACACTAAGACCTGAGAAGCTCTGTTCCAGACATTTTCTGTGTGTGCCAGGATGTGATAATCCCCTGGGTAATGGAATGTTCATGGGCTTGTCCAGGCCTGAGTGAGGCTTGATTCTGTTACTAGTAATTGTGTGATGTTGAACAAATAGCTTTACTTAGTTGGTGAAGTAGATTTATCGTCCCTACTGTATAAGGTTACTGTGAGATATAAAGTCGTATGTTGACTTTGGAGAAAAACGAATCTAGGTTGAAGGCTAATCTGGCTAACTTTTTATGGTTGGATAAATTACCAAACCCCCAAGGCCAGTTTCTTTGTCTATAAGTGGGGATAATAATACATTTCTTGCTTGGCTTAAATAAAGTAATGTGTTCACTATTTTAACAAAATAATCAATAAACATTGGCAACTATTACATAAACACCTAGCTCAGATTGGGTGCTCAGGAAATGCTAGGTCAGTACAAGATGGTTTCTACATCTTGGATCTTTCCCGGGGAAAGAGATCAATTAAGCGGACACACACACACACATACACAGCCCGAGTTATTTTGCTTTGTGTGGTAGAATCAGGAGCTTCTCCTAAACAAAGTTAAACCTTCTTGATGAACTCACTTGTGATTTGTAAACATTCAACTCCAAGTCCAGGAGACATGTCTGTGATGCTGAGGTTTCAGTTCTGGAACATGTAAATATACACTACTCGGTTATAGGCTCAGATTAGCTCAGGAGCTTCTTGAGCACCATGGCTTAAGGAAGGATTTACCAGGGAGTCCTGGGCTATATTAGCTTTACTTAGCAGAGCAGAAAAACAACCTGCTGCAGCCAGGAGGGGTCATGGGTCAGTGAGCTTGACTGACCAGTTTTTCAGATAATTCTAGGACCAGCTTTCAAGGGGAAAGTGAACACTGTCAACCCTTCAGTTAGCCCCTATTATAACCTAGACATACACCATGCTGACATGCCCTCTTCCTCATTCTAATACAAAGACCTCTTGCAAAAAGACAGACATTTACACATGGGCACAGGATGCCTAATTATAAGAGCTTTTGTGCATAACCCTGTCCTTAGATGAGGTCTGATGCCCTTGACTCTCCTCATCCATTCCCTTTGCCCATGTGGCTGCAGGCTAATATGACTACATCCCTCTCTGTAGCAGGAAATGTCCTGCATCTCTGCTGGCCAACTATGTCCGCAGTCTGTTGTGTCTGTGAGGACCTGCTCAGTGAAGAAGTGAGGAGATCTCTTTCTTGCTGTCTCTAGAAGGTCACTGTATTAGCTTACCCAGGCTGCCACAACAAAATATCTCTGATTGCTGGTCTTAAACACCTGAAAGTTATTTTCTCCCTGTGGTGGAGGCTGGAAAGTCCAGGATTGAGGTCTGGTAGGGTTCAGTTTCTGGTGAAGGCACTCTTTCGGGTTTGCAGGGGCTGCCTTCTTTCTTTGGCATGGCAGACACATGGCAGAGAGAGGAGCTTTCTGGTGCCTCTCCTTATAAGAACACTCATCCTATTAAATCATGTCCCCACTCTTATTACCTCATTTAATCTTAATTACCTCCTTATAGGCACTGTCTCCAAATACAGTCACATCAGGGGTTAGGGCTTCAACATAAGTGTTTTGGGGGAACACAATTTAGTCCACAGCAGCCACTTACCAGAAGGATAGTTTAGGAAGATCCCACTGTTTGGTGAATACAACTGTCCTCCCCGTTGGTGGAGGTGGGAAGATGTGAGAGCTGGAATGGGAAACATCTGCTGTAAAGCTAATGCCAGCCAGTCTTGTGTTAGGCTTGAGAAACTAAGTCCTAAATCAATTGTGTTCACAGGGATAAAATGATTCATTGCAAAAAGGGAGGCTAAGAGTTGAAAAGTGGATATCATTTCATCTTATGCATTAAAAATGGGGGAAAAAAGAAAAAGCCTTCTGACTCAGGCACCAATTGCTTAGCTTTAATTGTCTATGTGACTGTGATTGCAAAGCTGTCTCCCAGCATTTAGTAGAAGTTTTAAAGCGTATTAGATCGCTGCTGGGGCTTAATGACAACAGGAATCATCCCAATTCAGAAGGCAATTATTTACCTGGTGACCTTTTACAATGTGGCAAGTTTTCCTTCAGGATTTTTTACAGTGACTGATATTTCCAATAAACGTGGGTCTCTCCCCTCCCCCCAATCAATTGTTGGTATTTCAATGTCATGAAACTAAAAGCTGTGAAATTAAACCTGCTGTGCAAGTAACGAAAATGGGGAGACTGAAATGAGACTGTAGGTCCCTTTTATATAATATCAGTGCAACATTATGGTACAAATGCAGGGAAAATGGACTGTTGTGTTGATGGGAATATGTAGCATTGGGCATGGGGTCTTTGTCTGGAGGGGTTAATGTCAATTTCTTTAATTCAACACTGCCCTGATTGCTGGGTCTCGCCAGAAGACTTTGTATTTGCTTTCCCAATTTCTACCCCAATCAGCTGTGACATTGCAGACAATTTCTTTTGTGATCTGCACAGCTCTAAGGTCAAGGGAACAGGGGCCTGGATCAACCCATCACAATACATGGACTTCTAAAGGTGCTTTTGTGTATTGATCTGAAATGTCTCTGTGATTTCCAAGCACATGTGATTTAGTGGACTGTATTTATGTCACTGTGATCACTGATTGCTCTCAAAATCACTGGAAGGGAGGTTGCCATTCCCATCTTTGATTTACAATGGAGAATGCTGTGTTCATAGTGTTTTAAATATAGGTTTAATTTCTCGGGTGTGTTACGGCCAACAGATCAGAAGACAACCGCTATTGAGAAGATAATTGTTACTCACAGTTCCCAAAAGGAGGAGGCATGCTGCACCACACAGGGTCACACGGGGAAGCACCAGGGTGGATCAGGAGGCAGAGGGGGTTAGGGGAAGACTTGGGCAAGAGGCTTTAGCATGATTTCCCTGGAAAAGGAATGGGCGAGGCAGGGTAAGCAGGCTGAGGATTGACCATTTCAGCATTTCAGCAGGCTCTGGGGCACACAGGCTGTCCCCAGCCATCTGATACCTGACCCTGGGGTGATGAGAGCTGGTGGATGATGGCCCAGAAGGTGACAGCCTGATAAAGCAGGTGGTTGGGGTGTGAGCTCTGGAATGGTTTGTTTGCATATCAAAAGTGCACTGGCAGATAAGTTCTTTATTATCTCTAGAAATTGGCTGTCTCCAGGAAGGGCAGTTTCTCCAGGGTCAGCAAGGCCCCAGGTGTCAAAGCATCAGAAACACATTGTTAATACACAGAGGAATGAGGTGCTGTGCATTAGGACTCAGGGCTAGTCTTGGGCTGAATGCTACTTAGAAAGCAAAATATAGAGGTTTCTGGAAGCTAACCACAGAATCACAGTTTCAAGCTGAAGAAGAGACCTCCAAATCATCCTACCTTCTTATATGAATGAGGAAATTGGAGCTCAGAGAGGGCATGTGGCCTGACCAAGGTCACCAAGCATCATGACTTCTTTCTCCTCTGTCCAGTCCCTTTCTATGCCATCCTGATTGGCCCACTACTTTTCAGTGTTATGACCCTGGTCCTGTCTCTCCCACATCCCTCCAATATACAGGCACACAGGGGAGGAGTTCTCTTTTTTACCCAGTTTCCTAGACGTGAGCAGTGATTATGTAACTGGCCCATTTTGGTTTGGGGCAGTGTCAGAGCAAAAGAAAGTGGTGTATTGGAAGAGGTCTCCATCAAACCAAGCTGGGAAGCTCTGCTTGAAAGGAAGGAGCTCTCTATTCTATTCATAAATAGACAATCCTTCTGATGAGAGACTCTCAGTGTTCCCTTTTTGATAAATTTACCCTCAAGACCTTACATCTTTTTCATAGTATGTCCTCAGGTCTGATATATTTCCTTTGGTTCTGTTACAGTAACCAGCCCCCAGTGTCTAGACATTTCTTTTTCGACCAAGGTAGGAGGGTATATTGACTTTTGCAATTGGTACTAAGTTTAGTTTTCAACAGAGTTTCAGAGCTGCAGTATGAACAACTTTCCCTAGTTTGAGTTGTATGGTTAGCAAGCAACTTGCTCAGTGATCCTTGACCTTGGATGCACATTAGAATGAATTATCTAGGGACCCTTTAAAAATCCAATGCCAGGCCAGGCACGGTGACTCACACCTATAATCCCAGCACTTTGGGAGGCCGTGGCAGGTGGATCACCTGAGGTCAGGAGTTTGAGACCAGCCTGACGAAAAAGGTGAAACCCTGTCTCTACTAAAAACACAAAAATGAGCTGGGTGTGGTGGCAGGTGCCTGTAGTCCCAGCTACTCAGGAGGCTGAGGCAGGAGAATTGCTTGAATCTGGGAGGCTGAAGTTGCAGTGATCTGAGCTGAGATTGCGCTACTGCACTACCGGCCTGGGTGATAGCAAGACTCTGAAAAAAAAAAAAAAAAAAAGAAAAATCCAGTGCCAGAATCCCTCTCCTCAGACATTCATACTTGATTGGGCTAGGGTGGGGCCCAGAAAGTGGGATATTTTTGATGCTCCCAAGTGATCCTACCATGGAACCAGAAATACAAATCACTGAGCTAGAGGGAAACTGGCCAGCAGCGACAGGAAGGTGATGCCCTGGATTCATCTAAGAGGATCCACAGGCCTGAGATACAGAAACCACTGGTCAGATGGTCTTCTCATTTCACACAGGACACCCCTGTTCCTGCCCCTAGTCTGAACACAAAACCTGATGACAGCACACTCTGCCTGAAAATCCTTCAATGCTTCTCTACTAACTGAAAATAAAGTAAAAAAATCTGCAGTGTCCGTGTTGTGGTTACTATTACTTATGTAGCAAACCACTCCCAAATGTCAGCCATTATATCATGCTCATGGATTCTGTGAGTCAGGATTCGGACAGGACACAATGAGGACGGCTTGCCTGTGCTCCATAGAGTCTGGAGTCTCTGCTGGAAACTGCCAAGTTGGGGGCGGCTTAATAGCTGGGAGCTGGAATCATCTGGAAGTGTCATCACTCACATCTGGAGTTGATGCTGGCTGTCGGCTGGGATCTCAGCTGGGGCTGTTGATCTGAGCACCTACCTGCAGCCTCTCCTTGTGGCCTGGTGGCCTGAGTATCGGCACGGTGGCCTCAGGCTAGCTGGACTTGTCAGCTGGTGGTTCAGTGTTCCAAGAGTCAGAAAAGTGCCCTGTTGGACCTAGCCTCAGAAGTCACATAGCATCACTTCCTTCCGCTGCATTTGTAAAGCAGTCATGAACCTGCTCAGATTCAAGTGGAGGGGATGTAACCCTGCCTCTAGCTGGGGGAGGGTAGCAAGCTCCCACTGTGGAAGAGTACATGGGATGGGAGCTATTATGGAGACATCTTTAGGATTTTGCTCAGCTGCAATGGCTGCATCTCATTGTCTTATTCTTCACTCCAGTCCAGCTAACGTGTTTACAGTTCCCAGAAGACACAATTCTCTTCCTTCTCAGGGAAGGTATTCATGGGGTGCTGGGTGCTCCCTGGTGCAGCTGTGCCTCTCTCTGTGTCTCTCGGATGGGCCTTCATCCCACTGCAGGCTGTTGGGGGATTCAGGTCTCCCTCTCCCTCACTAGTCTGTAAGTTTCTTCAGGATAGAAACTGTTTTCTTTTAATGTTCCCAACACTTAGCAGTGTTTGGCCTAAAGTGGGTGTTCAAAAAATAGTAACAAATGTAGTTCTATTATGGTGAACACACGCCTTTTAAAACTAAGATTTAAAAATTAGACTTGTCTCCTAGGCTTGCAGCACTTCCGCAGTATTGAAGAGCTTAGGCAATCCCATGGGAACTGAGACTCACCAGTTTCTCCTGCTTTGCACTTGTCCCTCAGCCCTAGGTGGCCATTTACATCCCTTTCAGCTTCTCATTCCCATTACGAAAAGGCCTCCCTTGAGTATCAATAATAAATTTGTTAATGTTGCCGAAGTGCTTAGAAGATGGAAAGAGCTGGATGTAAGCTACATATTATTATTAATAATGGTATGAGATTGATTATTCATTTCTGCAGAACTTCTCCTATTTGGTCTGTGCAAAATTGGAAATTGGTTGTGTTAAATTGGCTTACCTGCTCCATTTGGCCCTGTCAGGAAAATCAATGATACACACATGAATATTCTTCCATGTACATAGCCATTTTCAAAGTTAGATGATCATCAATATTTATTGTAAGCAGTTATGGAAAAAAATGGATGAATATTTAACACATGAGAGCATTTAGGTATTATTAAATGTGCCTGGCCAAGCAAATTTTGAGGCTATATTTGGGCTTTAACTTACAACAGAAAATCCATATTATTAATTAGATACATGGTCATGTTTGAAAGGCCATCGCTGGAAAGGTCTTGGAATCTGAAGGCAGAGAACAACTTCCGAATGGCAAAAGCTACTCTATGCCCTTATGCCTAGCCAGGAGTTCCAGACAATTGCAGGATGGTGCCTTTAGACATTTCCTGGTTTTACTGGTGAGACAACATCCTAATGTGAGGTATGAGAAATTCCCAATTTGGAGACACGTGTGCTTCGTGGGTCCTGGATTCCCGTATCACAAGTGATAGCGAACTTTGCAAGAAGGGACATTGCTCGCTGAATGGTTTGAAGGAATAGGCTCTGATTCCAGAAGCATCAGAAAGATGATGGAGCAGATGCTGTGGGAATAGCATGGGAGTATTAATAGGAAGTGAGAAAAATGTGGGTTCTAATCCAGTCTCAGCTGTATGGCCTTGGGAAATGACTTTTTCTCTATGGACCTTGGTTTTCCTCATAAGTAAAATGAACTACGAGATCTTTAAAGTCCTTTCTGGAGCTAACTCTCAAAAACTTTATAGACGTTGTATTGAACTCAGTGTATGAAGCACCCACATTTGTTTTGCCCTACCCGATAACCCTCCCCCAAAACCCACTCAGTCAAGAGTCCCAGACATTGAGCTCTGATTGGGCCTTTAGACAGGAGTCAAAGTGGCTGTAGCTTCCAGGCCTGACCCAACAGAGCCCAGAGACTTTGGCTCCTGACAATACTTCTGGGCTCAGATGGAGCCCCATGACACACGGTAAAAGTTAGAAAAATTTTTCTGTGAAGAGCCAGCTAGTAACTATTTTAGATGGTCCTTGTTGCAATTACTCCACTATGCCCATGAAGGCAGCAACAGAGACTACCTAAGCAAATAGCTGTGGCTGTATTCCAATAAAACTCTATGGAAACAAGTTTGAATTG
This sequence comes from Colobus angolensis palliatus, assembly GCF_000951035.1. Classification (NCBI taxonomy): domain Eukaryota; kingdom Metazoa; phylum Chordata; class Mammalia; order Primates; family Cercopithecidae; genus Colobus; species Colobus angolensis. The sequence continues at coordinate 552,532 of NW_012114877.1, read as the reverse complement.
CATGCAATTTTCCCATGTCACAAAATATTGTTTGTCTTTTAATTTTTTCCCAATTGTTTGAAAATATACAGGCATTCTTAGTTCAAGGACACACAAAATCAGGAGGACTGCCCATGCTATAACTGGGGAAGGGTCCACCTGTGGTCTTCAGCGTGAGGGAAGTAAGATGACACATCCTATAGGGGTGCATAATCCATGAAGTGAAAGCAGCACCCACCTCCGCCAGCTCATTAATTCCCCACTAGAGGCGGCAGCACAGAGGAGCACACTCTACTAGGGGGTGGAGAGTGTTCTGAGTTCTTCTGTTTCCTGCCCCGTAGGAGTCCACCCACAGGATATCCCCTGCAAGGCAGCAGAGACAGGATGAGCCATGTGAGGGTTCTCTGCATTAGGGTTCTCCAGAGAAATAGAATCAATAGGAGATATATAATACATACTCCTGTGTGTGTGTGTATCAGTATCTGTGTATGTGTGTGTGTGTATATATATATAGATCTGTGTGTGTGTGTGTATATATAAAGATCTCTCTCTCCTTCTAAATATATAGAGACATATATGTATATATACATATATATATATCCCTGCTTGTGTCTCTCAGCTAATGAATGGCATTACTTCCTATTCCACTGAGAAAATGGAAGCACTCTGAGAGAACTTGTAAACATTCCCAGCACCACATCTACCTGCCTAATAAAAGAATTATATATATATACAAAATTATATATATATATATAGAGAGAGAGAGAGAGAAAGAGAGAGAGAGGAGAGATTTACTATAAGGACTGGCTCACAAAATTATGGAAGCTAAGAAGTTCCAAGATCGCTGTTGGTAAGCTGAAGACCCAGGAGAGCTGAATGTGTAAGTTTCAGGTGGAGGGCAGGAGAACACCAATGTCTCAGCTCAAAAGTCAGGCAGGTGGAATTCTTTCTTACTAAGATTTTTTGTTCTATTCAGGCCTTCGGTTGATTGGATGAGGCCCACCTACATTAGGGAGGGTAATCTGCCTTTCTCAATCTATGCATTCAAATGTTAATCTCATCCAGAAACACTTTCATGCACACACCTAGAACAATGTTTGACCAAATGTCTGGGCAACCCATGACCCAGTCAAGTTGATACATGAGTTGATCATCACACCCTCCTGATAGCACTTGTCTCCTCCACGTGGATCTGCTAACCTTTGGTCAGGCCTAGCACAAACCTGACCAAAATGGGCTCCCTGGCAACCACACCACGTTCTCCTAGGGCAATCACTTTCCCTCTTTCCTAGATGACCATTGCACTTATTTGCATCTCTCTTGAAACCTCCAGGCCTTGTTCCCTGCTTCTCTCTCTCAGTTAATGACATTGCTTCCTGTTCCACCGAGAACATGGAAGTGCATCTGAGAGAACTTGTAGAAGTTCCCAGCACCACATCTGCCTGCCTACCAAAATGTGCCCTGTGTGCTCTGCCTTCCTTTCCATTCCTGTAGAGGAATCCCCTTCGTTCTTTTTTTGAGGCAGGGTCTTGTTCTGCCACCCAGGCTGGAGTGCAGTGGTACAATCATGGTTCACTGCAGCCTCAACCTCCTGGGCTCAAGCGATTCTCCCAAATCAGTATCTCTACAAACACACACCACTATACCTTGCTAATTTTTTGTATTTTTCTGTAGAGACAGGGTTTTGCCATGTTGCCCAGGCTGTTCTTGAATTCCTGGGCTCAAGGGGCCCTCCTAAATTGCTGGAATTATAGTCATGAGTCACTGCATCCAGCCTCCCCTTACTCCATGGAAGCAAGGAAATCAGTAGAAAACTGGTGCAGCTATGAAGCAGGGAGACAAGGGCTGCTCAAACCAGGTGATGGCAGGGAAATTGGTGAGAAATGGTCAGATTCTGGATATAATTTAAAGGCAGGGTCAATAGGGTTTGCTGATATATTAGGTGTGGAGATTTAAAAGACAGGATGCAATGATGATTCCAATGTTGTCAGCCTAAACAACTGGAAGGGTGGAGTTGCCATCAACTGAGATAGGAAAAACTGTCTGGAGAGTGTATGGATTTGTGTTCTCACATATTCATATGTTGAAGTCTTAATCGTCAGGACTCCAGAATGTGGTCTTATTTGGAAATAAGATCATTGCAGATGTAATTAGTTAAGTTTTGAGGTCATACTGGAGTAGAGTGGGTCATTAATCCAATATGACTAGTGTCCTTTTAAAAGGGTGACATTTAGACACAGGAACACACAGGGAGAATGTCATGTATGTGAAGATGATGGCAGAGATTTACCAGCCAAGGAATCCCCAAATTGCCAGAAAACCACCAAGAGCTAGGAGGTGGAATCGATTCTTTCTCACAGCCGTCAGAAGGAGTCAACTCTGCTGACACCCTGATCTTGAACTTCTAGTCTCCAGAACTGTGAAACAAAAAGTTTCTGTAGTTTAACCCACCCAGTTTGTGGAACTTTGTTACAGCAGCCCTAAGACACTACTGTTGAGAGGTTTACGGGGAATGAAGGATAGGGTTTTGGTTTCAGCCCCATTAAATATGAGATGCTGATTGAATATCTGATGTCAAGTAGGCAGCTGGAGGTTAAAGTCAGAAGTTCAGGGGAGAGGCTCAGACTATACGTTTATTTTGTGAGCTGTTACCATACCCCTGGTATGTAAAGCCATATGATGAATGCGATCTAGAGACCTAGATAGTGAAAGCAAACAAAAATGCTAAGAGGTCCAAAGACAAGTGCAATGTTAAGACTGAAAAACCAAGAAAGACCCAGAAAATGAGACCGAGAAGGACCGGTCTGAGCAGGTAGGAAATGAGGAGTATGTGGTGTCCCAGAAGCTGTAGGAAGAAGAGTTTTAAGAAGGATGGAGAGAGAGGCTGTGTCCAGTGCTGCTGGAGGAGAAGAGGATAACTGATAATTAACTACTGGAGTTAGCAACGCGGATGACCTAGTGATTTTAGTGGAGTGGTGGTGGTGAGGTCCTGATTGGAGTGGGTTTAAGAGAGGTTGGGAGGCAAGAAATTGGAGAGAATTATTTTCTACGAAAGGAAGCTAAGAAGGGCTGGGTGAGGTGGCTCGTACCTGTAACACCAGTACTCTGGGAGGTCAAGGCAGGGGGATGGAGCCCGGGAGTTGGAGACCAGTCCAGGCAATGTAGTGAAAGCCCATCTCTACAAAACGTACAAAGGAATTAGCCAGGCATGGTTGTATGTGCCTGTGGTACCAGCTACTCAGGAAGCTGAGGTGAGAGGATTGCTTGAGCCTGGGAGGTCGAAGCTGCAGTGAGCCATGTTCACACCACTACACTAAGCGTAGGCAACAGAGTGAGACTTTATCTAAAAAAAATAAAAAATAAAAAAAAAATCAAGCAAACAAAAAGCAAAGAAATGGAGCAGTAGCTGGAGGCACAAGTGGGTTGAGAGGGAATGTGTACATATGTGTGTATGTGTGTTCATATGTTTAATATTGGTGATATAGTTTGGATATTTTTCTTTGCCCAAATCTCATGTTGAATTGTAATCCCTGATGTTTGGAGGTGGGGCCTGGTGGGAGGTGTTTGGGTCATGGGTGTGGATCTTTCCTGGTGTGGTGCTGTCCTTGTGATAGTGAGTTCTCATGAGATCTGGTCATTTAAAAGTATGTGACACTTTCCCTCCCCACACTCTCTCTCTCATTCCTGCTTCTGCCATATGACATGCCTGCTCCCCCTTCACCTTCCATCATGATCTTAAGCTTCCTGAGGCATCCCTAGAAGCCAAGCAGATGCCAGCACCATACTTCCTATAAAGCTTGCAGAACTCTGAGCCAACTGATCCTCTTTTCTTTACAACCAGTGTCAGGTATTTCTTTATAGCAATGCAAGAAGAGCCCAATGCCACGGAGCAACAATCCTATATGTAAAGGGGAATAATCTAGAATAGAAAAGGAAAGTCATAATGCAAGTAAAAGAAGATAGAATTGCTGAGGTGATGTGCTTGGATAGATGAGAGGGGTTGGGAATGAGGGCACAAGTGGAGTGTTGGCCATGGGCAGCCCTCTTCTCCCTCCTTCATTGCTGCAGCAGTTTTCTACTGATTTCCTTGCTTCCATAGGAGTAAGGGGAGGCTGGGTGTGGTGGCTTATGCCTATAATCCCGGCACTTTGGGATGTCCAGGAGGGTCCCTGGAGCCCAGGAATTCAAGAACAGCCTGGGTAACGTGGTGAAACCCTGTCTCTACAGAAAAATACAAACAATTGGCCTGATTTTCTTGCTTTTAACCTTGCCACCCACAGTCTAATCAGTAACTCTCACAAATACAGTAGCAAGAGTGATTCATTTAAAACATTAGTCAGATTATGTCATTCTTCTCGAAACCCTCCAAATGGTGTCACAGCCACTTAAAGCAAGAGCCTGAATCCTTATAAGGCCCCACTGCCCGGCTCCCCATGGTCTCTCTGACCTGTGATCACTCTGCTCCAGTCACATTGATTACCTGGCTGTTCCTTTAAGGCATCAGGAATTCTCCTGTCTGGAAGGTTTCTTCCTCATGGCTCACTCCTTCACCTCCTTCCTATGTCTTCCCAAATGTCCCCCTTCAGTGAAGCTTTCCCAGAACACCCTAAATAAAGTTGCAACTCTTCCCATTTTTTTTTTTATGGAGCTTGTGGCAAAAGTGAGGCAAGAAAAGTTTGTGCCCAAGATATCCTGCTTTCAAGTGTAATTAATAATGCAAATTATTCCCTAATAGCACCAATCTGGTTTGTCTATGAACAACCAGAGGCAAGCAGGCACTTAGATCAGATAAATGTTTCAGTGTCGTAATTTTTCTTCCTTCTGGAGGAAGCAAGCTCGAAACTGCCAGAATGAGTGACCATGAGTTGACAGTGGCCAATGTTGCAAGAGATTATAACTCTTGGTCAAGGGCAATGTAGATAGCTTTGCAAACTCATTCAACACTCATGGAATCCCGGACATTTTCAGTCTGGATAGTTTTGTAGCCAGGAAACTTGATACTTGGTCTCAAAGGAAACTAAATTAATGTTTTTACACCCTGATTTCATAAACATCCAAATTTTTATATGAATTTAACTTGGAAATTTGGAATGTTTCTTGCAACATGCATTTCATATACCCCTTACCCCGTGAGGTTCCCTGAGATTCTAAATGTCCTGCCAACCAAGGAGAAAAAGAGGGCATCCCTTGCTCGAATTCTGCAGAACTTCTTACCCTGGATCCCTTGCACTCAGCCTTATTGCAGTCACTTCCAGTTGTAGCTGCTCTTCTCCAATTGGTCTGCTGTGCCTTCCAGTGGGTGTCTCCTATTCTCAAGTCTGTCAGACACACTGATATTTCTTTCTTTCCCTCCTCCCCATGGCCTCTGCACCACCTCCGACAGGCTGCAGTGTTTGTGACTGATGGAGGTTGGTCTTCACCCACTTGTATTTTGGGGTTTGTGGTGGACTTTTCACTGGCTTTGTTGTACATGTTGTCCCCCTAGGCAATCAGCCTCTATCCCAAACCTCCCTCTTATAAATCTTATGGTAGGATTTATTATCCAAAGGATAATAATTTAAACCCAGAGAGGGTAAGGAACTTGCCTGGGGCCTCTCAGCTTATGAGCAGTGGATCTGGGGTTGAATCCCAGTCTGTTTGACTCTGAAGTTTTTCTCTTTACATTATTCAAACATGACATCTCTTAATAGTGTGATTATTAACATATGCCATTATGACAATTATCCTGTCTTCGGTTTTTCCCCCGAATCCCTAACTGTTCAGTGCCTTCTGTTGTGCTCCACCTACATTTGCTTTTTGGGAGAAACATTCATTCCTGTGGTTTCATCAGTCACTTCTGTGCAATGTTTCTATTTTCCCGCTCTCCAGATGTCTTTCCTTTAACACCGTATCCCAGCTGTTACACTGAATTTGAGACATGTTCATGGGGATGTGAATAGGACCCACCTTAGATTCAAGTCTAAAAAACCGCAAAAACAAAAAGAAGTGGTGTCTCTCCTAACCAGAACCTCCTCTCCAGGCTCTTCCGCCACATTTCGGCTCGCCTGCTTGATTTTACGCCATCTGCTCCATGAAGAGGGGCTTCTCAGTAGAGTTGTCACAAGCATTATGAAGTGTTAGCAGCAGCTGGTTAAGCATATTTATGCTACAGTAGAAACATGAGGGTTGGATACAACAGCACAACATGGACTATTTTGGCAAGGAAGAGTAATGGGCGACAGATGTGGTACATGATGTTTCTGTGGTAGAGACCAGCATGACCTAAGCATATCTCAAAGGCAGGATAAACCCAGCTCCTGTCATGTGGAAATGAACAGCAGAGCCTGGACAAAAGCAACTCTGGGAAATCTGGCTGGATAATGAACTCTGGGATGTGGGTAAAACCATTACTTTAGATGTGAGACACTCAGAAAGTCACTGAATTTCTGTGCCCCAGTTTTCTTACCTGCAATGCTGAAAATCCTGCAAGTACCTCATAGTGTTGTAATGAGGATTAATTGAGATAACAGAAGGAAATCTTCTAGTTCAGTGACTAACACATAGTAAAAGAGCTCAATAAATATTAGGAATTATTATTATCATCTTCCTCTCCATTATCTGTATGTTATGTAAAGTTGAACATGCCCACTGAAGTGTGGTATTTTAAAGGAAAGCTATGAAGCAACATAAAAGAAAAATAGGTTTTATTCATTTATCCATTTACCCAAAAAATATTTATCAAGTGCTTCCCATGTGCTGGACATAGTCCCAGCATTAGAGATACCACAGTAAACCAAACAGAAGAGGTCCCTCATGGACACTTTGTTCTAGTGAAGGAAGACAGAAAATAAGCCAAGAAAAAAATAAATTACATATGCAAACAAAACCAAAAATATTAGAATGTGATATGCATTCTGCAAATAATTAAAACATATTTCTGGGACAGTGACTGAGTGGATACTTTAATTCAGATGGTCTTGAATGATAAGCAAGAGACTGTCATGGGAAGGTCAGAGATACAGCATGCGAGACACAAGGCATAGCAGTGCAAAAGCTCTAAAGTGGGAAGTATTTTGGTATATCTGGGGAGGGAAAAGGAGGCCAAGGCAAGCTCAGAGAAGTAGGCAGGCCAGATAATATACAGCCTTATAAACAACAGCAAGGAGTTTGGAATTTATTCTGGGGCAACAAGAGTCATTGATACTGGATTAGTTCTCTTATAGTAAACAACTGTATAACTGGAAAAATGTATGAAACAATGGCTTTCAGGCATTGGATAAAAGGCAGAGCAAAACTGTGATCCTTGAGAGAAGAGAAGCATCTTGGCTTTCCGTGTGGATGCACTTTCTAGAACACAGTGTAGGGAAGTAGGGCACAGGCACAGCATAGCAGTCTCACTGAGATGAGTAGGCAGAGATCCATGTTTGGGGGTGCTAAGGCAGCTGCAATTTCACAGGGCAGAATGCCAGAAAGGAAGGAGTTATACACAAAAGAAACTCCAAAAATCTGCATAGGAGTTTTCCTCAGTCTTCGGCCAAATATTAAGATACACATGCAAAGGGTAAGGCTGATGGCTGGGCTGAGAGTAGCTTCTGGGGAGCTGTAAGCTGAACAGAGATTTCAAAGGTCAAACAGTGCTCTTAAGGACAGATTGAACACTGCACAAGAAAAAAACGATAGAAACTGGCTAAACTAACACACAGAGAGAGATAAACCAGAAAAAATGGAAGAGAACCTTACTGACTTGTAGGACATTGTCAAGCAGTCTCACATGTGTAATTGGAATTCCAGAAGGAGAAGAGAGACATTTGAATAAAAGATGCTCTAAAGCTTTCCAGATTTAAAGAAAAATATTAACTTGCACATTCAGACAGCTCAAAAAAAACCACAAGCAAGATAAATACAAAGAAAATCATACCTAAGCACATTACAGTCAAATTGTCATAAATAAAAAAGAGAAAATAGTAAAAGCACCAAAAACAGACACATTGCATTTGAAGGAACAATGGTAAGATTAACACATCTTCTTAATAAAAAACAAGCAAGTTAGAAGATGGAACAACATCTTTGAAATACTGCAAAAAAAAAAAAAAGTCAACGTAAGTTTTATATCCAGCAAATCTATATACCAAAAAATTAAGGCAAAATAAAGTGATTTTCTGATAAATAAAAGCTGAGAGAATTTGTCACTCTGGGAATTGTACTATGAGAAATGTTAAAGAACTTGGAAAGATGGAGGACTGGAGGAGGTGGGAAGGAGCTCAATGGATATGAGATGAGACAGGAGCGAGGAGGAAGAAAAGGGAATCACAATGTAGATGGTCTGAAACTTACCCTGGGGTTGCATCCTAATAAACCCATCCTAAGTTGAACATATTGCAAAACTAAATGCGTTGAATACACCTAACCTGCTGAACATGGTAGCTTGGCCTAATCTACCTTAAACACGCTCAGAAAATAACATTAACCTACAACTGGGCAATATCATCTGCAACACAGCACACTGTGAAGTATTGGTTGTTGAGCTTTGTGATTGTGTGACTGACTGAGAGCTGCAGCTCACTGCCACGGCCCAGAAACCAGAGAGAATATTCTACTGCATATTGCTATCCCAGGAAAAGTTCAAAATTCAAAATTTGAATATGGTTTCTGTTCAACATATTGCTTTTGCACCAGCATTAAGTCAAATAAATTGTAAGTCGAACCATTGTAAATTGAGGACCATCTGTAATGCCTTCATCAGATTGCTAAATCAAAATGTCCTTCAGGAAAACAAAGGAAAATGATACCAGATGAGCACTCATACCTAAACAGAGAAATGAAGAGTACTGTTAATTGTTAATATGTGAATAAGTATAAAAGACTTCTCTCTGGCCGGGTGCAGTGGCTCATACCTGTAATCCCAACACTTTGGGAGGCTGAGGTGGGTGGACTGCTTGGGCTCAGGAGTTTGAGAGCAGCCTGGGCAAACTGGCAAAACCCTATCTCTACAAAAAATACAAAAATTAGCTGGGTGTGGTGGCACGCACCTGTAGTCCCAGTTATTCGGGAGGCTGGGTGGAAGGATGGCTTGAACCTGGGAGGTGGAGGTTTCAGTGAGCTGAGATTGCACCACTGTGCTCCAGCCTGGGTGCACAGCCAGATCCTTTCTCAAAAAAGGAAAAAGAAAAGACTTCTCTTCCTCACTTCTTAATCTCTTTAATAAATAATTGTTTAAAGCAAAATGATAAAAATGTATCATGGAGTTTGTAACATGTAGCAGTAAAATGTATGTCAATAACTGTACCAGGGACAGAAGAGGGCAAGTGAAAGCATACTTTTGTAGATTTCTTATACATGAAGTAGTCTAATATTTTTTCAAGGTAGACTGCATTAAGTTAATAGAGCTTATTGTAATCTCAGAGGACCCAATAAAATATTTTAAATGAAGCACAACTAAAATGTTAATAGAGGAAATAAAATAAAACAATAAAAAATAACACACAAAAAAGGCAGTAAAAAAGGATAAAAGGGACAAAACCCAAATATCATAAATGGAGAAAAAATAAAAGAATGTAGTCTTAATTCAATTGTATTACTAATTACATGAAGGCAGATATCTTCAGACTAGGTAAAAGGGCAAGAGCCAGACATAAGCTATTTACAACACATATGCTTTAAATAAAAAGACACAAGTAAGTTAAACATGTAAGAACTTAAGAAACATAAAACTAGTTGTAAGGAAGCAGAAACAGCTATATTAACATCAGACAAAGAGATTTTAAAGTAAAAGGTATCATTAGGGATAAAGGAGATATCTCATAATGATAGAAGAATTAACCCATTAAGAAGACATAATAATCCTAAACATGTATGCAACTCATAACAGAGTTTCAAAACACATGAAGCAAAAACTGACAGAAATAAAGGAAGAAATAAATCTACAATCACAACAGAAAATTTTTAAGATCCCTTTTTAGTAATTGATAGAACAAGTAGATATGTATGATAAGAAGCCATTGGCATGTTTTGGGCCAGGGCAAGCACAATCTTATTTGATTTATAAAGACCACTCTGTCTTCAAAGTGGGAAATGGATTGTACAGAAAACCAGGAAAACGTTAAGAGGTTAATACAATAGACCAAGCAAGAATGTTACTGACTTGAACTAAGGCGGCAGTGATGGCTCTGGGGAAAATGGACAGATTTGAATAACCCCTGTTGAGATATCCACAACCAGCCAAATATAAGAGCCTTCTAGGCATATATTTGCTCAATCTTTGACTCTACTTCTCATACAGTAAGTAAAGTTGGAATAAAGAACTAACTGTATTAGCCAGGTATGGGGGTGTGTAGTCCCAGCTACTCGAGGCTGAGGCAGGAGAATCACTTGAGTCCAGGCGTTCGAGGCTGCAGTGAGGCATGATTGTGCCATGACACTCCAGCCTGGGTGACAGAGCAAGACCTTGCCTCCAAGAACAAACCAACCAACCAACCAACAAACAAACAAACAAACTATAGTTACTCTGCAAACCCAAAGTCTAACATATTCCCAGTTACCCTAGGATAGTAAGTAAAAAGCAATCTAGTTTGAGGCTGATCAGGAGTGGAGTGGATACATTTGCTGATGATAAGATTGCCAAACCCTCATAGGAAAGAATTTATTGAATGTGAACACAGAGTCAAGATTATATTTGTAAGCTTGGTGCTTTCGAGAACATTTGAACTCTTGCTTGACCAGCTATTGGCGTATATATTTGTGGCAGAACGTTTCAGTGGGTACCCTTCCTGTAATTATTTGTACTGAATCCAGCTGCCCATTTGGTCTTCATCATGCTTTCAGGAAGGCAAGTGAGTGGGAAATGGACCCGCCAGTGTGGATAGCTGCGGACATATTTGTGGGGTAGAGGTCCTTGCTAGTTCTGGTCATCAGCAGGTGCTCACAAAGGACTCCACTGTGCCTAAAATCCATTCCTGTTTACATAGGGAAAAAAAGCAGCCCTCCCAGACTGGGACCTGAATACAACCCTACTGTAATGTAACAGATATTTTCAAAACATTTTTCTGTAAATTGGGCTGTTATGTGTACTATGCTATGGTGATGAAATGGTGAAAAGCCAGAAAATTTCCCTATTCTCATGTCTACTGTTGAATGAGAGGAAACAGACATTAAGCAGATCATCAGGTGAGTAAGTGATAAGAATTGGGCTGTGTGTGATGAGGGAAAAGTACTTAACAACATATAACACTACTGTTGGGATTGGGGGAAGAGTCCTTGAGGAAGTGACCTCTAATCAGAAGTTAGAGAAGAGAAACTGGATGAGGATGGGAGGAAGAGCAATCCAAACAGAGAAAAGGCAAAGACCCACAGAGGGAAAAGGAGCAGGGCATTTGAATGGTTGCAAGGAAGCCCATGAAGCTAGAGAGAAGAAACAGAGAGACAGAGAGAGACAGAGAGAGAGAAAGGTTAAAGAGGCTGCAGAACTGGGTGGGGACCAGATTATTAAGGGCTTTTTTCCTACGAGCAGTGGAGCAATGGGAATTCAATATAAGGCTTTATGCTTTAAGTAACACAGTGCAAGAAAGTCTCCAAGACTGATTTCTGGGAGCTTAGTTTATTGTTGCAGGACAGAGTTTGAAATGCATTCATCCTGGGCTTTAAGATTCATGAAGAATCACCAGAGCACTGAAGTCCCAGGGTTACACTTGCTGAGGCTGAAGTCCAGGGGTGGGCTGTCATTGAAGCTTCAAGCTAGGAATGGTTTAGGGAAGGCCCAGGCTTTGTATCTCGGAAGCTGAAGGAGCCACCTGGAAAATAGGCTGTACTGCTCATTAACACAGCATCTCTTTCTTTGATCCAATTACTGAATTAGAAATGGGGGTGTTAAAGATGAATGGAAGTTTTTAACATTAATCACCATCTAATGATGGCAAAGCCTGGGAGATGTCAGATTTTATTTGATAAATTTATCCTAAAAGTGATATGTACACTGACAGTTGAGGAAATTAATGGTTTGACTTTATGGAGGACTGACAGGATAAACTGACTCTGACAGGCTAAATTAACACGAGGCTGTTACAGAATGCAAAATGCCAACTTCATACTTTGAATGTAATGCTTTAGAGGCTTTTGATACTGATTCCTAAGCCTTGCAGATATGTTTAAATAGATGAAAATTCAGGAGAGGACACTATCTTGAAGAGGCGACGTCACAGCAGAGTGATGAATAAATAATTTACAAGTGGCATCTTCAACCATGCACATGTTTAAAATTCACAGATTTATTAATATAATCAAATATGGTAAAGCAAAATGAATCCATTTCAGGCTTGTGTTTGCAATTTTAGTGCATATGTAAATTCCTTGAGGGCAGAAATCTGTCTCATGCATCTCTGTATTCCCAGTACCTAGACAGTGAAGGCACACAGCTGCCACTCAACAAATGTTCTTTGCAAAACTGTGTGGCATATCAATCAGCATTAGTAATTGATACCAGGTAATTGGTATTTTCTAATTTTCTAATTTATATAACATATAAATTATATTTATGAACAAAAATGAATTGCAGGATTTCATGGGAAATACATTTTACTAAACTTCTTAACCTATAGAATAATTTGGAAAAAGTGTTTCAATCAGAATGATGTAGTATCTTCCTGAGTCAACTACATTGAGCTAATTTAATTATTTTTATCAGTTTTTCTATATAAAAGAGATATACGATTTACATTTTTCCCTTTTTATTTTTTCCTAAATTATTTTCAGTGTGATCGATTCCTTTCTAAAGAGAAACTTTCACAGCACAAATGTGATTCATTGATTGAGTTTATGTTCCTACCAAATTTTACTCTGTAATTATTGCCATGCATTTCCTTTTGAGGCCGTTATTTATTGGCCAATCCACCTGGCTTAAACTGGACAAGATAGAAACTTTGACAAAAGTAAGATTTTGACTACTATTTGGTCATATATTTTACAATATGTGGCTTTAACTACTGTCAATTTTATTTTGTGTTGATTTTTCCTTCCAATAATTAATTATGTATTGAAGAAAATTCCATCAGAAAATTGTGAGAAATGTTGTGAAATGTAGAGATGTAGAAAGATCAGGCTTGGTGGGAGATGGGAATGGTTTGGATGAACAGGAGATAAGACAGGGAGATGGGAGAGGGAGACAGAGAAAGAGGTAAAGGGGCAGAAGACAGGGAAATCATGCCTTTGTGAAATTAAGTCAAAAATATTTACCTTCATTAAAAGAAATGTTTATTATTAATGAGTTCTTGCTCTTGGCACCCTCAAATTTAATTTAGAATAAAGTTAAATGCACATTTTCACTAAGTACAAAATGACATTAATCTGCTAAGAAATTTTAGAAATGCTGAATTGCAACCTTCTTGCAAAATCTCATAATAGTTCTCTGTCTTATAAGGGCCCTCTCTGAAGCTCATTTTCCAAACATAATACCTCAAGCACATTTCGGAGGTGAAAAATCCAGCCTTGAAATGCAGGAACCACTTCCTAAGCTTGGAGACACAGCCTGCGAGTGCTCATGCACCATTTTCTAATCTTATTCATTAAAATACTGATTCCCTGAGAGACTGCTATGAAGCAGTACTTTTCCCATAGATTTTTGACCACAGACTCCTATGTATTAATAAAGTGTTTATTTAAGTCACTTGTCCATTTTTAGAATGTATTATGTCTCTTTTTAATTAACATGTAAGTGTTCTTTACATTTGTGGATTTTAGTCTTTTGTTTATTACATGTGTTGCAAACATCTCTCAAGCTGTGATTCTCTTTTCACCCTCTTTATGGTATCCATGATGAATAGAATGTCTTAATTTTAATGTACTCAAATTTAGCCAATTTCTTTCATAGGTTCTTGTTTAAAAATACTTTCTAACCCTGAAGTCATGAAACTATATTCCTATAATATATTCTAAAAGCTTTATTGTTTTGCCTTTCACATTTAGGATTTTAATCTACGTAGAATCAATTTTGCATGTATGTTATTTGGCAGAGGTCCAGTTTCATTTTTCTTCATAACCCAATTTTCCCAGGTCCATTTATTGAAAAGACCACATTTTCTTTGCTGATTCTTATCAGTTTGTCATGCATGATGTTCGTATTTAAGTCACACTTTTGTGTTCTTCATTACTCTTGCATCTCAGACCTATCATCTGTCCCTATCTTTCTGCCTGAAGTAAATTTTTTATAATTTCTGTTGATGGAAAACAATGTTAGCTTTCGTTTGTCTAAAAATGTGTTTATCCCCACTATTCTAAGGTGGCAATTATTTTCTCTTAGGATATCATTCCAATGTATTTTGGCTTCCACTGTTGCTATTGAAAAAAAAACAAAAAAAACCATGAGTCTAATTGTTGCTTCTTTTCTTTTTTTTCGACAAAGTCTCCCTCTGTCGCCCAGGCTGGAGTGTAATCTCGGCTCACCGCAAGCTCCACCTCCTAGGTTCAGGCCATTCTCCTGCCTCAGCCTCCCGCGTAGCTGGGACTACAGGCACCCGCCACTACGCCCGGCTAATTTTTTGTATTTGTAGTAGAGACGGAGTTTCACCGTGTTAGCCAGGATGGTCTCGATCTCCTGACCTCGTGATCCGCCCACCTCGGCCTCCTGGAATGCTAGGATTACAGGCGTGAGCCACCACGCCCGGCCCAATCCTTGCTTCTTTATAGGTGACCTGTCCTGCCCCTTCCTCCTTGTACAGTGGCTGCTGTTTAAAATATCTTCTCTTTGTTCCTGGGGATTCTTCAACAAAAAGTACATTTTATTAAAGAGAAGTGGAGAGTTTTTATTCCCTCTTTCTTCCTCTTCTTTCTAGAGTGGAAAAGACAGCATATGTGCATATATGCTGGAGGAAAGGATCAGAGATGTTGAAGATATAGAAAAGAAGTTAATAATTGATGAAATGAGGTTCTTGAGGAAGAGGCAAAATATAGGGCCCAGAGCTCAGGTAGGAAGCGAAGATGCTGGCCAGGCATGGTGGCTCATGCCTGTAATCCCAGCACTTTGGGGAGGCTGAGGCGGGTGGATGACTGGAGGTCAGGAGTTTGAGACCAGCCTGGCCAATATGGCGAAACCCTGTCTCTACTAAAAATCTTTTCAAAAACCCAGCTCCTGGATTCATTGATTTTTATGCTGGCTTTTCCTCATCTTTGTGGATTTATCTAGCTTTGGTCTTTGATGTCAGTGACCTTTGGATGGGGTTTTTGTGTGGACTTCCTTTTTGTTGATGTTGATGCTATTCCTTTCTGTTTGTTAGTTTTCCTTCTAACAGTCAGGTCCCTGACTATTCTGCAGGTCTGCTGGAGTTTGCTGGAGGTCCACTCCAGACCCTGTTTGCCTGGGTATCACCAGCAGAGGCTGCAGAACAGCAAAGATTGCTGCCTGTTCCTTCCTCTGGAAGCTTTGTCCCAGAGGGGCATCTGGCATGTGCGAGCGGAGTTCTTTTGTAGGAGGTGTCTGTCAACCCCTGCTGGGAGGTGTCTCCTACATTGGGAGGCATGGGGGTCAGCAACCCACTTAGCAGATCTTGAGCACTGTGCTTGGAGATCAGCTGTTCTCTTCAGAGCTGGCAGGCAGGAATGTTTAAGTATGCTGAAGCTTTGCCCACAACCACCCCTTCCCCCAGGTGCTCTGTCCCAGGAAGTTGGGAGTTTTATCTATAAGCCCCTGACTGGGGCTGCTGCCTTTCTTTCAGAGATGCCCTGCTCAGACAGCGAGTTAGCTTTTTCATTGATTTGCTTACTCTTTGGTCTTTCTCTTCTATGAATTGTTTCTTCCTTCATTTTATTAACACATTACTTGCCTCCTTGTCATTTTGAAAGATCTCTCTACATGATAAGGTATCAACTGATCTCTACATGGTAAATAAAGATTTTCCAAGTTTTTGGTTTTGGTGATATTATAATATCTTTCACTGTAGCAAAATATTATTTTTATATAGTCAAACACAGTTGTTTCTAACTTCTAGATTTTAGTCTGGGTTAAGAAGTCCTCTCTCAATCCATAAACTTTACATGAAGTATTTTTTATTTATTTACTTTGAAAGACCATTATTATTATTTTTAAAGCATTTAAGTTATTAAATCACTTGTAAATCTTTTTAAAGAGATGCAGTCTCACTATGTTCTCCAGGCTAGAGTGTAGTGTAGTGGCTATTGATTGTCACAGTGCACTGCAGCCTCAAACTCCTGGGTTCCAATGATCCTCCTGCCTCAGCCTCCTGAGTAGCTGGGATTACAGGAGTGCACCACCACGTCTGGCTTTTCTTTGCTATTTTTAATGCTTTTTTTCCTGATTAGTAATTAGTTGTGCCAATAATTAGTTATTAATTAATACCCCTTTCCCTTTTACTGGATATATCATCTTTGTCATATGCTACATTTCCAAATATACTGACATCCATTTCTGGATTCTTTATTGTGTTATGCTCATTTTTTCCCATCATGTTGCATTGATCTATTCGTATATTGATTTGATTTTGCCTCTACATTCTAAAATATCTTGTTCTGTTTTAAAGTATGTTCACATATCTACTGAGGCAAGTGCCCTCCTTGATACTGGTGTTATTTATACTCTTCATGACTATTCTTGGGCATTTTTCCTTCCATTCAAACTTGAAACCTCCTTCTTCTCTACTCCCAGCCCACCTCCCATCAAATAAAGCACACAATCCAACCAAACCAAAAAAGCCCACAAATAGCCCTCAAAACAAACAAAAAGAACCTGTTTGTATTCTAATTGAAATATTAGATTTATAAATTGATTTGGGGGAAAAATGGCGTTTTTAAAAACATCAATTTTATCTTATGTTTTCATGCTGCTGATATCTTAGAACATGGCATATTTTCCCTTTTATTTAGATCTTATTTTGTATTCTTCAATAAGCTTTCATAGTTTTAATTATCTAAGTCCTGGGCCTTTTGTTTAATTTATTTTAAAATATTTAATAACTTTTGTCATCCTGATGAAATTATTCTCTTCCCCGTTTCCATTTCCAGGAGCTTATTGCTATGATTGAGACAATTTTGGAATATTTATGTTATTAGGCACCTTAACAAATGGTACTATGAACTCTGCTAAACTTTTCTTAAAGTTGCTTAGGAATGTGTTTAGAGCAAGCTGTGTTTGCCTGTGGAGGTGAGAGAATAATGGGTATGACATTTGTTCAGTCCTGATAATACTGTGTACTGTCCTAAGCAATTATTTTGAGAAGTGTAAAACCCCAAGATGACTGGAGTGCTCCTGATGCAGGTCTGCTGGTTCCCGCATCTGTGCAGTCCCAGTAACAGGCTGAGCGCTTGACTTGTGCTTGTAAGGCTGGTCCTGCAAGGGGATGGTTCCACTTCCCAAGAGTCTTAGATGTCCTCACGCCTTCTGATGCTTCATTTGCAGCTGCACACTGGCTGGTGAGGGTTTGAGGGTGAGGAACCTTGTGCCTCCATTGCAGGATGTCACTGCTGCTGCTGTGGATCCTAGAGCCTCACTCTGTTACCAGGTTGGAGTGCAGTGGTGCCATGACAGCTCACTGCAACTTCGACCTCCCAGGCTCAACCAATCCTCCTGTCTCAGCCTCCGGAGTAGCTGGAACTACAGGCATGTGTCACCATGCCTGGTTAGTTTTTAAAAGAATTATTTTTGGTAGAGACAGTGTATTAGTCTGTTTTCATGCTGCTGATAAAGACATACCTGAGACTGGGTAATTTATAAAGGAAAAGAGATTTAATGGACTCACAGTTTCAAGTGGCGGGGGAGGCCTCACAATCATAATGGAAGGCAAAAGACACGTCTCACATGGCAGCAGACAAGAGAGAAATGAGAGGGAAGTGAAAGTGGCAACCCCTTATAAAACTGTCAGATCTCATGAGACGTATTCACTACCACGAGAACAGTATGGGGGAAACTGCCCCCATGATGCAATTATCTCCCACTGGGTCCCTCCTACAACATGTGGGAATTATGGGAGCTACAATTGAAGATGAGATTTGGGTGGGGACACAGAGCCAAACCATATCAGACCATTTTCCCTGTACTGCACAGGCTGGGGTCCAACTCCTGGGCTCAGGTGATTCTCCCGCCTTGGCCTTCCAAAGCGTAGGAATTACAGGTGTGAGCCACCCTTCAGTAACCTTGATTGCATTACCCACGTGTTGGTAGTCTCTGTTAATCTGTGCTTGCTTTAACCGCTTGTCAGTACATGGCTGCACTAGATCACATAAGTTTTTCTCAAATACTGAGTTTCTTCATTACCTAGTCCTTTTTATCCCATTTAGTATTTTAAATCTTAAGTTACACATTGTGCGATTTTAACATTGCTACTTCTGCTTTCTCTTTGCTTCTGCCTGGCATCTCTACACCTGAGACTTTATTTTCAACCATTCCTTATACATTTCTAAATATTTGTTGCCTATAATTTTATCCACTTTGTAATCAAATCTCATCATGTGTCTCCTAAATGAAACTTGAATCTGTTCACCTCTCTCCGTCTGCACCGTTGCCACCCTAGCCTAATCTATCATCAACACTTACTTGGACTACTGCAATGCAGCAGCCTCTTACCCGGCACCACTGTGTCCTTTTGGCCCCCATCTCTGCCACAAAATATCTCCTCCACAACGCAGAAAGAACAGCCACTTCAAAATGCAAACTTGATCACATTTTGACTCCTACCTTCTCTCCCCCAAGTCCTCACATTTTCAATGACTGCTCTCTAGTTTTAGAACAAATATGAAACTCCTCCTCATGGCCCTGCCTGCCTCAGGCCCTGTTCACCTCCGCAGCTCACTCTCACCCTCTGCTCCTGACACATTAACCTCCCTTAGGCTCCTGTCTGGCCCCGTCCACTCCCACCCAGGGCATTTGCATGGCTCATTCGTTCTGCCTGGGAAGCTCTTCCCTCCCCTCTGAGTAAATCCCTCCTCAGGCATTGTGCCTTCAGGGAAGTCTGCGCTGACTCCCTAATCAGAGCCCATCCTGGCCTGGGGTCCTCTCCCTGTAGCACATCACATAGCTGCCAAGTTCCAAATTTGGTATGAGTGTTAGAGGTCTGTCTTCCCCACTGGACTCTGCATCCTCCCAGGAGGACAGGGAGCATATGGGCTTCTGCTCACCCTTTGTCCCCTGCTGGTAGCATATTGCCCAGTAGGGGGTAGGTATTCCAAAACTATGTGTTGAGCAGGTACATGAATGATTAGCAGTCGCAGTGAACTTTTAATAACACACATGGGATGGCTGAGAATTCTGGAACAATGACCACCTATCCATAGCTAGCTGGGGCTTCCCTCCTACACCAACTTACCTGCCTTTCCTAAACCAGGCAGCTGCAGGGGTGCTCAACAGGTGGGTGTACTCAAGCCTCAGGCTCTGGGGGTCCTGAGGAGGAGAACCAGTGCAGGCCTTCCTCTTTCATGAGTTAGTCGAGAGCCTGGAGAGTAGCACTGGAGAGCCCCAAGATCGGGATCAGGATCAGGAATAGGTGGTTTCTGGAAAGAGCCTGACACACAGAATTCCATGTGTCACAGGCTCTGTGTGGGTGTGCCTGGACTGGCTGGCCACCAGTATGTAGAGCAGGAGCTGAAAGGGTAGCAGAATCCTACCTGTTCTGGGCCTGGGAGTGAGGGGGGCCCTTCAGCCAGAGTGCCTTCCATGTCATGCCTCATCAGGGGCCTTGGAGCCCTCTGTGGGCTGCATCATGACCCACAGAGACAAGAACACTTCTTTTACTGTACCATTTCAGAAATGCCACCATTGGAGAATTTCAACAATTTCAGTGAGCCCCAGTGAGCTGATAGAGAAAAAGAATTCATCCGAGAGACCCAGTAACCAAAAAGAGCGTATTGATAAGCACAAAGACAGCCCATGCCCAGCAAACAGAGCTGAAGAAGGGGGACAGGACAATGTGAAGAAAAGTAACAATGAAAGTGTCAAGGAAGGTTAAAGTGTAGCACTTTGTGGAGCTAATAGATAATGTTTTCCCCAATAAACAGTGGAGTAGATGCATGAAATGAGAGAGCAATCAATCTTGGGATAGAAACTAATGTCTAGGGTCACACAGAAGAAATATTTCACATTACAGAGCAAAAATATAAAGAAGTGGGAATGCTTCGGGAAAAAGAGAGATAGAGAATTGACCCAGAAAATCTAGTGTCTTGGTAACAAAAGGAGATAAATAGATAGGAAAATGTAACAAATAAATACAGCTGAATTCTGCTACTATAGCTTAAGTTGGCTCCAAAAGTCAATTGTAAAAACTGTGAGGTGTGCATTACTGTGAGGTCAAGCAGTATCCTTGGTGGACCTGTATGGATTGACAGCCTGGAATCTCTGGATGTCCAGCTGTGTGATCCAAAGTCATCCTGGGCCAGTTGTGGTTTGTACTACCTGCTGACAGCTCTCTGCTCCAGCTTAAATATCAATAGGAACATGTGTGGGTGCTGTGGTTGGCTGGGACCTCTAGATCAACAGAAGCATCTCAGAAATCATCCAGTTAGTTGGTGCTCATTTCATCAATCTGATGTGAGATTGGACCAGAGGAAAAATGATCCCACGTCCCAAGGCAAGGTTGCCTGCAGTTTCACTACCCGGCTGCCATGTCATCATCTACTCCATGCCTCTCCTCCTTTCTACCACATAGAGCATAAGCATTTTATACCACTCCTGTTTGTGATGGGAGCTGGACAGATGACAGCAGCAATATGGATCTGCATTTTCATGGGTTTGTGCCATAATAAAAGAAGCATCCCTTGGCTGAAGAAAAATCTGCAGATTGAAAGCCAGTACCAAGTTCCAAGCAAGGTCAGAGAAAAATACCACTGATGTAGGATAGTTTTGTAAAGTTCCTGAACTATATGATTAGAACAAAAGCTAACAAGCTCCTAAGCAAAAGTAATAAATAAAAACAAAAGAAAAATAATCAGATGGGCATTTGCAACACAAGAAGCTAGAAGATGTTAAATAATATCAACATGAGGTAAAGTCAAAAGGACTAGGCTGGGCAAAGTGGCTCACACCTGTAATCCCAGCACTTTGGGAGGCCGAGGCAGGTGGATCACCTGAGGTCAGTAGTTCGAGACCAGCCTGACCAACGTGGTGAACTCCCCGTCTCTACTAAAAATACAAAAATTAGCTGGGTATGGTGGCAAGCGCCTGTAATCCCAGCTACTCAGGATGCTGAGGCAGGAGAATTGCTTGAAACCAGGAGGTGGAGGTTGCAGTGAGCCGAGATTGCACCACTGCACTCCAGCCTGGGTGACAGAGGGAGACCCTGTCCCAAAAAATAAAAAAATAATAACAATAAGGAAGACTAAAACTCAGAAGTTATATTTGTAGCACAATAGCATTCTTCTTTCAGGGTTAAAGAAAGCTATTTTAAAGGGAGTAAAATTTAGACGTATCATCTACATACTCACCTAATAAAAATACTCAAGAAAGGTTTTTAGCCTAAAACAAATGAGTAAGAAGAAATCTTAGGATAGAGGATGATGAAAAGAAGGGAAACAGTGGTTAGTTGTGGAAACTGTCAATTAGATTAAAAGTGGATTAAAAAAAGAAGCCTGACTTCTGTTCCACATAATATGGTAGATTAGATCTCTTGAAATCTTGTTATAAAACACCTGGAAATAGTGGATAAAATCTTTAAAACACCCTTTTAAATACGGTCTAAGTTGCAACAATGTACAAGAATTCCTTCAATGGCTGGAATGAAATGAGTTCATAAATCCAGAACCAAGTGGACCCTGAAACCATTAGCTATTCTGGGGGCTTCTGCCAAACCCTAAAGGCCTAGAGCTTCTTGTCTCCCCACATGCAGGGGAGGCAGGAGACCAAGCCCCTAGGTCTACGCAAGATGCAAAATGTGAGCAGAGATCCCTCATAAAATCCTGACCACAGAAGCCCAATGAAAGGGTAAACTGGAAAAATTCCACAGCTCAAAGGCAGAGAGGAGAGAAAAAACTCTGTCTCAGTGTTGGTGCTGGGTAGAGGAGGAATACAAAGCTCCTTTGAGAACCGGGGACTCGAGGCTGACCAGCAAGTAGTCTCCTGCTTCAAATACACACTCTTGGCATGGTTGAAAAAACTGCACAGTAAAACCTTCAAGCGGACTCATAGCACCAGGCGTTTGACAAAAGCAAACAGAAATACTTTCAGGAGAAACGCACCCTCAACAACTCCTCAGAGAATTCCCCCGGATTAAATTGCAATGAAGATAAATTTACAGTAGAAATACAAGCAAACAAGGCTCTGTGAGCCAAGTCAGCAGAAGCAATCCATAATGGAATCAAACCTAGACAATAAATATATTGGAATTGCTGGAAATTTACCTGGATAACTCTCACAGATACAGCATAAAATAAAAAGAACAAGTTACGGAACATATGCAGTTTGATAGTCTATTTAAAGTTAAAGTAAAAAATGAGGAAAACTAAACCATACAACAAATATGTTTAATACGTTTGAAAACATAAGGAATATAAAAAAATTAAAAATAAAACCCACATAAATAAAAGCTATTGAACAATTAAGAAAACATCAGGTCTAACTAGGTTTATAGATTAAAACTAGATTACAAAAATGTATATGAATATATCATTTTCAATCTTATACACATGTTTTATGATAAAAGAAAAAGAGGGAATCTCCCCCAGCAGCTCATTCTAAGAGACTAGCACAACTTTGCTAATGAAAACTAGACAAGGACAAAGTGAGAAAGGGAAATTACTGGCCAATCTCTCTCCTGAACATAGATGCAACAATCTTTAGAAAAATATTAGCAAAGCAAACTCAGTCATATATGAAAAAGTAATCCATCTTGATCAAGTGAAGTTTATTCTGGAAATGCAAGGGTAATTTTACATTATAAAGCCTATTATTGCTCTTCATCATATTAACAAAATTTAAAAAAATGTGATTATTCCAGTAGATAGTTGGTAACTGTTAAGTACAGAGTGTCACTCATAGCCTCTGCTATATGTATTTGTTAAGTAAAATTAATAGATACAGAACAAATACTCAATAAAAATAATTTATAATTTTTTAAAAAACAAAACTTTAATAACTAGGACAATTATATAGAGTATCTATCAGAAATTTGTTTTCCATTTGACATTATTTAGTAAAACTGAGGACATATTTATCCTAACACCCAGAAATTCTACTCTCACATATATAATTCAGTATATATGTCAGGAGTATGTACAAGAATGCTCAAAGCAGCATTCTTGAAAACAAAAAGCTGGAAGCAATTCAGGTGCTTAACAAATGAATTAATAAAGAAATTTTGGTTCAGTCATACAACAAAATATTACATAGCAGTGAAAAATAAGTATGCCATGTGTATCTGGACAACTGGCATAGACATAACACAAATGGATAGAAAAGTGTTGTGGACTGAATCGTGTTTCCCAAAACTTTACAGGAAGTTTTAACCTCCAATTCCTCAGAAGGTGACTATATTTGGAGACACGGCCTTTAAAGAGGCGATAAAGGTGAAATGAGTTCATCTGTATTAGCCCCGAGCCCATATGCATATGATTACTGTCCTTTTTTTTGAGACAGAGTCTCGCTCTGTCGCCCAGGCTGGAATGCAGTGGCGCAATCTCAGCTCACTGCAACCTCCACCTCTGGGGTTCAAGCAATTCTCTTGCCTCAGCCTCCCAAATAGCTAGGATTACAGGCGCCTGCCACCGTGCCTGGCTGATTTTTGTATTTTTAGTAGAGACGGGATTTCGTCGTGCTGGCCAGGCTGGTCTTGAACTCCTGATCTCAGGTGATCCACACACCTCGGCCTCCCAAAGTGCTGGGATTACAGGCATGAGCCTCTGTGCCCAGCCGACTGCTGTCCTTATAAAAGGGGATGAGGACACAGACAACACACAGACCAAGGGGCAACCATGTGAGGGCACAGCGGGAAAACAGCCACCTGCAGGCCAAGGAGTGAGGCCTCCGAGGAAACAAACCTGCTGACACCTGAATCTTGGACTTCTAGCTTTCAGGCTGTGAGAAAATAAATTTTGGTTGTCCTTTCTATGACAAAACTCTTAAGAAAAGTAAGGGAACGAGAGAAGAATTCTGCCATCTCTTGAGCTCCATACATTGAAATATTCCTTTAATGAGTGTCTGGATGTTAGTTTCTATCCCAAAACTGACTGCTCTCGCATTTAATGCATCTACTCTACTCTGTTGGGAAATCCTTATCTATTAGCTCCACAAAGAGCTGCACTTTAATCTTCCTTGACACTCCCATTGTTACTTTTGTTCACATTGTTCTCGCCCTCCTTCTTCAGCTCTATTTGTTGGGCATGGGCTGTCTTTGTGACAATCAATATGCCCTTTTCGGCTACTGAGTCTCTCAGATGAATTTTTTTTCTTTATCAGCTCACTGGGGCTCATCAAAATTGTTGAAATTCTTTAATGGTGGCATTTCTGCAAGTGGTACTGTAAAAGAAAAAGACACACAGTTTTGCAGTGCCTACTTTCTGCTGGGCAATATGCTACAAGCAGGGGACAAAGAGTGAGCAGAAGCCCATATGCTCCCTGTCCTCCTGGGAGGATACAGAGTCCAGTGGGGAAGACAGACCTCTAACACTCACACCAATAATTGGACCTTGGCAGCTGTGTGATGTGCTACAGGGAGAGGGCCCCAGGCCAGGATGGGCTCTGATTAGGGGGTCTGCACAGACTTCCCTGAAGGCACAATGTCTGAGCAGGGATTTACTGGATGAGGTGGAGCCTTAATTAGTAGAAGAGGGGAGGGAAGAGCTTTCCAGGCAGAACGAATGAGCCGTGCAAATGCCCTAGGTGGGAGGGGACAGGGCCAGACAAGAATCTAAGGGAGGTTAATGTATCAGGAGCAGAAGGTGAGAGTGATCTGGGGAGGTGGATAGGGCCTGAGGCAGGCAGGGCCATGAGGAGGAGTTTCATATTTGTCCTAAAACCAGCTTGGAGTCATTGAAAAATGTGAGGACTTTGGGGAGAGGAGGTAGAGGTAGAAGGTAAGATGTGATCAGGTTTGCATTTTGAAGAGGCCATTCCATCTGCATTGTGGAGGAGATATTTTGTGGCAGAGGTGGGGGCCAAAGGGAGACAGTGGGCTAGTTAAGAGTCTACTGCATTGCAGTAGTCCATGTAAGTGGTGATGATAGATTAGGCTAGGGTGGCAAAGGTGTCCGAGGAAAAAGATGAACCGTTTAAAATTTATTTAAAAGCACTATTGGCAGGATTTCATTATGCATTGGATAATAATCATATTTAGGAGGTGCTGAATGCCTTTTTTTAAATAATGTGCTAGGTACCATTCTAAATACCTCACGTATATTATCTCATTGACTCTTCATAGTAGCCTTATGAGATAGTTTTTTTTATAAGACCAGTTTCACAGGTGTGAAAACCAAGGCAAGAGACTTTAAGACATTTACCCAGGCTGGAAAGTGGCTACCACATTTGCCATCAAATTGGATATAGGGACATGGGCCTGAGGGACGAGGGAGAGGCAGGTGTTTAGGGCGACTCTTGTTTCTGGTTTATGCAACTGCATGGACTCTAGGGCCATGTGCTGGGCTAAGAAGCCTTGGAAGAGGGCCAGTTTTGGGGAAGGAATTCGATTTTAGCTTAATTTTTACCATGATGAATTTAAGATACATTTGAGATATTCAAGAGATGTCAAGGAGGCAGCTGAATATATAGGTCTGGAGCTCAAAGAAGAGATGCAGGCTAGGCATCTAAATATGTTAGTCATCAGCATAGTCATTAGCATAATTGATGTTGTGGGCACTAATGAGATCATGGAGAATATAGAGTAAGAGAAAGAGAGTCTAGGATAGAGCTTGGAGGATCTTTAATATTTAACAGCTAGATGACAAGGACAAACCTATAAAACAGAAGACCCACACAGCTGGAGGAAAGCCAGAAGACTGATATGTCTGGAAGCCAAGGGACAAAAAATTCAAACAGGAGGAAATGGCTAATAGTGTTAAATGCTGCTAAGAGGTAAATTGAGATGAAGATGAATACATGGAGATGTCTGGATGTGTGGGAAATGGAGGGAGAATGGCGGAGAGCTAACAAAGAGACCAGCTAGGAGACTGTGGGTGTGGTCCAGGCACGGAATGATGGTGGCTTGGTTAAGGGGTTATTGTTGTCATGGAGAGGAAAGCATGTGTGTGTGTATATATGTAAAATATTTTTTACACTCTCTGTATATGTGGTAGGCCAAACTTGCTGATGGATTGGAATCAAGGATAGTGCTATGGTGCCATAGTTTCAATGTTTGTTCTCCTGAAGCTCATGTTTAAATCTGATCCAAATTCTGGAGTTGGAGCCTAATGGAAGGTGTTTGGATCATGGGGATGAATCCCTCATGAATGACTTGGTGCCTTTCTCATGCTAATGAGTCCTCACTCTATTAGTTCCTGTGAGAGCTGGTTTAGAAAGAGCCTGGCACCTCCCCAACTCTTGCTTCAACACTCACCATGTGATCTCCACACATACCAGTTCCCCTTCTCCTGCCATGACTGGAACCAGCCTGAGAGCATCCCAGATGCAGAGCCCAATCTTGAACTTTTCCAGACATCAGAATAGTGAGCCAAATGAACCTTTTTTTCTTTATAAATTACCCAGCCTCAGATATCCCTTTATAGCAGCACTAAAGGGAATAAGATAGTTTCTAGCTGTGCAGCTACTGCCTCTGGGTAAATGGTGTTGCCATTTACTATGATAGAAAAAGAGATGAGGAGGAATAGATTTAAGGGCAGAAATCAAGTCTGTTTAGGCCAGGCTGTGTTTGAGGTGTCTGTGGAATATTCAATAGATAGATAAGTAGTTTTGGATGCAGAGAAGAGATCATAGGAAGAGTTACAGATTGTGGAAGCTTCACCCCTGAGATAGCATTTAAAATATTGGGCTGGAATTCATCAATCCCAGAGAGAAGTAACATGGCTGTCTGCTGACAATCAGAGGCAAAGTAGTAGAGTAGGGGCTCGAGGGGAGTAGTAACAGTTTGTCAAGTGGGTAGAAGAATAAATGGATGAAGGACACCTAGGAAGACTTCGTGTCCTCAAACAACACAAAGACTTCACTTTAGTAGCACCTGTATGCAGAGCTGTGTGACTTTCTCCCACCAGGCTCAGCAGTTTGACTTTGGGAGCTGAATTGGGGACTTTTCGCCTTTTGAGCTCTAAGATTTTCCCTGGATTTCAGATTTGTTTACTTGATTTTCCATGCTCCAAAGTGATGACTTGATCCTGCAGTGAATATAGTTGACCTGGAAGAACCACGTGAACATCTGTAAGACCTATAACACTCCCGGATGCTCATATCTTCCTAACTCAGGCATACTGGCACAGGCGTGAGTCAACCTGAGCTCCTGGTGCCTACTGGACACCTTACCACCTGAGTCAGCTTCCCCAACCCTACCACCCAATCCAGCCATTCTCCCTCATAGTCATTTTGCCCTGTTGCCAGAGTCCTAATTCATGAATTCGTGGTTCATAGGGAGGCCTGCCTAAGTTGTGCCTTTCATTACCTCTCATCTAGACAGTGGCAAGAGTACCATAATTGGTTTTCCTGCTTCTAGTGCTTTCCCTCTCCAATTTGTCTTTTGGTTGCAGGATTAATCTTTTTGAAACATAGCTCTAATCCAGTTTCTCCCCAGCCCAAACACCTCTAATAGCTCCCTATTTATAGAACAGTAGTTTTTAGACTCTGAGCAGCAGTCCCTAGGAGTTCATAGAAAGGAGAGTGGGTGTGTGGTCCAGGAGGTCTGTGCCCCGCCTTGTCCTACCTGGCTGGCTCTGAACTTGTATCTGTTTTACACATCAGCCTCTGGGGTATAATTACAGACTTTACGGAATTATAATTCATTAATTTTCAGAGAATAGAGAGCAAGGCCCTTCAAAATCTAAGCTCTTTACCTTTTAGACAGTCTTTTCTGGACTCCTGTTCTAGCTAAAAGAAGCTGTTCTTAATACCTCTATGCGTTTGCTCATGTTATGTCCTTCACTGAAACTTCCCTCTCATTCCCAAGTGTTCAAGTCCAATCCATCTTTTAAGGATCAAAGGGTCCCTTCTCCATGAACTGTTCCTTGATTTCTTTCTGTTGGAATTCTCTCTCCTTCTTCTAGATTCTGAGAGCATTTTATTTGGTTCACTCTTATGGCTCTATCTTATGTTAGCGTTTATTTGTTACACATGTGAATGTAATCCCCACAATTGGTGCACAAACAGACTCACATCTCCTTCAACTACTACTGTTTATTAAGCACCTATTATGGGCCAAACACAATTCTGAGTGCTAGTGAAACAGCAAGAAATAAAATAAAGCCTCTGCCCTTGTGAAACTTATATTCAAATAGGGATAAGAGGTGATAAGCTGGTAAACATGTAATATGAGAGGGTGATTCGTTCTGTGGGTAAAAGCAAAGGAGGATGGAAAGAGAGAGAATGCTGGTAGGAGGGAGTGCTATGAGGTTGCGAGGGAAGACCACCAATAAGGTAATGTCTGAGCAGAGTCCCAGCAGGTGAAACATTCGGGAAGAGCATTTCAGGCTCAGGGATCAGCGAGGTCAAAGGCCCTGAGGTGAGATCATGTTTGAGAAACACGAAAGAGGCCGCCTTGCCCGGTGCTGAGTGAGCAAGGTTAAGCTGATCAGAAATGAGGTCAGAGAGAGGGCAGCATACAAGAGATCCTGTAGACCAGTGAAAGGATTTTGGCTTTTACTCTTTTATTTATCCGATTAATTGAGCACTCATGTGTTTAATTTAGCAGAAAGTCAATTATCTCACCTTTGAGACCTCTTTTCCACCCCAAATTGTTAACAACTGAAGATTTATTTAAAAGAGGTTAGTTTTACTTCTGTGTGCCAGGAGAAAGAGGTGATTCTGGTCAGTCCATTACCATTGTGGCTTTAGTTGTTCCCACGTGGGATTATTATGGTACCCTTGTCATGCACAGCCAGGTGGATGCTTTTTTGCTGTTATGGCCACGCCTCAGCTGGTTCAAATCCCTGCCCAGGCCATAGTGGGCCCCTAAACTGGAGCTAAAGGATCACAGGTTTTATATATCATCTGCTCAGCCCTTGTAAGTAAGCCCTTGTTAGTAAAGCGTGGCTACCTTACCAACGGGCTGGACTTGGAGGGGCCTCTCACCATAGCTGCATGCTGCAATAGCTGCTACACTGCCCACACTAGCCGTAGACCCTGGCAGAAGCTCAGCAGAACTTCTATCCCGTGCTGTAGCACCATACACCTTTATGAGCCAAATTCAGCCATACGTGTTCAGCACAGAGGCGCACCGCTGTGAATGTTAAACTATATCTTCGGGTGACTTCACCTCTAGACGCAGAAGAGGAGGCTGGCATACTATTTAGATTCCATCTCACCAGGCATCTCAAGCTTATTCCTTCCATGCGACGCAAGAATTATCTGCTTGACAATTGTGTAATTGACAGGAGGAATCTGTCTGATTTACCTAAGAAACCTCCCCAGCACCCAGTTCAGTAAATGGCACTAAGAAGGCGTTTGTGGAATGAAATCTGCTATCTTTTAAATGACCAATTCAATCTTCTTCATTCATTATGAAGTGTTTAAAAATGGGCTACCAGTGAGGAAATGACTTTCCTGTTCCACTCCCACCAGCTGGTATTTGTGCACTGACTGGCGTACAACTGTGCTTTCACATTTTATTCAAACGGACTCTGCTATACCAGATGCTCTTGCATTTCTGCTGGCTGGTCAAGAGATGGCCTTGCAAATGGGCCAGGAGGCGAGGGAGGAAGAAGACCAAGGGGAGGCAGTGATGAACTTGTATTTTGCTAGGGGAAGAGCTATGAGTGAAAAGGGAGGGGAGGCAGCACACAGCAGGGTAGTGGAGCCATCTTCCCAAAAATGGCTCCCTCCAAGAACCTGCCCCCTTGAGACAAAGAGGTAGGGTGAGATAAGGGCTGGGAAAATCATTGTCACTTTTTGAGGATTTTGTTGTGTCATTTCATCTCTAATTCTCTCTCTTTTTCTTTTACTGATACAAAATGTTGTATGTTTATGGGCTGCATGTGAGTATTTGTTACATGCATAGAATGTGTGATGATCAAGTCAGAGCATTTAGGGTGTCCATCACCTTGAGTATTTATCGTTTTTATGTGTTGGGAACATTTCAAGCCCTCTCTTCTCGCTATTTGGAAACATGTATTACATTGTTGCTGACTATAGTTACCCTACTCTGCTATCAAATATTGGGGTTATTTCTTCTATCTAACTGTACATTTGTACCCACTAACCAACCTCTCTTTATCCTCTGCCCACCCACTCACACACCCTTCCTAGCCTCTAGTATTTATCATTGTATTCTCCATCTCCATGCGATCATTTTTTTAAACTTGCACATAGTGAGAATTTGCAGTATTTGTCTTTCTGTACCTGGCTTACTTCTCTTAACATAACAACTATCATTTCCATCCATGTTGCTGCAAATTGTATTTCATTCTTTTTTATGGTCAAATAGTATTCCATTGTGCATATATACCACCTTTTCTTTATCCATTTGTCCATAGATGGACTTCTTGAATTCAACTAGCTGGAAAGTTTCCTAAATGGCTCCATTTCCACCTCCTTCCAGAGAGTCAGGGAAAAGTGACCGTCACAACTCAAAAGGAGACAGATCTCCGAAGAGAAAGCATTCTCTTCCACAGTCCTCTTGGGGCTGCAATTATTTCTTTTGAGAGCCCTGAAAACTTAGCTTTATCTACTGTGTGACTTTCTCTTTAAGCCGTTCCTGGCACCCCATTAATTAGCAAGTCTCTTAGTTAAACGCGACTCTGTCTTCATGCTCAGGCTTGTGAGCAACAGTGAAGTCACAATGCTGAATCCAGTGCCTTCTCGCTATTTCCATGGCAACCAGCCACAGTCACCCTGGTGGAAGTTTATGCCTTCATTCTAGACTCCTGGGATAGAGAAGCAGAGTGAGGAGAGAGACAAGCTCTATTCAAATACAAATATCCTGAACAATAGCTCCACAAATGACTCTGTGAAGTAAATTGATTTGCCGAACACTTACTTAGATCTGACACAACTGCCTTCCTTCCTCACTCCCTGCCCGCTCATATTTCCATACATCATTTAAAGGGATATTTTTTATTTGTGTCTTTAGATTAAGTCTCATTTTAGAAGTCTACTTCTGGTAAAGAAGTCAGAGTTATGCTAATCTTAACATTCAGCTTAATTTAAAATTGATCTCTTTTCTTAATTGTTCATGTCTTTTCACTACCAGCCCCTTCCTCCCCCTAGTAAAGCACACTGACCACCAATTATTTGGCTCCTAGGACAGTAGTCAAGCAGAGACCACACCAGGGAGTGTGCATGTGATTCTAGTCTAACTTCCCAAGTTAGAGCCGGTCCAGAATCTGAGGATGGTTCTTGTCATCCCAGATACTGCAGGAAAATTCCCCTTTGGACATATTATGAGGTGCTGCTGTTGAAGGTGAAGACCCCAGGACACTCTGAATGAACTTTGTAAAATGTTTGGGTGGCTAAGACGTGACTCCTGCTGTACCCATCTTTCTTGCTCTCAGCAATCAAGTTTTGACTCATGGCGATTGAGATGGAGCTTTCCTGGAAGTGGACACCTGATAGGAAAAACAAACCAACACTTGCCTTGTCATTCCATCATCAAGTTCAGATTGCTGCCTCCCTCCACTGAGTCATTGTGTGAGAAGGAGGAGTCTTTGAATTGGCATTTAGGGGATAGTTTCAGGATCCTATTTCTCAGCCATTAGCTCCAATCTGTCATGGGGAGTGCAAAGCCCAGTTCCCAGTTGGCAGTGCTGAGACATCCCATACTCTCTCCTATTTGTCATCCTTGTCTTTCTTCAACTTACTCCTTCCTCTCCACACTATTTCTTTTTTCTTTTTCTTTTTTTTTTTTTTTTTGAGACAGAGTCTCACTCTGTCATTCAGGCTGGAGTGCAGTGGTGCAATCTCAGCTCGCTGTACCCTCTGCCTCCCAGGTTCAAGCGATTCTCATGCCTTAGCCCCGCCAAGTAGCTGGGATTACAGGCGTGTACCACCACACCTGGCTAATTTTTATATTTTTAGTACAGACGGGGTTTCACCATGTTGGCCAGGCTGGTCTTGAACCTCTGACCTCCAGTGACCTGCTCGCCTCAGCCTCCACACTGTTTTTGTATGACTATGCATGAGTGATGAGGACACAGCTGTAGGGGTAGGACAATTGCTATGTCATTGATGAATGTAACCTCCATCCAGACAGGAAGATATCATATATGGTTAATGTCACTTTTGGCCACCACGACACACTGGGACTCGTTATAGGATAGTAATGATCAGAATTTCAGAATGTAGAAGAAGTGGCCTCTCCTTAGTGTTAGTTCTTGCTGGTTCCTGAACTGATGAAATATATTGCCTTGGTACAAGTTTTTCCAGAGCTGACTTATCCATTTGGTGCAATACACAGAGTGCCCAAGGCCCACAAAGTTACTAGGGGTCCATGAAGAGGTTTTAGTTTGTTTTAAAGTCAGAAGAAACAAAAATATAATCCACCTTGAATTATGCTCATCTTTAAGCCTGTGTGGTCATGAAATACCATTTAAAATGTTTTTTATGGAAGAAGGGGCCCATGATGGCAAAAGTGGCTAGAGTCCCCAAAAGTCACAGTGCAGCTCCTGTGTCTGTCATTTCTAGTTGTAAATCCATTTGAACAACAAATGACACACATGATGATGACAGTTTAAGATGTTAGGCCAAGGCAGGTGGATCATCTGAGGTCAGGAGTTCAAAACCAGCCTGACCAACATGATGAAACCCCGTCTCCATTAAATACAAAAAAAAAATAAGCCAGGCATGGTGGCACATGCCTGTAATCCCAGCTACTTGGGAGGCTGAGGCAGGAAAACAGCTTAAGCCCAGGAGGTGGAGCTTGCAGTGAGCTGAGATCGTGCCATTGCACTCCAACCTGGGCAACAAGAGTGAAGCTCCATCTCAAAAAAAAAAAAAAAAAGTTAATGACACAGCATGCAACAGGAGTTTTTAGAACTAGCAGTCAGGATTGGGTGTTAAGCAACTTGTCCTTTTAAATGGTGTTGTGTGTGTGTGTGTGTGTGTGTGTGTGTGTGTGTGTGTATGTGTGTGTTTGATTCACTGAAGGTTTTCTGTAAGTCTGCCTTCCCATATCCCTGTCCCTGGTCAAGTATCTTTCTTCTAAAATCTTTCTGAAAATTTAAGAATTGTCCCTTATTTCTTGAGGCACTCAGGAAACTAACTTGGTCATTTCTCATTATGAAACAGTTCATGTTCCCAGTTCCTTGGAAAGGCTGGAAGGATGCTTCTGAAAGCTGGCTATTTTAGCCAGGAGCGTTAATCATGCTGATTCTGCTGTCAGCTGAGGTTATACCATCTGATCTTCCATTTCCCTTGTCACAATCATTTATACTCTACCTCTTGACATGACACATAAGTCCTTTTTTATTCTATTACATATTAAATACTCCAGAATACATGAACAACTTTTTGTTATCTAGTAAAATAGAATATAACATGGGTCCATCTTGATATCTTAAAAGCATCTAGCTACTGAAGTGCCTAAAAGACCTGCCAGGTACTTTTACTCGTAGGGCAATGAGGAAGCACAAATTCCACAATGGCTATATAATAAGGTTGCAAGAACTTAAAACGTTAAATTGTAGGTTTTTGTTGTTGCTGTTGTTTTGTTTTTTTTTTTTTTGCCAGGGGAAGATTCTTGAAGATTTAGTTCACCCTGTATATGGAAGAAAGGAAGCCAGTCTTCATTGACTACTTCTGTGTGCCAGCTTCTATGCTGAGTTCTTCAAGAGATTATCTTTGAGCCTCATAATCTACCTGTTGTCTTTATATTACAGGTAGGGGAGCCAGGAGACAGTTAACTACCCCGCTGTAAATCACACCGCTGATATTTAGTAGAAATAGGATTCAGACCCAGGTTTGTGTAGTGCGCCTCCCTCTCTACACCCTGGATCAGCAACTTGTTCAGTAAAGGGCCCAACAGCAGCTGCTTACACTGCCATTATAGCATGACAGCAGTCACAGACATGTTGTGAACAAACGGACAGGGGTGTGTCCTTGTAAACGTTTATTTACAAATGTAGGTAACAGCTGGACTTGGCCCATGGTGGGTACTTTGCCATGCTCTGCTTTTTGCTATAGGATTTCAACCCTTGCTGCCATTGGAATCACTGAGAAGCTTTGAAAACTCTTGGTACACAGGTCTCATCCCATATCAATTAAATTGGAATAATTTTTAAAGAAAGCTTCCTAGGTGATTCCTACAAGCAGCCACAGTTGAGAACCCCTGCTCTACAGCTCATTTATGAATCAAGGCAGCCAAGTTAGATGTACACACAGACACGCACACACATAAAACCAATGAAATTTACAGCTAACCCTCTCCACGTATCCAAATCTTGTTCCATCAATAGCCAACCAAAATCCTACCTTCTTAATTACACCTTGCTTGTCTTGATCAGAAAAATTGAGACTTCACCTATCTGATTTTTAATGACATTGTGTTGCAGAATTAGCCCTATCGCAACATATTTGAATGGTTATTCAAATCTTCTACTACTATTTAAATCTTCTACCGTTATTTAGACATGTGGGTAAAACTTGTCTCAAACAGTCTGCAAACTGTGGGTGTATAGCTTACTACACAAGATCTAGCTTAAGGCCAGCTACAAGGTAGTGCTTGTAGGCACAAGGAGCTTTCTTGAGAAGGACAGAAATGAAAATTTTGGGAGTTTGAATATAGATTTGAATATAGTTTGGTAGAATTCAGTAATTTTTGTGATCTCTCCCTTCTTCCGCAATCTGCTCCCCCTTCCATCTTCCCCAACTTAGTTAATATCAACTCCATCCTTAAAGATCTTAGTATTGAGCCTGACTTTTCTCCTTTCTCTTACATCTACATCAAAATCAGAGAACATAAATCAGCAGTTTTATCTTTACCATATACACAAAATGTGACCATTATTTAACACACGCCCTGCTACTATCCTGACCGAAATCATCATTTCTCACCTGGATTATTGCAAAACCTTCTAAAATGCTCTCCCTGCTTCTGCCCTGGCACCCTATTATCCCTATTCTCAGCACAGCATCCAGAATGATCTTGTTCAATAAAGTTTAACTCTGCTCTTAATGTTCCAATGGCTTTTTACTTCTCTCAAAGTGAAAACCAAAGTCCTGAAAAAAAATGCTATTATTTATCTAACCTCATCTCCTACTACCCTCCCCATTGCAGCTTTCCCAGTGTCAACACCAGTGGACTCCTTGCTAATCCTTGAACATGCTAGACATATTCCCACCCCAGGATCTTGGCACATGCTGTTTCTGGTTGTCTGACTGCTCAACTCCTTGGTATCTATATGGTCACCTCCCTCACTTACTTCAAATCTTTTTTCAAAGTCACCCAGTGGAGCCTTCACGACCTCTAACACTGAATCTCCTTTTCTCCTCAGATATACCCTACTTCTCTTTTGTGCTTTGTATCTCTCCATAATGCTTGTTGCCTTCTGACTTACTGTATAACTTACTTACTTGTTTTGTTTATTGACTATCTCCCCTGCTTTGAAGGTAAGCTCCATGAAGGCAGGATACTTGCCTTTTTAAAACCTGGATCTAGTGCCTAGGGAAATGCCTAGCACATTACAAAGGGCATCTGTCATTGAGTAAAGGATAGGCTTTCAGCCTGCGAGGCAGTTTCCTTAGAACATATGTGTTGGTGACATGGTTTTGCTGTGTCCCCACCCACATCTCACCTTGCACCGTAATAATCCCCATGTGTCAAGGGTGGGGCCAGGTGAAGATAATTGAATTACAGGAGTGGTTGCCCCCATGCTGTTCACATGGTAGTGAAGAAGTCTCATGAGATATGGTGGTTTTATAAATTGGAGTTCCCTGGCACAAGCTCTCTTGCCTGCTGCCATATAAGACGTGCCTTTGCTTCTCCTTTGCCTTCCACCATAATTGTGAGGCCTCCCCAGCCATGTGGAACTGTGAGTCCATTAAATCTCTTTACTTTATAAATTACTCAGTCTCAGGTATGTCTTTATTAGCAGTGTGAGAACAGACTAATACAGTTACTATGATGGGCATCTCTGGTTCTGGTCCATCAGCCACCCATTCACTTCTTTTATGGTGACAGGATACTTTTATTCCATAAGAGACCCTGGTATTTGAATTAAGCAGTTTCCTCCCCAATTCCAGCTCCAACTATGGGCCTGCATGATTCTGGCTTTGAATGCTCTGTCTCCTTGGCTATAGTTATTAGAGTTGTTGGCTTTGAATTGAGAATGTCCAACCTAGGCGAATCCGAATATCGCTTATGACCTTTCTGAGAGAGAT
This sequence comes from Colobus angolensis palliatus, assembly GCF_000951035.1. NCBI lineage: Eukaryota > Metazoa > Chordata > Mammalia > Primates > Cercopithecidae > Colobus > Colobus angolensis. The sequence continues at coordinate 516,195 of NW_012114877.1, read as the reverse complement.
TTTAAAACATTATTTTCCCATTGGGGTTGCTAAATTGGTAGAATGAGGGGCTGGCATAATTTTCACCATGTAGCAAGAGCCCATTCAAAAGACAGAGATAAATCGAATTTAAACACTATTGTTTGGACTTGACTCACACGTTTCTAAAACTAAATCTTCCCTGGATATTTCATCTGTGTTAATTCAATACATTGCTGTTATTATTTAAGTTTGGGTTTCTGTTACTTGAAACTAAAAGAGTCCTGGGAAAAAAAAATCTGGTATGAAAAGACTAAATTTCATTGCTAGAAAACTTTTTATTTTTACTTTATCCAAAGACTGATTACTTTAAGAAACTGAAACAATACAATAAAAATGGAATACACATGCAATTTATGAAGAGATGTTACAGAGGCTGCTTTTAATTGTTTGGTAGAAAATGGGTCTAATTTTTTATAATTAACTCAGTCAACATGTTTAGTACTGTTAAATTTTTATTGAGCCTTAAATTAGCAAATTAATGCATGATATGAGTTAGATTCTGGAGTCCTAAATAAGGAAAGACATCAGGGACCTCCTTACGCTAGGTTAATTACAAAATAAATGGCAGAAAGGGCTTCAACTTTAATGCAGTCTCTCATCTTAGTATCCTTCTTGCATAGTGCCTGCCACATGGTTGATATTCAGTAAACTGTTGAGCAAATCAAAGAATATTTGAGTGATTGAAATAGCAAGTTGTTCTCAGCATTTTATTGGGTCATAGACTTGGATGAAAGCTCTTCCAGAAAAATGCATACCCTCATGCACATCACACACACACATACACACACACATTTGCATGAAATGTTTGGATTTTGCAGTGTCCTTGAAGCACTCATAAACTTGGAAGGTGTCCCTAGATCCCAGGTTAAGAAGTGCTTTGAATGATCCCACTGCAATATATGGCCTAGGCAGTATTTCCATCTAGAATTTTATTACTGAGAAGGCGAAAAAACCTTATTAAACATGGACTGTTGAAGCAGGTTATTGCATTGGTGATTCAATGGCTAAGTGGCTTTGGAATTAAATGTGGATTGCCTTGGTCAATACATATATGTACAACCTTGGGTAACTTAGTTAACCTCTTTAGGTTTGCATCAATTTCCAAATATATAAAATGAAATTAATAAGCCAATCTCCTTCATGTCACTAAATTAAATACTGCACATAGAACAATTAGCACAGTTCCTGTTATTCAATAAATGTTAGCTGCTGATGGTGTCAAAGCCATTTATAAAAGGCAATATTTTAAATAGAGCGAACTCATTTTGTCTAGCTCAGGTGGGAATATAGCCAGCCAACAGGGAGATAACTATGGGCTCTTTCATGGCTTCTTTGGGTTTAATTATTTGTGACATGAAGTTATATTTTCTAATCATTATAAAAAGTTGATTTTATCGCCTATAGGATAAAAGTGATAATCCCTCTGTCTAGTCATCAAGACCTTTATGTAAGTACCTTTATGTAAATAGAAACCCATGGAGCAGCTAAGGCTTAAAATTTAAAAATAAAGTTAGCTAAAAGTTGATAGAATTGGCCAGGTGCAGTGGCTCATGCCTGTAATCCCAGCACTTTGGGAGGCAGAAGCAAGCTGATCACCTGAGGTAAGGAGTTCAAGACCAGCCTGGCCAACGTGGTGAAACCACCTCTCTACTCCAAATACAAAAATTAACCAGGCATGCTGGCAGGCACCTGTAATCCCAGCTACTTGGGAGGCTGACAAAGAAGATTCACATGAACCTGGGAGGCGGAGGTTGCAGTGAGCTGAGATCATGCCATTGCACTCCGTCCTGGGCAACAAAAGCAAAACTCTGTCTCAAAAAAAATAAATAAATAAAAGCTGAGTCACCTTGTGAAAGACCCAGCCAGGGTTACCATCACTCAATTTCTAGGCTTTCGCTTTCATGACTGTTGAGAGATTATATATTGATAATAAACTGGTTATATTAATTGTTCAAAGCACAAGAACTTCTTCATCCTCTTGGACAAGTTTTCTAATTTAAAAAGAAAAAGATGCTTTTACATCATTAAAAGGAGTATGTAAAAATTCATGATTAAACAATGAGGCAATTTCAACATACTCATTGGTCAGTTAGAAAGCATCATTAATTATTTGCTCTGTGCTGCCCTTCTTTTCCATTACTGATTCATTCCCCGTAATATTTATAGAGGATCTGTTATGTGCCAGGAGCAGTTCCAGGTTTGGAGGGTCAAGAGATACTTGTACCTGGGGTCAAAAGAGTGTTATAATAGACTCGACTCTCCATTACTGCCTCCATTCTATAAGCCAATCAGTACCTAATGATTTTCTTACAGGAGTGTTACTGATGGTAAAGAAGAAATGTCCCAATGTTAGGGCTCCGCACTGAAGCTAAGTGAGAACGACCTGCTCCTCATTCTCTCCACCTTATGTGGCCCTGCTCTAAATCAGGGCTGTCAAACTCAAACGCCTTCAGAAGCCACAGAGTAGCTTAATGGAAGTGCTGGGTTTAGAAAGACAGAGTAAGCTGCACTTGGAGGGCTATGAGCATCGTCTAGAGACATTGATTCTGTTTTTAAAAACATGATGCTTGCTTGAGCAAAGTCATTCAATTTCTATATGCTCCTCTCGATGAAACCCCAAAGGGAGAGGCACTGAAACAGGCATGGGCAAAATTTTTCTGTCAAGGGCCAGGTCACAAAGATTTTTGGCTTTGTAGGCCATACAGTCTCTGTCACAACTACTCAACTCTGCTGTTGCAGCTCAAAAGCAGCCCTAAGCATATATACACAAATGTGCGTGGCTGTACTCCCATGAGATTTAGCCGCCCATAGCTGGCCAACTTAGCATTCTGAAAGCCAAGCAGTTCCTTGCACATAGCAGGTGTGCAGGAAACATTGGTAGATTCCATGTAGTAGAAGGTGTATTCCTCATGACCAAGCTGGTGCTCAGAGCTCAACTCTCCTCTCCCCAGAAAAGGGCTGAGGATGAACATCTCTCACTTAGAAGAATTTCATTCTCTGGGCAAAATCCAGGGTTGGACTAGATGAGCCCTGAAGTTCCTTCTACGTTTGAAAAACTTGAGGAAAAAACAGAAGGCAGAAAATAAAGTTCCTTGAAGGTATCCTCTGTCCCAGCTCCCAACTGCAAATTTAAGCAGATTCAGAAACTCTACGTATCTATGTTTTGCACACCATGTAAGACATAGTTATTTTACTGACTTGGAGGCTAGAGATGATTTTGCCTCCTGTGAAGACACCAACAAGCCACCTTGGGTTAAAAAGTGCAGGTGCAGTGGCTCATGCCTATAATCCCAGCACTTTGGGAGGCTGAGGTGGATGGATCACCTGAGGTCAGGAGTTTGAGACCAGCCTGGCCAACACTGGTGAAACCCCATCTCTACCAAAATACAAAAATTAGCTGGGCATGGTGGTGGGCGCCTGTAATCCCAGTTACTTGAGAGGCTGAGATACGAGAATCACTTGAACCTGGGAGGCGGAGGTTGCAATGAGCCGAGATTGCGCCACTGCACTCCAGCCTGGGTGACAGAGTGAGACTTTGCCTCAAAAAAAAAAAAAAAAAAAAAAAAAAGAAAAGTATTGTGCCATGCCCAGTGTAATAGCTTAAATCACTTGAACTATCAAGCTGCTTCCCAAATATAATGTAAAATGATTCCCTGAGCAAATCACTTATCGTTACTTCTGACTTCCATCAAATAAAGTAAGTAGTTGTTACACCATTTAGACTCGTTCCTATTGCCAAATATCCACAACACAACCTGATTATGGCTTTTTTTAGAGAGTTCAGATTTGTACAGAATAGAGAAAATGCCTCGTGTCCTTCTTAGGGAGAAAAAGACAAAAGAGAAAAGCCAAATGAAAAGGCCCCAGAATCCTCTGATTACAGAAGCCAAAATAACTGAAAGGTGATTCATAGCAATTGTTATTACAAATAAGAGTCTGGGTCTGTTTTAGAAAGATGTTAAAAGCAGAGAAGGTGGCCTAAGTGCTCTTTACACATTATGCTTCCTGTTTATTTTCCTACATATAACACTCATGGAAAAAAAAAAAATCTCATAAGCAGGAGCAGCCTGGTCTGTTTGCTCGGCCAAGGGCTCTTCAAAACTTATAGAAGGAATAGGAACAGCATTTGGGAGGGCAATGAGGTAGGAAGACTTGAAAGTACACTATTTTCATTCAGTCCATTCTCTGGGTTTTATAGTTGCTGGGTGAAAGGGTTAGGTGAGGATCTTCCTATTTTACAGGTGGGTTGTTCAGAGGAAATATGGTAGAAACAAGTGCTGCAGTCACACCGCCTGGACTGAAAACCAATCCTTCACCCATATCCTTGGGCAAGGTATTGATGGGGTCTATGGCTCAGTCTCCTCATCTGTAAACTTGAAAGCAACGATAAAACATGTCACATAGAGTTCGTGTATGGATTAAGTGATATACTATTCAGCAATCATGGAGCCTGGCATATGTAATAAGTGTTTAGTAAATGTCAACTGTGGTCCTGTGGCTGGAATTTTGTTGGTGAATAAGATGCATAATCGTTTCAAGAGACTTTTATTAATTGACATCTTGCTCTCCCACTTCTGGGGACAAAGATCCTTTAAAATTTTATGCTTTAATTTGTGATACACATAAGGTTAATTTTTCTTTTTGGTCAACCAATAGGAAACCCCAGTAATACAATTTATATTCTATTTCAAATTCTCATGATGCTACCAGGGTCAGAAATGTCATGTTTCAACAAGGTGGCTTAGACAGGAGATGACAATTTGATTAAAACTTTCACTAGAAAAATTTCCCTATAACTTTGGATCCCTAAAGCACAGACAGAATAAGGCAGATGATGACCGCCCTATAAAGAATATAAATGACACAATTGTTTACTTGGTACAATTTAAATTCAGCCGTTAAGCTTCATACAGTCAATTTTGGTAACTGAGCCCCTCTAATCAAAGATTAAGTGCCTTGAGGCAAAACAAAAATTGTCTTGACATTGTGAGATCAATAAGCACTGGGAGCCGCTAAACTGGAAGCTAGTGACAAGGCCCTGAGTATATTTTACAATGTAGATTTAAATTTCAGTACAAAGTCTATCACCATGGTTTAAAATATATGAAAGAAGTTAATATCAGCTTGTGAGAAATCGTAAGTGTGATTTCATTTTATTCTTTTGTCTGGTTTCAGGATAAAATTTATCTGCTACATAATTCTTCTAAAAAGGTCAAATTGAATTAAGAGTAAGGTTTTAAAAATGCTTTGCTGAAACATCGGTCATTTAATTGTATCATTTCTACTAAAAGGTCTTGAATATGAGCACTCACTTAATTCTGTAAATTACTGAACCCAAGTGCTTTCGTTAGGTAGCCAAAGCCCACGTGCGTCTTAAGTTTTTCATTTAGAGATGGGCATTGATTTTCAATATTGCACGTCCCTCTCCAGGCACCTCGCCTGTGCGGGGGTGTGAGCACTGTTACTATTTCATACAACCACATGTGGCTTAGGCCCTGCCTAAGAGATTTCTGGATTTAAAATGCTATTCTTTTCTTGTGGTGATGAGTGTGTTGAAAGACCAACCATCTTAACCTTCCTTCCAGGTCAAGGATAATGAATGGCAGGTCTTCTAACCTCCCCAAAATTAGATCATTAGGTTCTCAACTTTCCACTCTCGTGGCTGCTACAGTTACTCACATCTCTTTCAAAGAAGTTTTACCAAGCGCAGTAGGCAAGCACACCTAGAAGGCATTCCTCAGTACATCCCTGGTTTTAATTTTGTAGCTTCCTGTAATGGACGACAAGCCCACTAACTCCTTACTTAAGGGTAGTTCTCTTCCTACCTAAGAATTGCTGTCCAGGAGAGGCAATGGAGGAGCATTGATTTCTCCTTAGCATTTTTAAATATTAGGTCACTATAAAATCCCAGCTTCTTGTTGACCTTGTCTCCTCAGAACCTCATCAGGCACAAATGCAATGACACATAGTACCTACAAATAATAGGTCCAGGCACTCGGTAATTCCCCAAGGTAGACATGTTGTTAAACTAACCTACCTGCCTGGATTGTAATAGACCCTCCATTGCTGAAATGGACTACTCTGAATCCCCCAAGATAATAGATTGTAATCAACCTCCTTTTGAAGAATTGTCCCCCTCTAAACATCTTAACTTTCTGATCTCAGGAATCAGAAATGTGCATATTTTTTTACTTTTTTTTTTTTTTGTCGGGGGCTGGGAGGTGGTTGGGTGGGGGATGGAGTCTTGCTCTGTCACCCAGTCTGGAGTACAGTGGCAGGATCTCAGCTCACTGCAACCTCCGCCTCCCGGATTCAAGCAATTTTCCTACCTCAGCCTCCTGAGTAGCTGGGATTACCGACACGCCATGCCCAGCTAATTTTGGTATTTTTAGTAGAGACAGCATTTCACCTTGTTGGTCAGGCTGATCTCAAACTCCTGACCTTGTAATCTGCCCACGTAGGCCTCCCAAGACTCTTTTGTAAAAAAAAAAAAAAAATGTGGTACCACTAAACAGACGTCATACCCATATTTAAACAAATTCTGTTCTGAGGAATGGGAGAGAGAGAGAGAGAGAGAGAGAGAGAGACTAATATTTCCAGCGATTCCACTTACTGAGTGGAAGCCCTGGAGTCAGAAGGAGAGAGGAACGCCTACTATTCACTCAGTATTTTTGCTTTATTCTCTAACAGTGGGAGCATCTTGCCACACTAAGCATGATTCTAGTATGTACAAGATGCATATTTTTCTTTTAACATGGCTACTAAAATTAAGCCAACCACTTCATTGATGCTCTACTAAAGAGACTGCAATCTGTTCCACCACTGTAAGAAAAGTCAGTGTTGGTGATCTTACTGAGAGACTGAGATGGCTTCCAGTGCAGCTCTTTGCTTAAGGGTTTTTAAGGGTAATGATGACTGAGAGAACGTTCACTTTATGCTGTCTTTAGAATGGAACTATTGGCTGGGCGTGGTGGCTCACAACTGTAAAGCCTGAGGCAAGTGGATTGCCTGAGCTCAGGAGTTCAAGACCAGCCTGGGCAACATGGTGAAACCCCATCTCTACGAAAATACAAAAAATTAGCTAGGTATGGTGGCATGCTCCTGTAGTCCTAGCTACTTGGGAGGCTGAGGCAGGAGAATCACTTGAACCCGGGAGGCGGAGGTTGCAGTGAGCCAAGATTGCGCCACTGCACTCCAGCCTGGGTGACAGAGTGAGACTTTGCCTCAAAAAAAAAAAAAAAAAAAAAAAAAAAGAAAAGTATTGTGCCATGCCCAGTGTAATAGCTTAAATCACTTGAACTATCAAGCTGCTTCCCAAATATAATGTA
>NW_012114877.1:503379-508726 GCF_000951035.1 Colobus angolensis palliatus | reverse complement strand
CTAGGTATGGTGGCATGCTCCTGTAGTCCTAGCTACTTGGGAGGCTGAGGCAGGAGAATTGCTTGAACCCAGGAGGTGGAGGTTGCAGTGAGCCTCGATCTTGCCACCACTGCACTCTAGCCTGGGCGACAGGGCAAGATTCTGTCTCCAAAAAAAAATAAAGAAAATAGAACGGAACTATTGTACAAGATGCTTCTCTCTCGTGTTTTTCTCTGTAGCTAGTTTTCATAAGCTGAGCCTGAATGTATTCACTACTCACCTTATTCAAAGGATTTGTTTATTTACTTGGGCTCCAAATGGCACATTTCTCAGGAGTTGCATTAGAGACAGAGAAATCAGATACTCCATATTAATAACATTATAATTTTTTTTGTCTACAGATCTGGTTTTATCTTTAGGAGCATTTCCCATGAGAGTTGAGGAAATTCATAATTGGTTGAACAGCTGTTGGCATTGATCAATGTACTCCTGGATGAACACAGCCCTGGTTTGTTTGGCATTTATATCCATGCCTTGGCTAAAAGTTTAGAGAGCACATTGATTTAATTTGTGGATGACAAGAGCCTGGAAAGGATAGCAAATTCATTGACGGATAGAATTAAGACCAAAATGACTGACAGGCTACAGCAATGGGATAATCTAACAAGATGAATTTTATCAGCAATAGAAAGAAAATCCTGCACTTAGGTAAAACAAGCCAGGACTCAGGGCATATTCCAAAGAAATTATTCACATAAATCTTGAAGTCTGGGATAATTGAGCGCAGGTACCTGGTGTGCATGTGGTGGTGGTAGTGGTGAGATACGGTTTAGCAGAAGCAGGTGTACAGAAGATTTGAGGGTTGATATGGCTGCCAAAAGCCAGTGGGATCTTAGGTTGTAGAATTAGAAATAACAACAACAATTACCATGGTAATGGTGGGGATTGGGGCAGTGAAAAGAAAAGATGGGAAGGAGGAGGTCAGGAATATCTTTCATTTTAGGAAAGATCTTCTCCACCATTTAGTGTAATATGTCCTCTAGTACCTTCCTGAGAATAAATGGAAGGAAAATTCAAGACATTTGATTTCTGAAAAATGTCATTATTCAACCTTCACATTTGATTAGTAGGCTGAGCAGAAAATTTTAGGTTGGAAATACTTTCTTTTAGAATCTTAAAACTATTCTAGCCACTATTTTCTGGCTTCCATAATTGCTGTTGAGAAGCTCAACGGCATCCTTGATCTTTCGTACTGTGAAAGTTGTCAGAATCAAAATGGAGTCACTGGTGCTGAAAAAGCCTGACAAATAGAGCCAGGCTCATTTTCCTTTAAAACACTTTGTCTTCTTTTACTTCCCTAAATACACATAGAGCTGACTACAGCACACATATTCCCATTGCAGTGCTCTACTCCTAAATATCTTTTTCTTTTAGAGGGCTTCTCTCTGCTTCTTATTTAGGTTGATAGTACAAAACCTGTTTTTCTCTTTGGAAGCTTCTTCTCTTTGTTCTAAGAGTTTTGAAAACACAGTGGTGTGCTTCATTCATTGTATTGGGCTCTCTAATGATTTCTCCAAAATTGATACTCACATCCTTCAATTTGGAACGTTTTTCTTGAATTATTTCTTTGGAAATTTCTTTCCCCTCATTTTATCTTTCTATAATTACCAGGAAGCCTTCTAACCATGGAACAAATACTAACTCTTCTAATCTTCATTGCAACCCTAATTTCCATTTCTTTAACTTTTTGCTCTATTTTGGGGAGAGATTCCAAGCCTTATTTTTCATATTTCACTTTCTAGGAGCTTCTTTTTTTGTGTTCTCTGAATGATCTTTTTATTTTAAGTATTCTGTTATTATTTTATGAGTGCAATATCTGTTCTGTACCTGAGGATAGGTTTTGTTTTCAACTTTTTAAAAACTCTGCCTAATATCTGTTTCATCCCAATTGCTTTTGATCACTCTCTCATATTAGAGATTTTCCTCAAATAGCTAATGATTTTGGGCTATTAGCTCATATGTAACATTGAGATATTGAGAAGCTAATTCAAAGCTCTCTTTATCTGACCTTACCATTGTGGTCTTCTTAGTAGGATGGTATAGCAGGGCTATTTCATTTGGGAAACAATTGATATCAGTATCTTTAGGTCTTGTCTTCAGGCTGATTATATTCCTCAGAGAGGATACTTCTAGTTGCTTGACTAATAAGAATACATTTGGCTTCCAGCATTATCTGAACCTAGAGGAGAAACAGGGTATTTAGTATATAAACTTTTTTGTTTATTGAATTCTTTTGTTTTCAATATATACCTCTGCCCTCAATTGTTTCATTTCTCTCAGTCTAGAGAACCTCTGATTTACCCACTCCAGAAAATAAACTTTGAAACTTCGTGGCTGGGGTTGGCAGTCACCTAGCTGCATCAAATTGGATAGGTGGTCCAGGAGTCTAACTGCTTCTCAAACAGAAACTAAATCAATTCTGTTCTTTTCAGTTCCACTTTTCCTCCCATTCCCAGAGGCACCTGACAACCCCAGCTCCTGAGCTTCTTGGGGTTCTGCAATGTATACCAGATGGCATCTTGGCTTTCCTGCAACTTTCCGAAGTCTGCTAAGTTAGATGCCATTTCACTGTGTCGCTGCTATTTCTTCTCCTCTTCTCTTTGTGGGTTTATACCTGTCCATTTACTGTAATTTAGTGGAGTTTGGCAAGAAAACTGAAGTTAAATCTGTCTGTTTAAGAAGAAGATCTGTGTACAGTTTTTATTGCAGCACTTTGTAAAGACAAAAAACTAAATACCACAAGAAGGCACTTCAGTTAAATAAATTTTGGATTTCACTGTGGTTCATCCCCTACCTTGGAGTACTAGACAGTCACTAGAACAAAGGTGTTATATCTATAACAGTTTATTTGAAGGATTTCCATCATATATTGTTAAGTTGAAAGCAAGGCCCAGATAAATGTATAAAACAGGATTCTACTTTTTTATTTATTCATTTTTTTGAGACAGAGTCTCTCTCTGTCACCCAGGCCGGAGTGCAGGGGTACAATCTCAGCTTACTGCAGCCTCTGACTCCTGGGTTCAAGTGACTCCTGCCTCAGCCTCCTGAGTAGCTGGAACCACAGGCGCATGGCCACCACACCCAGCTAATTTTTGTATTTTTAGTAGAGATGGGGTTTCACCATGTTGGCCAGGATGGTCTCGATCTTCTGACCTCATGATCTGCCCACCTCAATCTCCCAAAATGCTAGGATTACAGGCATCAGCCACAGCGCCCAGCCAGGAATCTACTTTTTAAAAACAAATGACAAAATTTCTATAGATGTTAATATATATTTATAATTTTAGGTTAAAATTGATTTCCCTGTTTGGGGCAGGTGGGGCTGGGGAGAGGCTGAGGGAGTGAACACAGAAGAAAAAGTAAAAGAATAGAAGAAAACAAATATGTTTATAAAAAAAAAATGTACAATATCCTATTAATATAGTTTTATCTATATATTTGCATATATGTATAGAAAGATGTATAAATGCACAGTTACTGAAATATTAACAGTGATTTACTCTGGATAATAGAATTATTTTTGCATTTTTCTTTACATATTTTTGTACTTATTTCTCTTTTTTGCGGTGAACCCATGTTATCTTAATAATGTAGAAAAAGATCTTTAAAAATATAAGTTCAAAGTGACTAGAAGAGGCTGGGTGTGGTGGCTCACTCCTGTAATCTCAACAGTTTGGGAGGCTGAGGCAGGCAGATCACCTGAGGTCAGGAGTTCGAGACCATCCTGACCAACATGGCAAAACCCTACCTCTACCAAAAACACAGAAATTAGTTGGGTATGGTGGTGCATGCCTGTAATCCCAGCTGCTCAGGAAGCTGAGGTGGGAGAATCGTTTGAACCTGGGAGGCAGAGGTTGCAGTGAGCCGAGATCGCGCCATTGCACTTCAGCCTGGGCACAGAGTGAGATTCCATCTCAAAAAATAAATAAATAAAATTTAAAAAATAAATAAATAAACTAAAGTGACTAGAAGATAAAATGATTTACAAATTGAAGTGGCAGAGTTTGTTCCTGACATAGTGGATAAGGGCACAGCAACTGGAGTCAGAGTGATTTTATTTGAAATTCTGACTGTAACATTAATAAGGCTATTTAGTGTGAGGCTTAAGAGCAAGGGTTGCCTGGAATTTGAATCCCAGCTCCACCGTTTACTGGGTGTGTGACTTTGGGCCAGCCACTTAACCTTCCATACCTTAGTTTCCTCACCCAGAAAAATGAGGATAATGATACTACTTGCCTCATAAGATTGTAACAAAGATTACAAGAGTTAACATTAGTTTAATGGTTAGAACAGTGCTATACACATGCTTGATTTCCTCCTCTTTCTTTGCCTTGTTTAGTTTTCATTTATATATTTTTTGATATTTTATATTATTTTACCTCTTCTTTTAGCATTTCAACTTATACATTTTTTAAAAACTTTTTTAGTGGTTGCCCTAGGGTTTGTAATATAAACTTTTAATTCATCTAAGTCTACTTGCAAATAATACCATTGTGCCTTTTCACATATAGTGCAAGTATCTTATTTAAAATATTTTCAATTCCTTCCTCCTATCCATTGTGACATTTGTTCTGCTTATCAATATGCTCTAATCACTTAGTACATTATTACTACTATTGCTTTAAACAAAAAGTTATCTTTTAGATCAACCGATTCTCTGATGCTCTTCTTTTGTAGATCCAAGTTTTTGACCTATATCCTTTTCCTTCTGCATGAAGAACTTTTAATATTTCTTGCAGAACAAGTCTGCTGGTGAGAAGTTCCCTCAGACTGTTTTTCTGAGAGAGTCTATTTCTCCTTCACTTTTGAAGGATAATTTCTCTGGATTTAGAATTCTAAATTGGCAGTTATCTTTTTTTCAGAGATTCAAAGATTTCACCCCACTTGACTTTTGCATGGGTTCTGACAAGAATTCTGCTATAATTCTTACCCTTGTTTCCAGTGGCTACTAAAACTGTGGCCCCAACAGTTTCTCACTCTCCAGCTAGTCCACTGGCAACTTCCAACAATTTGTCAAAGTTACCTCTTGCATGCTTTTGCCAGTCTATGGCTCCAGTTGCTTCTTCTTCTTTTTTTTTTCTTTCTTTCTTTATTTATTTTTTATTATACTTTGTATAACTCCCAATGCAATCCCTCTCCCCTCCCCCTTCCCCATGATAGGCCCCAGTGTGTGATGTTCCCCTTCCCGAGTCCAAGTGAACTCATTGTTCAGCTCCCACCTATGAGTGAGAATATGCGGTGTTTGGTTTTCTGTTCTTGTGATAGTTTGCTAAGAATGATGGTTTCCAGCTGCATCCATGTCCCTACA
>NW_012114877.1:494791-498252 GCF_000951035.1 Colobus angolensis palliatus | reverse complement strand
TTCTGTTCCAGGTAAGCAGACCTCTGCTATATTCTCTGTCTCTCCAGATTTTATGGTGATAATTTGTCCTGTACAAGTGCAAGTCATTGATTTTCAGTTTATCCAGCTTTTTCTTGTTGTTAGGATAGAAGTGGTGACTTCCAAGTTCTTATGTGTTGGAACTGAAACCAGAAGTCTACATACTTGTTTCTAAAACCGGGTTTCTTAAAAACTCTCTGAACCTCAGTTTCAACATTTGTAAACTGGATGTAACCACATCTGCCTTCTATGGTGATTGTGGGGAGTAAAGGAGAAAATGTGAAGTGCTTAGCACACAATACCCAGCAATGATTGGATAATGGTACCCATCCTCTCCTCTCCCCTGCAATAAAATCACTAGAAGTGTGTAGACCAAAGTAGAAAGACCCCCAGGTAAGAACAAGGCAGAGAAGATTTAGTATCAGAAGGGTATATTTGGGGGAAAAAGGTCTTTACAATCTTTCCTGTCTCTGATTTTCCATAGTTTTCTCACTCCCATTTTCCAAATCTGGTCACTCTTAAGGAGAAAGTTATTTAACAGAATATGCAAATTAAAGAGCAGTTATAACACTAATTAACATTTTCATAATAATAGCTAGTCCAGTTCTGTACATGTGTAAATCAAAATATCAGTGTCTCTGCTGCCTACGGAACTTCACACTGGAAAATTGCAATTACTTTGCTATCAAAGCAGAAATGGAAATGGTGGAAGCATGGAAATGGTGGCTTCTGAAAGCCACCTTCATCTAACACAGTGTCCAAATAGGCCGATGCCATGCTCTGATAGATGAGCAATGACTTTGAGCTTCATCGTGGCCCATTCTCTTGTTGGCAAGCGCTGGATGGAATGATGACACAATAGCATCCCCTGCAGGACTGAGGTGACAACCCCAGAACTTGAGTGACGACTTCTTTACCTTTTCCCCCTCCCTCTTTCAGTCCCAGGAAACTAAAGCTGTACCTTTTCAAAGTGAGAACAAGTTGGATTTTGCTGTGCTTTGCTGGTCATAGTCACAACTTATTGAACAAATCCCCTGAGGACAAAGCAATTGGGTGGCTCTGAATGCTCAGGGAAAGAAGTTGTGTTGGTAAAGAAATTGCTGGCTGGGTGCAGTGGCTCACGCCTGCAATCCCAGCATTTTAGGAGGCCGAGGTGGGTGGATCACGAGGTCAGGAGATTGGAACCATCCTGGCCAACATGGTGAAACTCTGTGTTTACTAAAAATACAAAAATTAGTCAGGTGTGGTGGTGCACACCCATAGTCTCAGCTACTTGGGAGGCTGAGGCAGGAGAATTGCCTGAACCAGGGAGGCAGAGGTTACAGTGAACCGAGATCGCACCACTGCACTCCAGCCTAGCAGCAGAGTGAGACTTCGTCTAAAAAAAAAAAAAAAAAGAAAGAAAGAAATTACTGTGCCACCCGTAGGAGTTTCTATGCAGCAATAAAAGCCATCGTCCCATGCATGCTTTGTGCAGCATTAGCTGAAGATGCACACCTGAATTTCTGTCCCTTTGTTATAGATTACATGCTGGAAAATCAGGATAGAGCTAGATACTCTTAAAAAAAGCCAACAAAATTTTGCCACTGTGACCGTGTCTTTGCAGGTTGTGATAGACTTGCTTTCTAAATGCTTCCTCCATCTATGCTTTCCAACATTCACTGAAGTTTTCACTCTCCTATGTTTATGTAAATGGGACAAAACTCTTGATTTTTCAGTTAATATAAGAAATTACACAAATCCATGGACTTCAAGTTCTTTTCCATTTACTTTCTGATTTGACAGAGTGATACTTTCATTAATTACGCTAGTTAAGAATTGTGAACCCCCAAAATATGAGACAGGTCTCAGTTAATTGAAAAAGTTTATTTTGCCAAGGTTGAGGACATGCCCATGACACAGCCTCAGGAAGTTCTGATGACATGTGCCCAAGGTAGTTGGGGCACAGCTTGGTTTTATACATTTTAGGGAGACATGAGACATCAATCAATATATGTAAGAAGTGCATCGGTTCAGTCTGGAAAGGTAGGACAACTTGAAGCAAAGTGGGGAAGACTGGAAGCGGAGCGGGGCTTCCAGGTCACAGATAGGTGAGAGAGGAAGGGTTGCATCCTTTTGAGTTTTGGATTACCCTTTCCAAAGGAGGCAATCAGATTTGTATCTATCTCAGTGAGCAGAGGGGTGACCTCGAATAGAATGGGAGGCAGATTTGCCCTACGGAGTTCCCAGTTTGACTTTTCCCTTTAGCTTAGTGATTTGGGGGCCCCAAGATTTATTTTCCTTTCACAGAATACTGAGCTATCCATCACATTATTACCAGAACAATAAACTATCAAGTAAGATCAACACTCTGAATTACCTTTATTTGAAGATTATTGGTTCTTGTGAGAAATAACTTCCAACTCAGACGGTTCAAGGAATTACTCATAAAGGTATGAGTAGGGTTAAGGGAAGCTGGGGTGCCCAGAAACCAATAACAGTAGGAAACCATCTCTATCTGTAGGGCTGGAGGGGTAAGTGGAGCCCAAGGAGAAGTGGATCTCTGAAGAAGGCTCCCATGTCACCTCTAGCCCTTTCCAGGGCAGGGAGCTGGTGCCATAATTAGAAACATAATTCCCATAATTCCCAAGTGAGGAAGGAAGTTGCTCATTCTCAGGCTCATACTGCCCAGGGTGGAACCTGAGAGTGAAGACCTCCTTAGATTTTGCAAGAGTATTTTGCTTGCTTCCCCCAAGTCTCAGCCCTCCCACTGGTCAACGCCAGCCAGGCCCATGCACACAGGGCAGGGCGGGGTGGCAGTGGGGTGCTGGGTGATGCGTTCTGTGCAGTACAAGGCTTAGAAAAGAAGAGAATGCATCTCAGGAGCAGGAAAAAATAATGGAAAATAACAAGCACTGTTATTTTGCAGGTCATGGCAACAATTTCTAGTCTTAGGGCTTTTACAAGATTGCTTTGTTCATATTAGTTTTCAAGGACAGATTTTTGATAAAGGAAGAAAATAAGTTGGTAACAGTCATTCACACACAAAAGCAAGACTGATACTCATCGACTACTCTCAATTTAGTATTTTATCAAATTAGATTACTGGAACTAATTTTATGGGAAAAAGGTTCCTCTCCCTCTGTGGAAGGGGAGAAGGTAGCATCTCTTTCATGTCTTTCTGAGGTTCCTTTTGTTAATTATGAAGGCGTGCATTTTTAAGGCCAGGCTCTGAAATTCCATTAGTCAGTAGTATAAACAAAACCAGCTAGCTGGTAGGGCTCTGTTTTATTGACAGAAATTGGCAAAAGGGCAAATTAAATTTTACTAATAATAGTGAAATAAGAGCATATAACCTTATTCTTCCATACACACTTGATACACACCTTTTCTTTCTTTCTTTCTTTCTTTCTTTCTTTCTTTCTTTCTTTCTTTCTTTCTTTCTTTCTTTCTTTCTTTCTTTC
>NW_012114877.1:460201-494741 GCF_000951035.1 Colobus angolensis palliatus | reverse complement strand
CTTTCTTTCTTTCTTTCTTTCCTTTCTTTCTTTTTTTCTTTCCTTCTTTCTTTTCTTGTCTTTCTTTCTTCTTTCTTTCCTTTCTTTCTTTTTTTTTTTTCAAAAAAACAACACTTTTAACATTTCATAGGAGTCACTCTATGTGTAATGACGAGGAAAGGGCAGCCCAGTACGTTCAGGAGCAGAAGCCCGGTGGTGAGCTAAGTGTCCTCTCCACTCGACCACTCAGCCCGCAGACCCTCCTTGCTGTCTGAGGAGCCCATTCACAAGGACAGACTGCCATGGCCCCTGGGAGTCCTACCAGGCTGATTGAACGTCAAGTGATAAATCAGAGAATACCAAGCACCTACTGTGCAACTATTCTATACATTTCATTGGGCACAATTTTGAAATACAGAGATAACTCAAAATGAAATGGTTTTAGAGCAAAGCTCTTTTGTATAAAATCAGCCTTGGTTCAGACATTGCTGCTGAGAATTTTAGTCTCTTCAGTTAGGGTGGCAAGAGCTAAGAAAAAAAAATCTGGAAGGTATTGAGTAGTTATGTATTTCAGGCACTGTTAGGTCTATTGTAAGTATTAGCTCACTTAAGGTTATCACAGCCCTGTAAAGCAGTCCCAAATTTTAGTCATTTTTTTTATTTTTGAGAGGGTGACTTGTTCTGTTGCCCAAAGTGTAGTGCAGTGGTGCGACCTCCACTTCCCGGGTTCAAGTGATTCTCCTGCTTCAGCCTCTCTAGTAGGTGAGATTATGGGCACCTGCCACCACGCCCAGCTAACAGTAGGTGAGATTATGGGCGCCTGCCACCACGCCCAGCTAATTTTTGTATTTTTAATGGAGATGGAGTTTCACCATCTTGGCCAGGCTGGTCTCAAATCCCGGACCTTAAATGCTCTCTGTCTGCCTTGGCCTCCCAAACCACTGCACCTGGCCTAATCTTTTTTTTTTTTTAGAGATGTAGAAAAGAGGATCCCAGAGCTCCTGAGAGTAAAGCTGGAATAGGAATCCAGCCTCTCTGCCTCCAGTGCCCCTGGTCTTAACCAAGCCACAAGCCTCTTGGAGAAGATGAGGCTGCTCATCTGCCATCCAAAACCCATTCGGTTGGGTTTTGTTTTGTTTTTGTTTTTGTCTGTTAGTTTGAGACAGGGTCTCACTTTGTCAGCCAAGCTGGAGTGCAGTGATGCCATCAAAGTTCACTGTAGCCTGGAATTCAGGGACTCAGGTGGTCTTCCTGCTTCAGCCTCCTGAGCAGCTGGGACTACAGGCACATGACAGAGCACCTGGCTATTTTTTTTTTTTTTTTTTTAAGAGACAGAGTCTCACTGTATTGACTAGGCTGATCTCAAACTCCTGGCCTTGAACAGTCATCCCACCTTGGCCTCCCAAAGTGCTGGGGTTACAGCCATGAGCTGCTGCATCCAGCCTTTTTTTTTTTTAATTTAAAAAAGTATTTAGGAAAAGATATTCGTACACATAAATTTAAAGACCATTATTAAGGGATGTTGGGACAATGAAAAGCTTCTGTGCAAACTGTAAAGTTTCCCTCATTTTACTTCTAGTGGAAGTCAAACATAAAACCTTTCTCATTTTGTCTGTGAAGCATCTGTTACAAACAGAGAGAGAGAGACTGGAGGGAATAACTGTTGATGGAGGAACTCCTTTCAGGTGCTAGGGATTCAATTCAGGAACGAGCAGGATAGACATGATTCATCTACATGCAGCTTCTCTGAAAGTAGGAAGATGTTTCCAAAATACTAATGAAGAAAAAAAGCAGGTCACACAATGGTATGTACAGTATAAGCATGTTGGGATTTTAAAAAAGAAAAAACTGTTTGGGTGTTTGTAAATGGAAGCTTATTTATCAAGATGTTCTCTTTATGTGGTAAAATGGAGAGGAATTTAGCTTTATTCAAGTTGCTTATACATAATATCTAAATTCCCTAGAATAAATTGATGATTATGAACTCTCAAGACAAGAACTGGGTCTCATTCTTCTTTGTAATTGCAGTGCCCAGACCGGTGCCAGGTACAAACTGGCACTCACTCAGAAGTGGTCGTTGACCCAGAGAAGGGTCTGCAATATTCAATGACCACAGGCTCAAATGGCACATTCCTCAGTCCCGTTTGATTGCGGCCAAGTTTTAGACAATATCGACTGCGTTTATTTTACTGACTGATTCTAGTGTGCTGGGAGGGTTAATTGTCACACCCAAGTAGAAACATGAGAGCAAATTCCTATCAGTACATAAGGCCCCCAATTGGGTTGACTTTTGATATGACTCAGGTTGGTAGCTAGAGTTTGGGGATCTTTGCCCTTCACCCCGCAGTGACTGTTAAATTCTGCTGAGATATGCTAGATGTCCTGAAGACGTGGAGATTGTGTTGGACTAATAGAAATGTTAATAGATTTTGTTGCTTTGTTGAGTTCCTCAAATTATGCTATTAGGTATAAAACATTATTTAGAAATTGTTAAAATGCATAATTTTGCTCCATTGCTTTTCTATTATCCATACCCATAATTTGTATTATGGATTTGTTTTGTTCATGTGCAGGCTCTTTAGACCTTGGGAACAGGAAAGAACAAAGTGTTATGTATGCATTTGCTGGTATGTGAAGGGCTGTGAAATGTAGTGCTGGCTTCGACAGATAAGCCAGTCAATTTAAGTTATATTAAATGAACTCACTTTTAAATAGAGCTATAATTTCAGC
Source organism: Colobus angolensis palliatus (assembly GCF_000951035.1). Taxonomy (NCBI): domain Eukaryota; kingdom Metazoa; phylum Chordata; class Mammalia; order Primates; family Cercopithecidae; genus Colobus; species Colobus angolensis. The sequence continues at coordinate 492,032 of NW_012114877.1, read as the reverse complement.
CTAGTTGGAAATGGGCAGGGATGATAGGGTGAAATTTAAAGTCTATAACAATTTCTTTTTAGGGCATGATTTTCCAGATTTGGGTTGGGAGGCAACACATGATGATCTATTATAGTCAGTGCTTAGGGGGGTTAAAATAGAATCTCAGTCATTTACATCCATCCCAGACTTTCTCTTTCCCAAATCAGGTCTTACCTCATGTTCTTTTATATCTAGTTCTTACAAACTTTTATAAAGCTCTTTGTTTTTAAATTTTTTATTAACTTGTGATCTGCAAACAGAAAAAAAATGTACAAACAATAAGTGTACAGTTCAATTAATTAACTCAAAGCAAACACACCTGTGTAACTACCACCCGGGTCAAAACATAGAACGTTACTGGTACTGCATGAGCCCCTCCGACCTCCTCACAATCACTAGCCCCTTTATTTCTCCCCAAAGATAATGACTCTTCTGACTTCTGTACCACAGAATACTTTTGCCTGATTTTGAATATAAATTTATTCATCATGTGGTTATGTGTGGCTGTAGATCATTCATTTAATTGCTGAATAGTATGCTCCTATTGATGGGCATTAGACTTATTTTCAGTTTGGGGGCATTATGATCCTTCTGCTTTGAACAATTCTGTTCATGTCTTGATTTACATATACACAATTTTCTGTTGGGTATATATCTAGAAATAAAAGTGCAGGATCATATTGTATGTTTGTATTCAACATAACAGTGTGATACCAACCAGTTTTCCAAAGTGGCTAAGCTCTTTATACTTTGTCAGTAGTATATAAACGTTCCCATAGTGCTACATTCCTACTAATGCTTGGTCTTGTCCATATTTTTAATTTTAGCTATTCTAGTGGGTTTGTTCTAGTATTTTGTTGTCAGTTGAATTTGCATTTTCTGGATAATTAAGGAGGTTGAACACCATTTAATATGTGTATTGGCTACTTCTTGGAGTCTCCTGCCCATTTCTTCTGTTGGGTGATTTGCCCGATTTATTGTTTTGTAGGATTCTTTATGTTCTGCATATGTTATTTGTGTTGCATATGTCCTCTTACTACGTGGTTCCTCTTCACTCCTCATAGTCCTTTTTGATAAACCAAAGTTCTTAATTTTCATGTAGTTCCATTTATCAATATTTTCATTTGTTGTTATTGTTCTTTATGTCCTGTTAAAGACATCTTTGATTGCCCCAAATCAAGAAAGTATTTTTCAACATCAGCTTCTAAAAGCTGTATCAGTTCACCTTTTACATTTAGTTCGATGTGCTACTTGGAATTGATTTGAGAGTATGATGTGAGGTTGGATTTTGGAAGCTTTACCAGGCTTTGGAGCTCTCACAGTTAAACAGAACTTTGCTTTCCATCATTTACAATTTTCATTTTAAGCAGAACTTTGCTATCATTTAGAGTTTTCATTTTATACCTGATAAATGAGAATTTTAGATGTATTTACAAAGATTTTTGAATCATATATGACTCTTATGTATTCATAAAAAGAAAAATATAAGCAATTAATTGGTTAGTGTGTGGATATCCACTGCTTGACCCTGTAATTCCCTTTCCATGCTTTTCAGTCCTGCTCTGTGCTCCAGGAGGCTGACCTGCATGGACTCTGTGAAAAGGCTTCTTGCCTTTTGGTTTCTGGTTGGTTCAACCAGTGGAGAGCAACAGAGGGAGATCGGAGGGTGGAAAGTCTGTAAAGGTGGGGTATTTATTCTCCCAGCTTCCTCCCTTCCAGGTCTTTTCCTTCTACCAAAGGCTACAGCTCTACTAAAGGCTACAGCTACCCCTCTATACAGTTACCTTCTTGCGGGTCTAATAAGTATTCCTTCTCCTTGACCCGTGAAGTGAAGGAGTAGTAACTGCTCCCCGCTCTGCTGGCCCAAAGGTACTCCACTCTCCTTTTCTGATTGTCTTAAACCCTTCACCCAGTGGCTGGATGGATCCAGCATGCTGCCGCCTTCCAGCATGTCCACAGTATTTCCATCTTCAATAACAGCAAAGCCTTATTTCAAGCAGCCAGCAGGGAAGCAACTGCCTACCATAAGAATATGGTGGGAAAGATACAGCAAGGCTCAGAATATTGATAACCAACAACAGCCCCACACTCATAATGTCCTTGAACATATAGGACAACTTCTGATCCCAGAGTCACAGTGCAGATTCTGAGGAGTTGGTAAGTGCCATTAAGCAGAATGAGTACATTTTCCCCATCACTAACAGTTCTCAAGCACGACACTTGAAAGTTGCTCTAATCTCAGTCCAGAGACTGGCCCAGCAATATGGGTTTTAACAAACCTCCATGTGATCCTTATACATACTCAAGTTTATAAAGCACAGATATACACTATTTTGGAAGTTGAAGGATCTATGGTGATCTCCATATTTGCCACTGGATCATATTACCGGATATTAAAAATACATATTCATTTTTACACATCAGATGTTACAAAGATGTGTAAAGTTCATCATTTTCTCCTCTCCATTCCCACTCTTTGAAGGGAAGCAAATTTAATAGTGTGACAGGAATTCATTCACACCAATCTGTATTTATTCACACATATACAAACATATATACTCCTATATGTGTTTTTTCCTTTTCATTCCTTCCATTTTTGTTGTTGTTGTTAAAAAAATGAGATCACATCCCAATACACAATATTGCTTTGCAATCTGTCTTTTTCACTTAATGTATCATGGATATCCCTTCAGGTCAGCACATGTAATTCTAACTTCTTTTCTTTAGAAGTTGTAGGATATTCCAAAATACGAATGCTACATGTTTTATCCAATCATTTTTCTACTGATTGACATTCAGTATGTTTTCTGTTTTTCACAGAGGCTAAATTAGAGGGCTCCCACTGTGAAAATAATTTTTTTGGCCTTGAATGTGAATCATAGACTGAATTTAAAACTAAAAAGCCTGATATTTGAGAGTATTTTTGTGCATAAACAAGGGCCTCAAAAGATACATAGCTCAGATTGCCTCAACTATTCAAGCAAGGCTTCTCTGTTTTCTTTTCTTTTCTTTTTCTTTTCTTTTTTTTTTTTTTTTGAGACAGAGTCTCGCTCTGTCACCCAGGCTGGAGTGCAATGGTGCAATCTTGGCTCACTGCAACCTTTGCCTCCCGGGTTCCAATAATTCTCCTGCCTCAGCCTCCCAGGTAGCTGGGATTACAGGCACACACCACCATGCTTGGCTAATTTTTGTAGTTTTAGTTGAGACAGGGTTTCACCATGTTGGCCAGGCTGGTCTGGAACTCCTGACCTCAAGTGATGTGCCCACCTTGGCTTCCCAAAATGCTGGGATTACAGGCATCAGCCACCACGCCCAACCCATCTCTGTTTTCAAGCATTCAGCAAACACTTGTCAACTGTCTTCTAGGTGCAGGCTTTGTGCCAGTTGCTGGGGATGAGATTGTGAACAAGACAAACATGATCTTGATTCTCATGGAACTTGCTTCCTGTTGGAGTGACATGTAGGCACAAAAGGCAGCTGTAATGCAGTGTGATTGATGTCAACAGAGGTGCCAGGGAAGGTGCTATAGAGAAGGGACACCTAACCAGCTCTAGGAGTATCCCAAAAAGTTTCCTGGAAGAGATACCAAGTAAGCTATGACATGTCAATTGAATAGAAGTTAGTCGGATGAAGGAGGAGTGGTGTTCAAAATAGAGAGGCCAGCATGGTGAATTTGGAGAATTTGTGAGTCGCATGAGGGAAGGAGAGATAAAGCTGGAGGAATAAAGAGGATCCTAGTCATGAAGCCACCACTTGAAGATTTCAACTTTTTCTTTGATTCACGACATTCCATGGGAATATGATTCTCACAAGAAATACAGACTTGGCTGAAGACAGATTACACGTTTCAAGGACCTGTGCACAGTTGTCACTTGTAAGTTAAATTGTTTGGGGGAAAGACAAAGAAAATGTGGGAGCCATGTGTCTGTGAAGGGACTACATGAATGAGACAGAGGTTTTAGCAGCTGCCATCAGTAAAAGATGATGAAAGAGCTTTCTGGGAAGTCTTTTTTGTTTGTTTGTTTTGTAAAACCCTTAAGCCACCACTTTATGGACAACCACAGTAAAAGGGCTCTGGTGTTTCTCAAGACTTCTTAATTAGATCACTGTTTGAATGAGACACTGCATTGAGCATGGGCCAGGAGAGTGACGGTTATATTTGAGTTACACATCTGCTATATCATTAACCCTGATCACAAATCTTTTCAGTAGCCTGAAGGCCAAGTGCCAGGGCAGGAAGCCATGCAATAACAAGGACTACACCTATAGTCTAAGGTGTGTTCTTCCCATTTCATCCTCACTATCTCCTGTCCATGAGATAACATACCTCATGTGGGTATCTGCCTCCTCCCACTCCCAGATGTCTACGACATGGCTGTATGCGTGTCATACAGTGTGACTGTTCCATGACAACACATAGGACAGTTACACCCTCTCCCTCTTCTCATGTGTATCTCTAAAAAATTGGCCAGAGTCATCTAATTCCATGCTGCACTTCTCAGAATTCTGAGTGCAGCCTCTTAAAAGGTCTTTCTTTCCTATTTTTAGCTAATATGTGTTCACAATAATGCATTCAAGCCTTATAGAAGGATGTACAGTACACTGTAGGAAGTCCAGTGCTCACTCCACCCCACCCTACTCTCAGAGGTAACCAATTTGATGTATATCTTTCTAGATTTTTTCTACACATATATACAATATACATCATGTATAACAAAACTGAGATTTTACTATACACTTCATAAGGTAATTTCTTTTCTTAAAACAGCATATCAAGGATATCTTTCCATTATCAGTACTTGTAGAACTTTTTCTTTTTAACTGCTAGACCTAGTATACATGGACCATAATTTAATCAATCCTCTGTTAATGTACATGTGGTTTATTTTCAACTTTTTCTAGACACAGGTTTATGGAGATGTAGATATATCAGTGTGTATGGATGTGATCTATTCTACAGGATAAGTTCCTTGTAATGAAATTAATGCCCCAAAGGAATACATTTTAAAACCTTTCCATACATTCTTGCCCAAACTACATATTTCCAGTAAATTTCTTTTATTTGTGTCTTGTGAGGACTTCCTCATGCCAATGTTACAGCAAATTTCCCCAAATTTTGTATTATACTTTGCTTTTATAATGCTGATAATTTTCATGCAGGGATCAGCAAGTAACCTATCTTTGTAAATAAAGTGTTATTGGAACATAGCTAGACCTATTGGTTTACATATTGTTGATGACTGCTTTTGTGCTACAACAGCCGAGGTAAATACTTGCCAGAAATTATATTGCCCTCAAAGCTGAAAATATTTACCATCTGATCCCTTCTAGAAGATGTTGTCCAACTAATGCTTAGAATTTATTTTATTGTTTATTTGTTTTTGTGAGGCAGGAACTTAACTTCATCTTCTCAGTTGACATAAAACCATTCAATGAAAGGTTCCTCTTTTTCCTACTGATATAAAATGAGTCATCTAACAAATTCTGCTTCAGGCTCTATTCTGATTCAATGATTAATTGGTCTTTTTGTCAATCAGTGCCACGCATGTCATTTCTTCAGTTTTATAGTTTTTTCTCCAATAGTTTTATAGTTTAAGTGTTTATGTTTGGTAGATTAAGTCCCTAAAGACTTTTGTGTTTTTTCATTCTCTCTTTCAGATGAATTTTAGAATCTGCTTGTAAAGATCTCAATGGGGTTTGTAATCAGTATTTTATTTACTTTAATTTGAGAGAGAATTGAAATCTTTACAATATTTTATGACACTGACTGTTTCCTCATGGCCTCACCCACACTAGATATTATTTTTTTCACCTTTGCCAATGGGCAAATAATAATCTGATAATCTACATTGGATAATCTGATAATCTACATTGGATAAAGTAGGTATTTTTAGCTTATTGTTGATTTTTTTCTCAGCTTTTTCTTACTATATGTTAAAATGACATAACACTGCAATTAATAAAATATGTAAAACAAGAATTTTGCCACATTGCCAGTCATGCAGTTTCCTATCCTGCAAAAAGCAGTTTTAAAGATTGGTCAATTGAAAGACATCGATCCTTAAAACAAGATCTTTAGCAAACATCCTCCCTATTGACTCAACATTGCTGCTCCAAAAGGTTCCATCACTATTTCTGTTGCCTACATTAATTTTTAATCAGCAACATGTTGAGTGAACAAGTACAAATAATCGTCTCCTTATACAAGCAAGCCCCACGAAGGACGGCAGAGAGTGGCTTCATTCCCAGCTTCTCTCTATCTCACTTGGAATAACTAGCCCTGCTTCCCTGCTCTCTTGAGCTTCCATCAGCCTCAGCATGGGGAGTGTCTCTGATTGGATTCCCCAATAAACAGCTTCTGGATGGAGATTTGAGGTCAGGAAGTTCCCTGGGGAGTGCTCTTGTGATTTGAGAGAGAAAAATTGAACTACTATACTATCATAGAAAAGGCCCCCACAGTCCTGTTTCACATTCTGGAGAATTGTACCAAATTAGGGCAAGGGGGTTTGGTCTTTATACCTCTGCACTGAGGAGACTTGGGTGGGGGCTGCCACAAGAGAGGGGATTTGACCTTGAGTGAACCAGCTGTCCTCAGCTGAGGGTAATTCCCAGAGGCAGACTCAGCCCCAGGACTTAGGGAAGTGAGTGCCTCACACCTGAAGGGGAAATCTGGGCAGCACACCACAGCATCCACTACAGGGAGCTCTTCACCTTTCCTTCTGCTACTCAGCTTACCCGTGAGCTGAAAACTCAACAACTTTTGGGTGCATTGATTAGCTTTGGTACTTAGCCTTTCATGTAAATCTCTCATGTCACATGCAGGTAACATTTTATTTCTCCTATAAGCCAAATAGCAAGGAAAAAAGGCTGCAGAATTATGTTTTTACCAAAGTCTCAAAATATGTTATTCAAATAAATGGGGAAAATATAATCACTTTTTTTTTTAGAAAGGAAACCTTATATAGTCAATGAACTAGTATGTTCTTTTGTCACTTTTTTTAAACATACAGCAAATGAAAACGTTTACAGATTACAAGGACATTTTGCAATAAATCAAAAAATATATTGTAAAATGATTCCTGTGGTCTTCAGTAATAATAACAACATCAATAGCTATAATGGCTATCATTTGTATGGTGCATTAGTGCTTACAGAATACTTTCAGATCACCAACTTGCTTGAGTCTTATGAGAGGCAGAAATGATTATGAAGAATTGAGGCTTACAGAGGCCAGGAAACCCATGCCTCAGTCCAGCACCAGCAATAGCCCATGGCCACTGCAGGTCTGGTTTGTCTCTGGAGTCCTCCTACCTCCCCTTCCTCAATCTTCTCCCCAGCTCCACTCTGCCCTCGCCCATGCTCATTCTCCATTGTTCTACCCCAAGCACCCAGACTCCCTAGCCAAGCTCCCTCCCTGGGAAGGATCCATGTCCTGTTTTATCTGTGTCTATGCATTAAAATCTGCTCTCAGATGGCTCTCCCTTAGAAAGGGATTCATAAACTATTCACACCAAGCTATTAATGTTCAACAATGATGAATAAACTGCCCTCTACCCCCACCCAGGTATATGTTATCTGCATTTTAACAGGACCATATGGTGTTGAAGTATGAAGCAGGTGAATTAGAAAGATATTTTGGAGAGAGCCTTGCCACTTGCCCCCTCCTCACCCCGTTCATGTTATTTTACTGCTCTACCTGTGAAGTATTAATCATACAGAGCACCGGACTTGGAGTCAAAAGAATTGAATTTGAGTCCCTGCTCTTGTACAGATACTTAACTTTGCTGTCCTCAGCCTCCTCACCTCTGAAATGTGAAGATTGGATTAGTGTTTCACTTCGCAAGGTGACTGGAGTGACCAATGACATGAAAATCTCAGCATTACCTAAAGCAGAAATTTTGTCAAAGCTCCAGGACTAGAGGAACTTGTACTGGAGATGGTGCAAAAATGAGACCAAGATCTCACTGCCCCATGGGCCTCACACCACCAGCCACTGGGGTCCCAGGAGGCTCTCCTGAAACATGTGAGCTGCAAGGCTGAGCTGAGCTCTGCCACTAGCTGCTACTAGACACGCTGTCTTCCCTGTACTACTGCTGTTTTTACATGTTTTACTTTGACTTGTCCTTGACTATGTAACAGAGATGATGTCATTGAAATACCTCATTAGGCATATCTCTTCTCAGCAATTTAGTTTTGAATGCCTCCTCCACCATTAATGCTGTTTTATGGTTCTAGGAAAGGAGAAGGTGATTACTGCCCAGAAAAAAGAAGGCGGGAAAAAAGAGGAGATATGGTATAGAGGTATCAGGTGGAAAGGACAAGTAGAGGCCCTTTTGCCAGACAGAAAACAAAATATAGACATAATAAGACTATGCTTCAAATGCTGCTGCTCCTTGGGGTTAGCTCAGTGTGTATGGGGAATGGAGGAGAAGTGAGAATATAGAAAACCCAGAAAAGGGGAAGGTGTTTGTAGGATGCTCTTCTCCAACACAGGGGTCTAGAGTAAGAAACAAATGGCACTATGGAATATTTAGCTGGATAGAAGGATAAGACAATTCCCTCTGCTTTCCTGTGTGTATGGAAGGGGAAGTAGCTCAGAGTGCTGGCTGCGACACATGTGCTCAGTTGAAGGGCACACTGTCCCTCTAGCTGAGGACTGAGAGTAGGTGTTCAACCTCTTAGATGGATGTGATTCACAGTCAGAGATTGGTGGACCAACAGCGTAATGAGAGGCAATGTGAAGGCCGAGTTAGACAGGACGCATTGTGTTTGGACCACCCTGAGAGAAGGGATCACAGCTAAAAGCACTTCAACAGTGGGTAGAGTGAGAGCAGAGGCTACTGCTGCCCAGACACGAGTGGCAATAAATTGCTGCTTCTTTGGGGGTAAGAAGTCCCTGGAGGGCAACACTTAGGTCAAAAGTCCTTCCCCCAGCACCAGAATCTAAGTGCTTCTCCTTTTACTTAGATTATATGTTGGAAAAAGGAAGGGAAACTTTTGAAGGAGAGAAACAATCCAGACATAGAGTTTGAAATTTAAATTGATTATATACCTAAAATGAGTCAGAGGAGATTGAGTTACATTTAATTGGTAAGTGTAACTCTTCTCACCATCAATGTGAAAGGTACCTTGCAAGAAAATTCAGTTCCACAAGGTTGGAATAAAAAAAGTTACTTTTTTCAATACATATAATAGATAGTGATCAAATCAGGGTAATTAGCATATCCATCATCTCAAACATTTATCATTCCTTTGTATTAAGAACATTCGATATCCTCCTTCTAGCAATTTGAAATTATATATTATTGTTAACTCTAGTCATCCTGCAGTGCTATAGACCATGACAACTTAATCCCAAGGAAAGTTGCTTTCAAAAAAATTTTTTTGAGATATGGTATGAACCACAAATAAATGTCTGTACTATAAATGAAATAAACGTCCACCTTTAACATTCCAGCAAATCCCAATCTTAGAAAATGTCATGTTAACAATGTAGAAGACAGTTTTTAGTTCTCTAGTATAAGTTGTTCCTCTAGAGCAACTGCACTGTAATCTTTCAGGATGTAATTATTATTCATCATTCTATTATGAAAAACTATCAACCAAGGCTGATAGGGACTGATACCAGGAACAAGGTTTGACAATTTCCAACAAGTTAATGATTTTTAAAGTTCCTTCTATCTCTTGATCCTTGTGGAACACTGACATCGATTTTGGCATTATGAAGAAGTGGCCTGGGAAGTGGCTGTCTTTCCCACTTACTGCCTCCCCTCACCCTTTAGTAGCTGAGATGTGGGAGGATGAATGCTACGTCAATGGGGAAACATTCTCCAGTTATGCATAGGTAAACAGTTACACCGAAGTCGTTTCTCCTTGATAAGAACAGATGCAACAGGAATTTAAACCCATGACCCCATTCAGATCTTTCAAAGATATTAATTGCCAACTTTGTTAGAGAGACCCCATAATCTGGGACTCAGAGGCTGTAGGTCATCAATGTGGCAGATGCTGTAGGTCATCAATGTGGTAGATGCTGTGAGTGACAGACAAGTCAGCGTTTTCATCTTTATTAGCCCTTTCTTTCCCTACTGAATCTGTAGTACTCTAGATTTCTAAAGGCCAGGTTGATGCTGTAACTAAATTAGCCATTGAAATCCCTTTTTGTAAAACCATCCCTAATTAATGGTATGACAACATACTCACCTATTTGCTATGTCTTAGTGGAGGGAGAGAACAACAATTTAGTGAGCACTCACTATATGCCAGGTATTTTGTCAAGTATCTTATTCATTTCCTCATTTAATTCTAGCAGTTGTACAAGGTTGTATTCTTCATGTTTTCAGAAGCTGAAACTAAGGGAGAGAGAGAATGTGACTTGGCTGAGATCATCCGAGTAGTAAGTGATGGAGCAAGAATATAACTCCTGTTATAAGAAAGTTCCTATTCTTTCTTCTATTCCATACTTCTTTGATAGGAGCTGATTTTCTCACTATTCTATGGTTTCCTTCACTATTTATGGTATAAATTTATGTGCATCTTCCTTTCTCTTTGATGGCAGCCTTACTGATACATTTGCCTGAATACAGTTGTGTAACTGTCTCATGTACATGCAGGAGACACAAGGAATGACTGCCATTTTGTGGACACACAGGATAGTAATGAGTGGAGAATCCATGACTGTGAGATCCAGTTGAGTAAAATTCAAGAACTAAGATGATGCAAACAAATTAGAAATGCTGAATAAAATATGCAATGTTGAAAAGTGTAAAATATAGCTCACAAAAATAATAACAGTACCAGAAATTAAAATTAAAACTAAAAACTCAAAGATCTAAGCAACTGTGCTCATGCTTCAGCCTTTCTAAGATTGTACCAGGAATAAGTTCAAGTAAACTAGAAACTTAGATTTTAATGCTTACATGAGGCTGATAAATTAGGCCTCCAGCCCAAGCAAAATGGGAAGGTGGAACTGATCTTTCAGCATAAGTACAAATAGCCCTCAAATGGCGGTTTATTACACATATAACAAATAATGAAAGGATGGACTAGAAAAAACTATGTCCATGGCTTAGCTTGCCTGTCCATGCCTGTGCTATAAAAGTGGGGACGGTGTCTTCATAGGAAACTTAAACCCTAGTTGTACATCATGGTGGTTTGGGAGTTAGATTCTATTACCCCTATAATCCAAAAGTCACCAAGCCAAGAAATTAATATGAGACGGTTGGTGATTCCCCTGGCACACCTGGCAAATACAAACACAAAGCTGCTCTGAAGGAATACTCCCACAATCCAAGTTATATGGAGTTTCCACAGGGAAGCAGAACAAGCAAGATAGGTGAGTACACTTACCATACTGAGGTAGAAAGGGCTCAAGGACCTGCTGAAGAGAAATTCAGAAACTAGAAGAAAGATTTGAATAAATTATTCAACATGTAGCATAGATTTTAAAAAATAGATGGGAAATAGAGATTAAAAGATTTGGAACACAGAATAAGAAAGTTTACTCAATAGAATTTAAAGAACAAAAGCATATAGAACATAAGAGAGAGACATTTAAAGAGGTGGCTGTGAATAGATAAAAGGCATAAATTCATATATTTAAAACCACAATAAATCCCTACAAGGATAGTAAAAAGAAATCCCACATCCTAACACATCATCATTCTGAAATTCAGGCCACCGAGATGAAGATAAATTCTTAAAATCAACCATAGAGGAAAAGATGAAAAGCAACCATAGTGGAAAGATAAAAAAGATAGAAAAGCAGTTATGAATGACGATAGACCTCTCAAGATCAACAATGGAGGCTGGGAGTCATTGAAATACTAGCTTCAGAGTGTTAACAGAAAATTGGAGGTGTACAATACTAAAAGTGTCATTCAAGAGTCAGGGTGAAAAATCATATATTTGCAGAAATGACTAAAAAAGTTTAGCATTTAAAGACCTTATCTTGAAGAACTACTGGAGGATGTACTCCAGGAAGAGGGAATTTGAACTCAGAAAGAAGGAAAACATTGAAAGAAGTAATAATGAACAATAAACAACAAAACATTGGTAAACGTGTAAATATAAATAAACATTGACTATACATTCAAAAAATAATGCCTTTCTAGCTTGGGACAGCAAACAAACAAAATGTCTAGGGTGGGTCATTGTAGTTGAACAGATTTTAATGTCCTTACTTTGTTTGGGTAGAAAATATAGCATCCAAACTAGCAGAGCTATGAAGAGGAATTAGGAAATTTGATTTATTCATTAGAAGGCAAGAAAAAGAAAAAAAGAAGAAAAGAAAGCATGGCAAAGAGAAAGAACAAAATAAGGTGTAGAAATAGATCAATATCTATTCAGTAATCATAATAAACGTAAATAGTCTAAATTTACTAGTTAAGAGAACTTTTTGTTTACATTTTTCAAATAGCTATATTGTTTTATACACGATACAACTAGAACTTAATGGCTCCTAAAGGTTGAAGGTGAATAGATAAAAGAAATAGGTAAATATCAATTTTTTTAAAGCTAGCATAGCTGTTATGAGTATTAGACACGCTAGACTTCTAGATGAAATGCATTTTTGAGACTAAGGAGGGTTGGTACATGATAATAAGAATCCCAGGTCTTTCTGACACCAAAGGCTACATCTTAGCAATTCTCGGTGCTGCCTCTCCCTTGTGACCATAGTGCATGATGTCACACAATTATTTAAAATATGTGGGTAAAAAGATATAACTCAAGGAACACTGGTATATAGTCAGAGTGGCCTGGGTTAAAGTTCCAGCCTCGCCAACCACCACGTTTGTTGTCTTGTTTCACTTCACCTTTCTGTGCCTCAGTTTCCTCATCTGTAAAATGTAGCCATTGTATCTGCCTCTCATGGTTTGAGTGATAATTAAAATAATTAAATAAAGGCCCAATTTATACTAGTTTCTAAATAAATGTCAGTTCCCTTATACCCTATTTCTTATCAGCAAACAAAACCTGCAAAATTTACTTGTAACTTCGGAAGGCAAATAGCTATTTAGGATTTCAAGCAGAAAACATTTTTCTTATGAAGAGTTAATTATCCATGAAATTAAATATTTATGCATTCATAGAACCAATGTATTTATAATGTTACAATGTGAAAGTGGCTGGTCTAGAAATTATAAGACGTTCTTAATGTCTTTACAGCTGACGTTTCTCCATCATGGGAATATTTTTACATTACCTTTTACAATTATCTAACTGGAATAATGTACTGTAAAGTCACTTAGGAAAATAGCATGCAGTTGAAAATTTATATTCAGGTGTGTAAATGCTAACTGCTGGTTGACATGCTCACTTGTAAGCAGCTTGACACTCAAGCATGTTTTCCCTTAAAACAAGACCATAAAGGGCAGTTTGTTTCTCAAGTTGGGTGACCAACTTGTCCAGGTTTGCCTGAAACAGAGAGATTTCTCAGGATATAAGACTTACAATGCTAAGCCTAGGACAGTCCTGGGACAACCAGAATGGTTGGTCACCTCACCAGGCCAACACCCCAAAACTGATCTGCCTGCCTCAGCCACTGCTGCTTCATCAGAACCCTGCTCTGCCAGGAACCAAAGTTCCTCCTGTTGTACAGCTGGGCACAAACTTGATCTCTGACAGTCACCTGAGCCCCTGGGGATAAATAGCTCTGGGGTCTGTGTGGGGAGAGAAAATAAGCATTTCCTCTCTGTTACATTTTATTCCTTAGACCCCAATGTGCCATATCCCATGCCTAGAAAACACATCTTTCAAAAACATGTTATTTTTAGCTCTGATCATGTGCTCTCCTCTTATTGTTGCCCAAAACGAGCCCCCCATGTTCAAGGTGGAGGTATAAGCAGCAAAAGGGGATCAGATGCTGTCATATCCCCTCCACGGTCCTTATTCTCTCATCCCACCACCCACACATATCAACTCAGACAACAGATGCTCACTCTGAGTTGCATGGTCCATCACCACTTCCCCAGACAGTGATTTCAGAATCCCAGTTGGAGCTTGATTAAGCACCGCACAGCCATTTTTCTAGGAATATGATGTTGTTAATAATGACCTTGACATCCACAAAAGTAAAGAGCAGGCTATTGAACAACTGCCATCCACCAAGGTCCAATTCAAATGACACTTCCCATTCCTCACATACACTGGTGGAAATTATTTCAGCCTCCCCTGTTCTCCCATAGCACTTACTTTATGCTTCTATTTAAACATTGATCATGATCTGCCTCACATTACAGTTCCTTAAACATGTGTCTATCTCCTTTATAAATTGTTAGGTCTTTAAGAGCAGGGGAACTGTCTCACTCATCTTATGTCACCCCTAGAACCCAGCAGAGTACCAGTCACAGAGAGACTATACAATGACTATTTCAGAAATTGATAACATCCTTGGAACTCTAGAAACCCATTAGAGATCAGCTGGTTCCATTTTAACCTGATCAATAATCCAGCCTGTTAGAAAGAGTGACTATATTAAATATGTTCTGCCAACATTGCTTATTCTTGCATTAAATTTCACAGACCAGTTAATTCAGTAGGCCGTTCTGGTTTGAAAAGACTTGGCAGTGACAGAAAAGACACAGGTATTAGAATAAATAAAATTCAAATTATTCTAGGCAACCTTTAATTGAAAACTTATTTGAATGATGTTATTCTCTCTAATAGATAATTCCCAAATAGTAAGGTGTTATTTAGTGAGAAGAAAGGGTAAAATGTGACTTTTATATTCTATAGAAAGATTCTCATTTCAACTTAAATTGCTTCATAATACCATAGCAAAGCGGCCAAAATAATGAGTGAAGTCAAATTTCAGATAAATACACTAAACAAATAAAGTTTAAAATTCAATTAACTTCTGGAAAAGCAAAGAATTCTGAAATTAGGAATACATTGGGATTCAAAGGAATCCGTGTCTTATAGATAAAACAGTTTGAAAAAAAAAAAAAACAAATTCTTTATGTTTAAATATCAAAATAGTTTACCCAAGGACATAAACAGTTGTAAAATATACCCCCCAAATAAAGCCAATACATTAGTATGCAATATAAGTGGTAATAATTGGTGAAAACTCCAAAATCGTCACCAAATTCAAAGCCACAAAAAAATTATCAGTGACCCAAAAAACATTTCACAGAATTTTGGTACTTCAATATTCAAGACTTTTTGGAAAAAAATTTTTTTTTAAGAACTTGATATTAAAGGTAATGCCAGGTAAATCAAACTTCTAAGATGACAGAAAAGAACTGTGTATTCAACCAGTAACTTTCAGAGATCCATGAAGCTATGGTTAAATAAACTCTCGTATTTTTGTCAAGACCCTGCATAAATGCTACCTGTACCTCCTGAAAGAACCACAAAAAACCTTTGTGAGGCTGTTCAACAAACATTGCACTTGTTCTGGATCCTCTGGGATCATTCTCAGTCTTTACAATCAACTTCAGACTGAACTAGCTCTCGTTGAGAACCTCCTATGTGTCAGGCAACAAGGGCAGTTATCAACATATCCATATCACCCTTCCCATAATTGCAAAGCATTTGAATACTGCAGCATTAGAATGAGTTTAAATTGATAGCTATTACTTAGCACATTAAAAAAGAATGAGCCCAGATGACACATATGATTAATTATATGTTATTCCATTCTGAGTTTAAAAAGAGAAAAAGATTCTGTGTGATTTCACACTGTGCTAATTTTTCTAATAGGCAGAAGAAAAGGAAATAATTTAGTTGTGACAATATTACACTCCTCCTACCCAGAACCATGATAAAAGAATATCCCACTGAAACACCTCATTCAAAAGGCTGTTTTCCTTTATGATGATAGAAAAGGTATTTGTTTAGTTTTGATGACATTGTAAATGATTCCAATGTATTGCATGGAGGAGAAAAGAACAATTTTCTCTTGTATACATATTAATATGTAACCATATAAGCATAATGTTTGTGTATTAGAAAGAGTGGAGATAATTAACTGCCATCATGTTTACCTTTCTGTCATCAGTAGCACATATGGGACCTGCACATAGGTGTGTTAAGTTGGTGCAAAAGAAATTGGTTTTGCTATTACTTTCAATGGCAAAAACCACAGTTACTTTTGCACCCATCTACCAATATTGAGCAGTTGCATCTGCCATCTTTACTTCATCTAATGGGAAGCATCATATGATGGTGTGTAAACCATCAGAAGGTGTTTTTTCCTTCTCTCTAAATCTGTTTTTCTGTTCTGACCCTTGTCTAGGCAGGAGAAAGAGGATGGAAGATAAAATATTCCAAAGAAATAGTGAGTCCTTGCCTTCCTGACCCTGGGTGTGGAACCACCCCTACAACATTTATTCTCTGAATTTGTCAATTTGTCCATAAGATTGTGGTTAAGAGATCTCAGACTGAGAAGTCTAATCCTAATCTGGCTGAAAGAAAAATATTCATAGAGAGGCCTCAGTATGCCCTGGAGTCAATTCTGTAGGAAGAGCAGATGGGATTTTTTTTGTTTTGTTTTGTTTTGTTTTTTAAAAAAAAGAAAATAAGGAATGCCTGGGAAAAAAGAGTTCGGGATGACTGTGAGACTTGATTTTATCCCTTATGAGATTTTCCCCTTAGAACATAACCCAGTTGTCCAGGCCTACCACTATCAAATTCAAAGCATGGGAATCACAAATAATTAAAAAGTACTCGAAATATGCATTACTGTGTCATATCTGCATGTTTTCTACCTCCTATCTGGCATTCTTCATTTAGCAATTGCTGCTCATCCTTCAAACCTCAGCTCAACCATCAGTCAGTTGCCCTAGGAAGTCTGTTCTACTCCTACACTCTCCCCAGCCTGGGGTGAGTGTCCTTCACTTCCCCAGTAAAACCACACAGTCCACTTCTTGTTACAGAGGGAGATATTGCTACCCCTGAAATAGGAAATACCAATTTGGACATACTGAATTTTTTTGTTTGTTTGTTTTCGAGACAGGGTCTCACTCTGTCACCCAGGCTGGGGTGCAATGGCGTGATCTTGGCTCACTGCAACCTTCGCCTCCTGGGTTCAAGCGATTCTGTTTCAGCCTCCTGAGTACCTGGGACTACAGGCACGTGCCACCATGCCCAGGTAATTTTTGTATTTTTAGTAGAGAGAGGGTTTCATCATGTTGGCCAGGCTGGTCTCGAACACCTGACCTCAGGTGATCCGCCTGCCTCGGCCTCCCACAGTGCTGGGATTACAGCCGTGAGCCACCGTGCCCAGTCAACATATTGAATTTGAAGGTCTGTGGGATGTCCACATTTTAGCCTTAACCCATAGAGACCTCTGGCCTCTGTTCGTTCTCTTTTCCTGTCTCCCTCTGCATAGGAGACAGCTGCTATTCTGACTGATTCATTAGACCACATTGCCTTAACAGGCAGGGACACAGTTGAAAGGTAATGAGCAGTCACAAGTGACCCTTCTCTTCTTCCATCTGCTGCTAGATGTGACAGGCTGGCCCTTCTGATCTATGTGGCTATTTGGGTAAGTGGATTTGCGAATCTTCCCCAGAAACCTTACTTTTCCTGTCACTCTTCACTAGGCTGCTGAGATTTGGTTTGGAAACACAGGTGCTCTAGAGGCTTGAGCTGCAGCCAGGCACCCTGACTCAGCTTACCAGGCAGCCCTACATTTGGGCCTCATTGGATGCTTGTTCACCTGGCTCTGTTTCCTAGTTGGCAATTGACTCTTCTATGTACAGCTCCCTTGTCAGGAAACTGCAAACGGGAGCATGATGAATGGGAAGGTTCTAGCACCTAACTACTTCTCAAACCTCTGACACATCTCTGTACTTCCAACAATGCACTGTAATTATTTGCCTCCCTCATTAGATAGTAAATTCCCTGAGAAACTAATCTTTGTATCCTCAGTGCTTAGTACAAAGTCCAATACATATTAGGTGATGAAAATATGTTAAGTGAATGAATGAGTTTGGCCATTCTTAGACCTAGTTCTTCAGTCTAGCCTCTGCAGCTGTCTCTCTGTTCCTGTCAAGTAGAGCTCTGAAGGTTCCCTTCACAAGCTGTGCTAATCCACACAGTTTAGCCCAGACCCAAAACCTCCTATTCTCAGCTCAATCCACATTCATTAGTAAGCATTTTTCAACTAACTGGCCCACACTAATTTCCTTTTCTCAATACTTCTCACACAATTTGTGTAGTATTTCATTACACTTTAATTTGTCTTCAGCGTGATACACCAGAGTTATGCTCTTAACTAGACCACGCACAACCTGGTCTCCACTTGCACTCACTTCTGGAAGACATTGTCAAGCAGGGCAAAGTTTTTGAAGACTTTTTGCAAAGGTTTTGCAAAGTTTTTGAAAATAAAGAGGAGCTGCTCTCTAGTCCCAGTAACTTGAATGAGGTTAGGATAAGTCACTTACTTCCTATAGGCCTTTCTGTGAAAACTGAGGCACTAACCATCTGCTTGACTACGTCTTGGGCGTTGCAGGAATCAGAATAAAAACATGATGACACCTGCAAAAAATTATGCACAAGTGATACCCATAGATGATGGATTAAAGCTAGGGTCAGAGGAGGCCTTAGTAAGTGCCGATGGATTTACTTGATAATGATTATGTTGCTCATAGGGATCCCATTAATGAAGGCTAAATTGTTCTTACTATAGCTCTAGTAAGCATTATTATTATTATTATTTGCAATGACAGCTGAGTGATCCGGTGCCTTCAAACATTTTCTAAAACCTATTTAAACCTATTTCAAACCTATTCCCATCCTAAAATTGAAAATGTTTGAGAAATATTACTATAATCTCTTGAAATGCAGTTTTGCAACTTTTTAAAAGTTTGTTATCATTTTATATCTGAAAGCTAATTCTGGTTCATTAGGGATTTAGAATTCAATACAGGAGTCATCAAATACTCCATTTTTACCCACCTCTTTTCTATTACTTGTAACATTATCTTAACCTGAATTTTGATTCCCATAAAGGCATACATGGAAATTTAGGCAGGAATAATTATCCCCATCTCATGGGTGAGAACTCAGCCGTGTAGTGAACTTGAAGCTCAGAGAGCTTGAAAGTCACTGAGTCAGGTTCATGGGGCCCACATGGTGTGAAGGTTAAGTCCTCCTTCTAATAAGATGAAGTCAAGAAGCAAAGGGATCAAGGTCTGGGTTGAGTATAAGTAAAATGCAGGTTGTTTAATGCTAAATCTTCTAGGTATTTAGGTTTGATGAGGTAAGAGGTTAAAATTTTTGTTTAAAATAAAATTCCTGGATTCTCTCTGAATGGTTCATAGGCATTATTCCTGTTTGCTCCACTCCATGTAATGAAGAAGAGTTCTACAGTCATGCATCCATTATCGATAGGGGTACTTTCTGAGAAATGCATTGTTAGGTGATCTTGTTATTGGGCAAACATCATGGAATGAATGTATTTACACAGACCTGGATGGTGTGGCTTTCTGTACTCCTAGGCTGTATGACATGGCCTATTGCCCCTAGGCTACAAACCTATACAGCAAGTGACTGTACTGAATACTGTAGGCAATAGTGACATAATGGTAGGTGTGTGTCTATCTAAACATAGAAAAGTTACAGTAAAAATTCAGTATTGTAATCTTATGGGACACTACTATATGCGTGGGCCGTCACTGACTAAAATGTTGTGAAGTGGTATATGACTATATGCGTGGTAAGGCGTGCTCAGCCTATCTGTGCTGAAAGATGGATTTTTGAGTAACTTTCTCTGTGTATTACTAATTTTAATAAAGAAAATTCCCAGATACACTAGGTTAATAATTTCGATGTCGTGTAATAAATTATTACTTATCTTTTTTTAGATTTTAAAAATGCTTTACAAATTGGTGTTTAGTTCCAATAATAAAGAAATAAAAATAAAGGAAATTTTAGGGAAATTGTGGAACAGTTTTATCTTAGTTTCATTAAAGGAAATTACATTTTGTAGCAACACTGACTCCATTGCCTGAAAAACGTTGTAATTTTTTATGTGCAGAGAATATTGTATATTCTACAAGATTCCCTAGGTCATGATGAATATTGTTATTCACGCATTTTTTTGTAAAGTTTTAAGATGTCACATAAACATATTTGTGCATATTTTTTACAGTGTGGTATGAAGTACCAGTATGGGATGAGACTCATTTTCTTTGATTTAGAAACGACACATAAAAATATAATAACATTAATTTTAAAGTAAGCCCATGCAAATAGGTACTTGAAGGAGGAAGTTTAATAAGTTTCAGCTAAATTAATTGACATGCCCCATGTTGTATGAAAAGATAATCATCCCACTCATTGTATTTCTGACTCAAATTCTAAGAGTAGTGACCAAAATAGATGTGTAGACCTCAACGGTCTGATATGGTAGCCACTAGAGACTTAATGGCTATTTAAGTTAAAATTCATTAAAATTAAATAAAATTTAAAATTCATCTCTTTATTTGCACTAACTTACATTCAGGGGCTCAAAAGCCACATGTGGCTAGTGGCTGCCATATTAGACAGAGGGATAAAGGACATTTCACAGAAAGCTCTAGTTAGTCAGAAAGTCCTTCTGCTGACAGCACTGGTTAACAAGGTTAGCAAGGGTTCCATGTGACTGGGGGGAAAGCTCAGAAAAGTTTCTCAAATTAGCATTCCTTTGATCAATATCTTCAAATGCATCTATATGTTTTACACACATACACACACATACACACACAGCTGATCTTGGTTATCATGAATAATCATATCGTCATACCTTTCACAGCCGCTGTTTTAATATTAGTGAAACAAACCCTGAATCTGCTAGTTGAGGGAGACTATAATGACTAATTATTTTCATTAAACTTATTACTACAAAATAATATTATTATATCTATAGTGATATATATAATATTAATATCTATCACTATAGATATAATATTATTAATATCTATCACTATTGTAATAGATTTTTCATTGAGGAGGATACACTTTTGAATGCATGATACTTTATTTAAACGCACATATATACAATGATGACAAAGGAAAACATTGCAGAGTTCAGCACAATGGCTGCATGCATTGGTAGGATGGGTGGACTCTCATTTTACACGATGAAATATGGGCTGAAAATAGGAAAAGAGAGCAACTTTCATTTCCCATCACCATATTGAAGGGTCTTCAAGCCTGTAAAACATAAGAAGCAAAGCATGTAAGGGAAGCTGCCCAACTTCCTGAGGTATTAGCAAGAGTGAGACATTTAGCTCTGAAGTGAATGATGACGGGAACTGTAGGAAAGTCTCCTGCTGGCATTCTAAACAAGAAGCCACGTGGAATACCAGAACGCGAGGCAGAGGCACAATGTGCACAGTCCCAGCCGAGCCAGGAGTCTTGGGCAAACCTCAGAGGGAGCATTTTAAAGGCTCTGTATGTATCAAAGGAGCTGAAGAACACAATCTTTTGAAAATCAAAATTACAGAAATCACATGAAGCTGTAAGAGGAAAGTTATTGTTCCTCAACTCTAAATATGCTTCCTTTTCCTGCCAGCTTTATTATATAATAAGATGCTACTTATTAGACTGTGAGATCTTTTTAATAAAATAGCACTCATAGGCAACTTCAAGACTGTCAAATTTTGTCTTCTTCTAACTGCACATGATGGAGTTTGTCAGTCAAGGTGCAATTAATTTTACTTCATGCACTAACTGGGCCACAAAACAAAGACAAAAACCAAGTAGGTCTGGGTTGTTATTTTTCTAACAGTAAGTAGATATAGCCTACCCTAAACATTTTACTGTGGCAAACATCATATGCATGTCAGTGAAACATGGAAAGACATTTACTGCTTAGTATTAAAAACAACCCTGGCCAGGCATTGTGGCTCACAACTGCAATCCTAGCACTTCAGCAGGCTGAGGAGGGAGGATCTCTTGAGGCCAGGAACTCAAGGCTGCAGTGAGCTATGATTGCACCACTGTACTCTGGCCTGAGTGACAGAAGGAGACCTTGTCTCTGAATAATAATAATAATAATTTTTAATTAAAGAAGACAACGCTTACAAATTTTCTACCTGTTTCCCTTGCATTTGCTATTTAAGTCTGGGCCGGTTCCTCCAGGGACAGGAGCACTGGAGTTTTATCTCAGTTCATATCATCATTCCCTTTAGAGAAAACAAATCTCACAACTCTATATTAACACCCTTCGTTCTGGCTGGCCACTTCACAAGAGAACTGAGGGAGGTTAGAAGGGAAGGTGGGTGGCCCAGCGGGTCACCCTGCTGAGTCTCTAGGGAGAACTTGGAGAGCCACATGTCAGTCACACTCACTGAGCAAGTGTTCTAGTGACCTCTTCTGGGGAACTTTGTTCTTGATGTTGTAGAACTCTGGGTTTAAGGCAGCCAAACTGCCACAGACATGGGTGGACCCTGTGCACTATGATCTTACTGTGGTTAGAGACAGGAAGCAAGGACTGAAGAGCCAGGAGGTTATGAAGATGGAAGAGGACCTGGCTCCTCTTCAGCAGCACTCCTTGTCCAGGAGACACCAGAAAATCTTAGCTCAATGTTTAACACTTAGACATTAGTGGGCACCTCTTTCCAAGACACACCCACACTGCAAGAAAGTCCTGAGACTACAGATAAACTCCTAAGAATACTGTCATTCAACATTCAACGTGCATTCATTGAATGTAATAAATCACTACGTGACACAAGTTGAACTAAAATATGTCCAAAAGTAATCCGGAGCATCTAATTTACCTACAGCTTCATGTAAAACTGGGAAAGTTGGAGTAAAAACCATGGGGGACATTTTCTAGGACATCTGGATGCTCCACATATATAAAAACTACAGATCTTCCCAGCCAGAGATGGACAGTTGGTCATTTCAATTTAGAGCCAGGGACTCACTCTATGCTTCCCTGATTCCAACAATGTTAGACATTCTATATAATTTCGAAGTTAAAAGTCAATTATTTTCAAAATTGTCAAAGGAGCACCAAATAACCTGGGCTAGAAGATGTTATTCCATAGACGTTCAGAGATTTGACAAGAGAGGTGAAAAGAGAGGTCTCCTCTGCCTGCTTCTTCATCCTCATTTCTGCCGAAATCTCCCCTGGTGTAGAAGTCCCTGTCCCAATGCCTCCCACCAGGCACCTGTCTCTGACTTCCCTCCCCTGGGCACCTTGAGCTCTACAACAATGTCCCCATCACAAGCCTTGTCATACCGAGTTCTGGGAACATTTTCTGTGCTTTCTCTCATCAAGAGGTCTGAAATCAGTGTCTCTGGGCTAGATCGTTTGCCATACCTGGAAAAAAAAAAGTCTTTTAAAGCAAGTTTGGAATAGGCATAAAACCTTTAGGAAAAAGGAAGATAGTCTCCTATTTGGGATATGAAAACTAAATATTATTGTCAGTTGTTCATCTGTAACAAGCAATCTAGGTGTATGAAGCATATATTATCAGAAACATTATCATAAATATTATTTGAAATTATTTATATATATATATATTTTAAGCTTTGCTCAAATGCTCAATAAATAATCTAGGAGGTTATTTAAACTAAACCAAAATTCCTAGTCAAATTCCTGCCTTTTTAAACAACCACAAATAATATGTATAGAGATACATACTTTTATAACTAGGTAACAGGAAATTTGAAAACATGGAAGCATGATTGTAAATGTTTCCACAATTAGTTAATTGGCTATTGTTCTGATGATATACAGCAGTTTAAATCTTAACAAGGAGACCAGATGATATTTCAAAGACAGTCCTAGAAAAAGATCAGCAGATTGCTGTGTAAGACCCACCTGTGTCTTTGAAGCTCAATTTTCTCGTTTGTAAAATATCCCCTGCTTAAATCAGAGTCTTTGTGAACATCCAGTGTGAAATGTGAGTCCCAGTGCTTTCAAAGTGACAAAGTGATACACACATGCAAATTACTGCTGTTGAAATTTATCCATTCTTCTGGTTACCAACAGACCCTAGGTCTTATATTTCTCATATTCATTCAAGGTGCCAAATGCTAAAGCCTTTCCTGATGTTGTGATTTTAGCCTCCCTGTAAGTCTAAAGGAATCTAACTGGTTCATGGAAATGTTCTTGTTTTTTTTTTTTTTTCTCCTATAGCAGGATATGGGTGAGACAATACACACAGGTAAGGTTTCATTTATCTGCGAGTGTCCCCACTTCAAGACACTACAAAAGAGTCAGACAAGTATATACCAAATTGCATCTTTTGAAGAGGCCATTATTCCCTTTCTCAGAAAAGGTGTTGGACACCAGTCGCCACTTTGTTTAAAAATAAATTAGCCTGGTGTGGATTGGTTAATAGGTCTAACAGCTGAACATAGCTGACAGAGGATATATTCTAATTGCCAAGCAAAATTATATCTAAATTTTTTGGACAGATTTTCTATTACTGTTCTTTAGCTGAGACTCAAGGGAAGCAAAAACAAAACAACTCCCTGTCCCACTCCCATCATGTAAGATTTCCTCAAAGATTTTCTGGAGCTGTGATATTAGACTACAGGCATCTGCTTATATTTATTTATTCTGTCCATCCATTGGTTTTACTAATCGTAAAACTCTAGGGCAACTGTAACTCATTTATCTTCATCATGCTCCAGTGAGTAAAAGAACTTCCAACTGTTTTCTCCAATTTACCAGTAAAGAATCTAAATCTGAAATAGGAGGACTTGCACAGTCATAATCTTGCATCCAGTTCAGGATTGTTCACTCTTCTTCCTTCTTTAATTAATTCTGGATCATCCTTCCTCTTTACAATGCTGTAACTTTCAAAGATTGAGTCCTTAGAGTAAAGATTCTCAAACCTGGCTGCACATTAGAATCACCTGGGGAGTGTGACAAACACACTCTAAAGCCCAGGCCCAATGCTAGAGGGTTTGATTTAATTGGTCAGGGGTGGATCCCAGCATCAGTGTACTTTAAAAGCTCCCCTGATGATTTTAATGTGCAGCCAGAAAGGAGAAACACTAATCTAAGGCTGAGTTTCTCCGGGACTGGCTAGTCTTTGTAATGGGGGCTGTCCTGAGCATGGTAGGATATTTAGCAGCCTCCTTGGCATCTATACATCTAGATACCAGCAACACCCACCTCCCGTTATGAAAACCAAAAATGTCTCCAGACACTGCCAAATCACACCTGGGGAGCATAAAATCACCCTCAGTTGAGAACCACTGATTTAGGGGGTCATATAAGTAAATTGTAGGAGACCCACACTCTAGAATAAGTAATGCAGCTTCCAGAAGCAATGAGCCAGGGGTATATATACAGCAACAAGAATATAAGCACAAATTGAGTGTAGGGGGAACGGGAGTGGGGGCGGGGGGAAGAAAGATAATGATATCAGATTACATCTATAGTAAATTAAAGCACATCCACAAATGACCCTGTAATTTTCAGAAACACACATAGGAGTGGGTGTCTGTGGTGGGAAGGAGAAGATGGATGTACATTAAGAGCCTCTGCTGGTTTCTAAGAAGGAGTTTACATGAAGGTGAGACAGGAAATTCTGCCTCAGAGACCAGCTCATTCCCATCTAAGCTGAATCTCTTGCCATGAAACCCAAGTCCCTTTCCTTTATGTTTCTTTTTCTCATCAAACATGTTGGAGATAACACCGCCTGTTGATGGTGGTGACAACATCCAAAGAAACTCAAAGGAGGCCCCCAATTCCATAATTCCTATAAAAACAGCTTTCATGAAATGTCCTTTTAAAATGCTAGAGCTTTGTAAAATTGTAAAGCTTTAGAGCAATCATCTTTGGAAAACTGAGTTCTACTGTATATTATGCTATAACTAAATAACTAACAAAGGTTTTTCTAGAAAAAATAGTTAATATATTTTTGTTTGTACAAGTTCTCTTTGATCTGCATGATAGCATAGCATAGCAAGAATTTGAATCAATTAACTTTCTGGGAAGTATGGAATATAAAATATTATTGCTTTGTGCTAATTAAAATGATCAGATTTCAAGGGATCACAAACCAATACTATTTAATTCTGGTATTTTCATGTTTTTCAGATTCTATATAAATTGGAGCTTTTTCAAAAGCTTTTTTAGGATGTTGAATACCTTTTTGATGAAACAGGAAAAAGCAAACTTGCTTTTAGAAGTACAGATTTTCCCCCTTTTGAATCCTTTCCAACTACTCCCTGACTTGTAAAAAGTAAAAATATGGACTAAACAAATAAATAAACCCCACAATACTTTAAACATATAATTTAAACATGTTAACTAACATTCATGCTTCTAAAGGGCTTATCCTTTAGATATGGTCAAATGATTAAAATCTTTTAATCTTAGTAATTAAAATAAGATGTTAAATGATTTAGAGCTAAGATCAACTAATTTTGAAAACAAAATTTAAATCCTATGTAATTTGTAAAACAGTTTGGATTTGATTTTTCCCTTAATTGTCAATGTTGAGAGTGAAAATGTGGCATTTCATTTTGACTTTCTGAATGTTCAGAATAAAGTTTACAACTTCTCAGATTCCATGTAATCCGTGGATTCATCCTAAAGTTACTGGACCAATGTAAGTTTCTTCTTAATGAAATACCAAGTGGGCACTTTCTTTTCAGAATTCACCAGCTATAAAATAGGGAGAATCTCTGCATTTTAGATAAACTGTTTTCAGGCTAAATCTCTAATTACTGGGACTAGGATTTTCAAGTATAAGACTGAGACTGCAGAAAAACACAGTACAGAAGAAAACAAAATAGCTCTATTTGTCTTTTTCTAAATACTGTCATTCAATTAGCCCTAGGCAGGCTGGAAAGTCTAACAATGTCTGTGGCAACCCTGCAGTTTACTACTTGGTTTGGTTTTCTTTGGTGGTCGTTCTGTTTTTCCTAGACACCTTGCTAGCCGTTCTCCCTACAGCATTTTTCTGGCGCCTTCTTGCCCCTTTCGCTGGGTACTTTCGAGATTTCTGGACAGGCCCCCACTGCTGTAAGAACCACAACAAACCACAAGAGGTGAGTGAGAGGAGATTGCCAGCCTACCAGCCTGGGGAACCTGAATCTGGGGATCACTACTCTGTGACTGTAGTTGCACAAAATGGAAGGTATCCATTTTGTGTGCAGTGTGCCCCGCACAAACATTTACCTAGAGCTGACTAAGAGCCTGATACTGTCCTGCCCTGGGATAGAGCGAAGGAAAAGAAACAATCCCTTCCCCTAACCAGGATCTCCTGGTGTGCAGGCACTGGCGCTCCTGGAGTCGATCCCGCGGGCCCACCCACCTCTGCCTGGTGATGAGGTTGATGTAGTGTCGCAGCGCCGAGTAGTATCTGGCCATGTCCTCCGCTGGCGCGTCCTCGCCCGGGTTGTCCGGTTTGGAGGGGTACGCCTCGGCCAGCGCACCCAGGCACACGAGCAGGCACAGGGCGAGGGTCAGTCCGGACAGCCCCAGTCGCTTGCTACCTAGCATCTGCGGGCACAGAAGGCTCAACGGACGGGCTTGGGGATTCAGAGGACCCACGAGCAGCACCTCCCTCCTCTGCCTCCCGCGCTCCTCCTTCTGCTACCACCCGCGACCCCCAATCCGCTCTCGTCCCAGTCTCGCAGAGAGAACCCAGGCATGGCTAGCACCACCTTGCGGACTCTGGGCGCCATCTGGCCCGGACCTGCCCCTCTGCTCCACCTGAAAACTTCGCGCAACTTCGTTCTCGGGTACCAAGAAGCGCGCGGCGAGAGGTGCAAGGTGGGGGCCCCGCCAGTTTAGACACTTTCAAAATCAAATTGGAAGTTCCTCCTGCTGGGTCACTTTTCTCCCCTCTTGCCCAAACTCTTGTCTGGGAAGAAAACTTTCTTCTCTGTTACTTTTGGTCTGCTTAGCTTCAGGGGATCAACGCTGACGGTAGAGATCACCTCAGGGTGATGACTGCGGTGGGGAAGGGGAAAGAGAATTGCTCCCTGGGCCAGAATTGCTCCCAAGAGATTTGGAGCCCAAGAATCCAGGCAGATGGCAGGGCGCGGGGCTCCCGAGCGCCAGGGATTCCTCACTCGATGGCGCTGCCAGGGAAACCTTCCTACCGCGCACCGCTTTCTGGGCCTCAAGGCAGTGACCCGCAGGGCGACCGCCAGCTGCCTTGGGATAGGGGTCCCGGGTTCTCCCTCCGTATCTGCCAAAAGGTAATTCAGAAGAACCGCCCAGCGGGAAGGGCCCGGGAGAAGGGCGGTGGACAATCAGAGGGGAGCAGAGGGACAAGTGGAATTTAGCCGCCAAGAGGGCTGGTCCGCGTCGGGGCGCCGAGCCGGCATAGTCCCAGCTGGGGAACGGGGTGCTACCCTCCCGGGGCCCCAGAGCTCCACAGAGCCGGAGGCTGAGCCTCTAGCAAGTTCATGGGCGCCCCTTCGCTCCCACCCCTAGACAAACGGGTCGTGGCACTCACGGTGGCTGGCGCGCGGGCGTGGCTGGGCGGCAAGTACTCTGCTGTCGGGCGCGCGTCTCCGAGGGGTGAGAGCCAGCGGATGGGGTGCAGAGAGCGGGTCGCAACCGGGCTTTTATGGAGCTTCCTCGCCGCAGCAGGAGGGGCCTCGGGCAATCACGTTTGGGTGACTCCTACCCGCCACTTCCCGCCCCCGAGTGGCGGGGGGAGGGGGCTGGAACCGCAGCCGCACGAGTGTTGGCTTAGGGAGCCACCCACACCCCAACCCTCCCGCCCCAGGCACTGCCCGAAGAAGCGGGGCCTGGGACAGTGCGAGCGATGCAGGGCGCTCCGAGCGCGCTGGACAACACCAAAGCCCAGGTGTCTGCCCTCGGGCAGTGCCCGATCCCTGCTTTTCTTCTTTCCTTCACGCCCCGTCTAGTCCTGCCAGAGATAGGAGCAGCCCAGGCGATTCTTGTCGCTGCCAACAGGACTTACCAAGCCACTGGGCGCCGGAGTAGGAAGCATCTGAATGCTCTTTGCGGTGGGACATCTCCAGGACCAGCGCGGCATCCTCACTGGGCACAGCTGCGCGCTTTTGGAGAGAGGCAACTGGGCGCACCAATT
This sequence comes from Colobus angolensis palliatus, assembly GCF_000951035.1. Taxonomy (NCBI): domain Eukaryota; kingdom Metazoa; phylum Chordata; class Mammalia; order Primates; family Cercopithecidae; genus Colobus; species Colobus angolensis. Next base: position 463,032 of record NW_012114877.1, on the reverse strand, counting down.
TTTCCTGCACTTAGAACAAGTCGGAGGCAGCTGCCGGAAGTCTCCAGCTAGAGGGTCGCAAAGCTGCCCCCCGACCCCTCCGCGCGGAGCTGAGAACTGGTTTCATGGGCTTCAGCCTCTTTCCTCAGCTGGTTTTTCTAGGACATCAGCCTTCCTCAAGTACTCGCCCAGACGCAGTGAGCCAGGCTCGGTCTTGACATGAGTGTGGCGACTCAAAATTCCCCAAAGGGGGAACACGGTAAAACCTTTTCCCCTAGTTTGCTGAAAAAGAGCCACGCTTCCAGCTTCTAGAGACTCTTTTAAGCGCATTTTTTAAAATGTATTTTTTTTTTTTTTGGTCCAAAGTGACGGTAGTTAAATGAGCAACAGTTTCTTTCTTATTTGCTAACCCTTGTATAGTCCTATGTACATTCAATTAACATTAATTGAGAATGTGGGTTCTGATTAAGTTGAAACATGTTAAAAACGATGAACATTAATTTGCTCATCGCGTTAAACCTGTTGAATGAATATGCAAGATACAGAAACTGCTATTACAATATCAAGATTTTATGCAGTGGACTGAGATCTTAAAGTTCTGTGAATGAATGCTCCTGGATCTTTCTAAATAAAATGGCATTTTATTTCTAAATGAAATGAAAGTCTGAATCTTTTTAAATAAAATGGCATGTTGGGAAATTAAAGCATTAAGTGCATGTTACTTTAATGCTAAAAGGACAAGTGATTCTGTTAAGCTGACACTTAGTTTTGTGCTGTTCCAACAGCATTGAATTAAATATCAAAAACTGTGAAACAAACAATCCTTTGTGTGTATATGTTTGTGTGTTTGTGGGATCAAACTATAATTTTGGAAACCAACATCCCTTTCACTTGACAACTGCTTCTCTTTCTGTATTACATACACACATGCTGGAGACACAAATACCAAGGCTTTCAGAGTTGCTCCGGGTGCTTACATGACAGAGCCTTTGGTAAAAGTGCAAAACATCTTCTAACTTAGAGCCCTTCCTAGATAAAAGGAAAGTTACAGTCCACTTTTCAATAAAATAATCTTATTTTAGAGTGTATCACAGATTCATATCAATTAAAATCTGAACTTAAAAGGTATCATTGAATTTGGGAGAAATTACTTCTATGGAGGCCCACACCACTGTTGAGAGAAGAACACTGTGGAGGCTTGATTAATTTAGCTTAAGATACTGTCATTGATACTCAAGAATAAGAACTTATTCTCAGGGTTAAGGATTTAGAGAATAAAAAATAGGGGGTGATATGCCCTACATGTGTGTTTACATCCTTATTTCCTTTCTCTCCAGTCCAAGCCGTATCCCCTGGCCAAAATACAAACAAAATCAACTGTTTGCAACTCAACCCTGCATATTCTCCTAGCTCCTGAGCCATTTCTCTCCTTTGTTTCAAAGTCATTTATTTGTAATAGCTTTGTTAAGATACCATTGAGATATTATTGAGCTTGTTGAGATTCAAAAGGAGGTGAATCAGTGGAGACTAGAAAAGGTAATGATCAAGAGAAGTCAAATAACTTGTAAAGGTCCATGTGGTTTGCAATTAGGAGGTCTTACTGATAGCAAGTTCATAGCTTGATTCAGATAGAACCCAGACCACATGAAACCCAGTGGTTTCATGACCAAACCTAAGGTAAAGAAGCAGAGGCAATGAATAGATACCACTGAATATATACAAAGCTACAAATGGGTAAAATATTCAATTGGATATATTCTTACATATATGCATGCATGTTACATGCTGAGGAAGCCATCATTGCAACCAAGAAAATGAAGATATACATCACTTCCCCAAATTTCCACATGTACCTTTGTAATTCCTTCCTTTTGCCTCTTCCTCACCCCTCCTCCATCGATCTGCTTTCTATCACTAGAGATTTGTTTGCATTTTCTAGAATTGCACATAAATATAATTCCACAGTAGGTACTCTTTGTCTGACTTCTTTCACTTAGCATCATTATTTTTGAATCCACTCATATTGTTACATGTAGCATAGTTTATTCTTTTTTATTGCTGCGTAGTATTTCGTTATATGATATACTTCAAAATTTTTAATGAATTCTGCTGCTCATGAATTTTCGGTTATTTTCACTTGAAACTTTTATGAATAAAGCTACCTTGACATTCATATTCAAGTCTTTGTATGAACATAAACCTTTAATTCTCTTGGAAAATACTTAAAACCAGAATGGCTGAGTCAGATGGTGAGTGTATATTGGCCCATAGTTTGTTGGTGATCTGTTTTTGCTTCTGTTTTGCTCAGTTTTTCCTTTATATTTTATTTTGGATACTTTCTATTGCAATGTCTTTGAGTTCACTAATCTTTTTTTCTGTAATATCTGATTTCTGCAAATGCTATCCAGTGTATTTTGCACCTTATACCTGGTAGCTTTCATCTCTAGAATTTCAACTTGAATCTTTTTTTTTTAATTACAGGGCAATATAAAGCAATGAATCTTTTTTATATCTTCCATATCTAAACATGTCCGCTCTTCTCTCTAGCTTCTTGAATATATATTAATAATAACTTTTGTACTACTAACATCTGTGTCATTTTTGTGTACTTTGGGTTGATTGATTTTTCTCCACATTATGGCTTATATTTTTCTTCTTCTTTGTATGCCTGATAATTTTTTATAGGATGTCAGATATTGTGGATTTTACCTTGTTATTTGTTTTTTTGCATTCCTATGACTGTTCTTGAGCTTGTTCTGAGACAATTAAAAATTTAGAGACAGTTTATCCATTCAGTTCTTGCATGTGAGTTTTGTTAGGTGGGACTAGAGCTGGTTTTTTTTTTTTTTTTT
>NW_012114877.1:457474-458136 GCF_000951035.1 Colobus angolensis palliatus | reverse complement strand
TAAAAATTAACACCCCTTCCCCTCCAATATTTCCTTTCCTACCCATAGTCCTGTTCACCGGAAACAATTTTAACCATTTCTGTTTTTATTTTTTTTCTGATATTAACTCTATGCAGTTAAATAATAAAATATGGCCTTAGCCATTATCTATTAAATTCCTGCCAATGAATTCAATAGACAAATCCAATTTATGACTAGTAAAGACTTAGCACATTTATATTATTTTAACTCCTTTTCTTCATCCCTCAATATTTGATAGTTTCATTGCTGTTTTTGATCCTCTTTTGGTTATCTTTGTGAATTAAAACACTATACAGTATCTAAACTTCTTTTTCGTGTTCCATCAGTTTTTAACAGCGTATCTTGACTCCCTATTCTGCAATATGAGAATATTACTGCCACTACCCTTTCCTATGAATTTTAACCTTCTACCTTTTATAGATCTTATTTTATGTTGTCAAAACATGTTACGTACATTTTGCCTCTATGCACAGTTAAGTACTTCAAGGATTGCCTATTGATTGATTCTAATATAGGAAGTCAATGAACAGTGTTAGAATTATCACGGCTATATAATTCTTCTTCATTCTAGGGCCAAATTTCTTCTCTCTTGTTCCAAAAATTTAATACCATTTTCCTTAAAAGAGAATGTGCTAGGACCA
>NW_012114877.1:444319-447784 GCF_000951035.1 Colobus angolensis palliatus | reverse complement strand
AGTTCAAAATGCAGAAATCACCGGTCTTCTGTGTCCTTCGCGCTGGGAGTTGGAGACTGCAGCTGTTCCTATTCGGCCATCTTGCTCCGCCCCCCTAGAGCTGGTTTTAAACTAGGTTTACCCTTTCCACACTTTGAGGCAAAAATCCTTCTTTTTACTTTAACTGGTAACTGACTTTCCCTCAACATGCACACCTCAAATTGCACAGTTCTCCCCTCTGGCTGTTGAGATAGACACTATTCCCAGCCCTTGGTCAGCATCAGACCTTTTTGTGTTGTTCTTTCCTGGTCTCAGGTGGTTTGTTCCTGTGTATAATCTGATAAAAAATCAACTAAATCTTCAAGGGGGACACGCTTCAGACTTCCAGAGTATTCTTTCTCTTACCTGATACTCTTTCTGTGGATACTAGCTGCCCTGGCTTCCTATACTTCCAGCTCCAGCTCCACCTCCTTGGCCAGGATGATTCAGTTCCTTCCTTCTGCACTGTAGCCTGGATGACTCCTTCAGGTAGTGTATTAGTCCATTCTCATGCTGCTACAAAGAAATACCCAAGACTGGGTAATTTATAAAGGAAAGAGGTTTAATGGACTCACAGTTCTGTATGGCTGGAGAGCCCTCAGGAATCTTACAATTATGGTGGAAGGGGAATCTAATACATCCTTCTTCATATGGCAGCTGGAGAGAGAAGTGGTGAGCAAAGGGGAAAAACTTCTTATAAAACCATAAGATCTTGTGAGAATTCACTCACTATCATGAGAACAGCAGCATGTAGGTAACCACCCCCATGATTCAATTATCTCCCACTAGGTCCCTCCCACAACACGTGGTGATTATGGAAACTACAATTCAAGATGGGATTTGGGTGAGGACACAGCCAAACCACATCAGGCAGTGATCTGGGACCATTGTATGGCTCCTATCATTTGTTTTCCATCTCTAAGATATTACTGTCCTTTACTGATATCCAATGTTTTAAGTGTTGTTTCATATATTTTTGTCTAGTGTTTCAGTTGTTTAAGCAGGGAGGGTAAATCCAGTTCCCGTTTCCTCATCTTGGCCAGAAGAGCAAGTCTCATAGCAAAGCTTCTTTAAAAAGATGTTTCTATTCATTGTCTCTAGTTCTTTACCTTAGGTGTAGTCATGAAACCACTGTGATCTAGGTTCTATCTGAATCAAGTTATAAACCTGCTATCAGTAAGACTTCCTAATTGCAAACCACATGGATCTTTATCAGATATTTGACATCTCTTGACCATTACTTTCTCTTGTCTCCTCTGATTCACTTCCTTTTTCTCTGAATGTACCACCATCTCCTTTGCTGACTCACCCTTCTGTACCCTTAGTCTTAGCCCTAACCTTTCCACTCCACTCATACTGACCAATCAAGCTCATCTACTCCTACAGCTTATGATCCTGAAATCTCTCCCTCCTACTCAGATTTCACACTTGGAAACTAGGGTGATATGTCTAGCTCAGAAACACTCCATCAAGGGCCTCAAATTTAGATTATCAAAGTGGAGATTCCACTAACATGAATGTCTAATTAAATATCACATGAAGTCTGAAATGTTTTCAAAATTCTTCCATTGAACTATAAAGCCCCACATATTTTGGGCCCTACATACCTCCTAGGCTCATCTAACATAATTTTCTCCTTCATTCCCTGTATTTCTGTCCATTGGCCTCCTTTCTGCTCCTTAAATATGCCAATCAGTTTTCCTATTTGGACCTTCATTGTGCTGTGTCTGCTCTCTGAGATATTCTCTCTCCCTACTCTTTACCTGGCCAATGCCTACACATCCTTCTGGGTTTACCTTGAAATATCACTTTTCTGAGTGTTCTTTAGGTCCATTCCAAGATGGCCGAATAGGAACAGTTCCGGTCTGCAACTCGAAGCTGATCGACGCAAAAGTTGGGTGATTTCTGCATTTCCAACTGAGGCACCTGGTTCATCTCACTGGGACTGGTCAGAGAGTGGGTGCAGCCCACAGAGGGCAAGTCAAAGCAGGGCAGGGCATCACTTCACCCGGGAAGTGCAAGGGGTCGGGAGATTTCCCTTTCCTAGCCAAGGGAAGCCGTGACAGACTGTACGGGGAAAATTGGGACACTGCCACCTAAATATTGTGCTGTTCCAATGGTCTTAGCAAACAGCACACCAGGAGATTATATCCTATGCCTGGTTTGGTGGGTCCCATGCTCACGGAGCCTTGCTCACTGCTAACGCAGCAGTCTGACATCTGGCTGGGGAGGGGCGTCCGCCATTGCTGAGGCTTGAGTAGGTAAACAAAGCTACTAGGAAGTTCGAACTGGGTGGAGCCCACCACAGCTCAATGAGGCCCACCTGCCTCTGTAGACTCCACCTCTGGGGGCAGGGCATAGCTGAACAAAGGGCAGTAGAAATTTCTGCAGATTTAAATGTATGTGTCTGTCAGCTCAGAAGAGAGCAGTGGTTCTCCCAGCATGGTGTTTGAGCTCTGAGAATGGACAGACTGCCTCCTCAAGTGGGTCTCTGACCCCCATGTAACCTAACTTGGAGACACCTCCCAGTAGGGAATGACTGACACCTCATACAGCTGGGTGCCCCTCTGAGATGAAGCTTCCAGAGGAAGAATCAGGGAGCAATATTTGCTGTTTTGCAGCCTCTGCTGGTGAAACCCAGGCAAACAGGGTCTGGAGTGAACCTCCAGCTAACTCCAACAGACCTACCTGCAGCTGAGGGACCTGACTGTTAGAAGGAAAACTAACAAACAGAAAGGAAGAGCATCAACATCAACAGAAAGGACATCCACACCAAAACCTCATCTGTAGGTCACCACCATCAAAGACCAAAGGTAGATAAAACCACAAAGATGGGGAGAAACTAGAGCAGAAGAGCTAAAAATTCTGAAAATCAGTGCACCCCTTCTCCTCCAAAGGATTGAAGCTCCTCACCAGCAATGGAACAAAGCTGGACAGAGAATGACTTTGACAAGCTGACAGAAGTAGGCTTCAGAAGATTGGTAATAATAAATTTTTCCGAGCTAAAGGAGGATGTTCAAACCCATCACAAGGAAGTTAAAAACCTTGAAAAATGATTAGATGAATGGCTAACTAAAATAAACAGTGTAGGGAAGACTTTAAATGACCTGATGGAGCTGAAAACCATGGCAAGAGGACTACGTGATAAATGCACAAGCTACAGTAGCTGATTTGATCAAGTCGAAGAAAGGGTATCTGTGACTGAAGATCAAATTAATGAAATGAAGCAAGAAGAGAAGTTCAGAGAAAACAGAATAAAAAGAAATGAACAAAGCCTTCAATAAATATAGGACTATGTGAAAAGACCAAATCTACATTTGATTGGTGTACCTGAAAGTAACAGGGAGAATGGAGCCAAGCTGGAAAACACTCTTCACGATATTATCCAGGAGAACTTCCCCAACCTAGCAAGGCAGGCCAACATTCAAATTCAGTAAATACAGAGAA
>NW_012114877.1:442767-444269 GCF_000951035.1 Colobus angolensis palliatus | reverse complement strand
GATATTATCCAGGAGAACTTCCCCAACCTAGCAAGGCAGGCCAACATTCAAATTCAGTAAATACAGAGAACGCCACAAAGATACTCCCCGAGAAGAGCAACCCCAAGACACATAATTGTCAGATTCATCAAGGTTGAAATGAAGGAAAAAATGTTAAGGGCAGTCAGAGAGAAAGGTCAGGTTACCCACAAAGGGAAGCCCATCAGACTAATAGCAGAACTCTCAGCAGAAACCCTACAAGCCAGAAGAGAGTGGGGACCAATATTCGACATTCTTAAAGAAAAGAATTTTCAACCCAGAATTTCACATCCAGCCAAACTAAACTTCATAAATGAAGGGGAAATAAAATCCTTTACAGACAAGTAAATGCTGAGAGCTTTTGTCACCACCAGGCCTGTCTCCTGAAGGAAGCACCAAACATGGAAAGGAACAACCGGTACCAGCCACTGCAAAGACATGCCAAATTGTAAAGACCACTGATGCTAGGAAGAAACTGCATCAACTAACAGGCAAAATAACCAGCTAAAATCATAATGACAGGATCAAATTCACACGTAATATTATTAACCTTAAATGTAAATGGGCTAAATGCCCCAATTAAAAGACACAGACTGGTAAATTGGATAAAGAGTCAAGACCCATCAGTGTGCTGTATTCAGGAGACCCATCTCACATGTAGAGACACACATAGGCTCAAAATAAAGGGATGAAGGAATATCTACCAAGCAAATGGAAAGCTAAAAAAGCAGGGGTTGCAATCCTAGTCTCTGATAAAACAGACTTTAAACCAACAAAGATCAAAAGACACAAAGAAGGGCATTACATAATGGTAAAGGGATCAATTCAACAAGAAGAGCTAACTATCCTAAATATATATGCACCCAATTCATGAGAACCCAGATTCATAAAGCAAGTCCTTAGAGACCTACAAAGAGACTTAAACTCCCACACAATAATAATGGGAGACTTTAATACCCCACTGTCAATATTAGACAGATCAACGAGACAGAAGGTTAACAAGGATATCCAGAACTTGAACTCAGCTCTGCACCAAGCAGACCTAATAGACATCTACAGAACTCTCCACCTCAAATCAATAGAATATACACTCTTCTCAGCACCACATCACACTTATTCCAAAACTGACCACATAGTTGGAAGTAAAGCACTCCTCAGCAAATGTAAAAGAACAGAAATCACAAGAAACTATCTCTCAGACCACAGTGCAATCAAATTTGAACTCAGGATTAAGAAACTCACTCAAAATGGCACAACTACATGGAAACTAAACAACCTGCTTCTGAATGACTACTGGGTAAATAACGAAATGAAGGCAGAAATAAAGCTGTTCTTAGAAACCAATGAGAACAAAGACACAATGTACCAGAATCTCTGGGACACATTTAAAGCAGTGTGTACAGGGAAATGTATAGCACTAAATGCCCACAAGAGAAAGCAGGAAAGATCTAAAATCGACACCCTAACATCACAATTAAAAGAAC
>NW_012114877.1:441107-442717 GCF_000951035.1 Colobus angolensis palliatus | reverse complement strand
TAAATGCCCACAAGAGAAAGCAGGAAAGATCTAAAATCGACACCCTAACATCACAATTAAAAGAACTAGAGAAGCAAGAGCAAACAAATTCAAATGCTAGCAGAAGGCAAGAAATAACTAAGATCAGAGCAGAACTGAAGGAGATAAAGACACAAGAAAGTCTTCAAAAAATCAATGAATCCAGGAGCTAGTTTTTTGAAAAGATCAACAAAATTGATAGACCAGTAGCAAGATTAATAAAGAAGAAAAGAGAGAAGAATCAAATAGACACAATAAAAAATGATAAAGGGGATATCACCACTGATCCCACAGAAATACAAACTGCCATCAGAGGATACTATAAACACCTCTATGCAAATAAACTAGAAAATCTAGAAGAAATGGATAAATTCCTGAACACATACACCCTCCCAAGACTACACCAGGAAGAAGTTGAATCCCTGAATAGACCAATAACAAGTTCTGAAATTGAGGCAGTAATTAATAGCTTACCAACCCAAAAAAGCCCAGGACCAGACAGATTCACAGTCAAATTCTACCAGAGGTAAAAAGAGGAGCTGGTACCATTCCTTCTGAAACTATTCCAATCAATAGAAAAAGATGGAATCCTCCCTAACTCATTTTATGAGGCCAGCATCATCCTGATACTAAAGCCTGGCAGAGACACAACAAAAAAAGAGAACTTTAGACCAATATCCCTGATAAACATCGATGAGAAAATCCTCAATAAAATACTGGCAAACCAAATCCAGCAGCACATCAAAAAGCTTATCCACCAAGATCAAGTTGGCTTCAACCCTGGGATGCAAGGCTGGTTCTGCATATGCAAATCAATAAACATAGTCCATCACATAAACAGAGCCAACAACAAAAACCACATAACTATCTCAGTAGATGCAGGAAAGGCCTTCAACAAAATTCAACAGCCCTTCATACTAAAAACTCTCAATAAACCAGGTATTGATGGAATGTATCTCAAAATAATAAGAGCTATTTATGACAAACCCACAGCCAGTATCATACTGAATGGGTGAAAACTGGAAGCATTCCCTTTGAAAACTGGCACAAGACATGGATGCCCTCTCTCACCACTTCTATTCAACATAGTGTTGGAAGTTCTGGCCAGGGCAGTCAGGCAAGAGAAAGAAATAAAGGGTATTCAATTAAGAAATGAGGAAGTCAAATTGTCCCTGTTTGCGGATGACATGATTGTATATTTAGAAAACCCCATTGTCTCAGCCCAAAATCTCCTTAAGCTGATAAGCCACTTCAGCAAAGTCTCAGGATACAAAATCAATGTGCAAAACTCACAAACATTCTTATACATCGATAAAAGACAAACAGAGAACCAACTCATGAGTGAACTCCCATTCACAATTGCTACAAAGAGAATAAAATATCTAGGAATCCAACTGACAAGGGATGTGAAGGATCTCTTCAAGGAGAACTACAAACCGCTGCTCAACTAAATAAAAGAGGACACAAACAAATGGAAGAACATTCCATGCTCATGGGTAGGAAGAATGAATATTGTGAACTGCCCAAGCTACCAATGATTTTCTTCACAGAACTGGGAAAAACTACTTTAAAGTTCACATGGAACCAAAAAA
>NW_012114877.1:386557-440497 GCF_000951035.1 Colobus angolensis palliatus | reverse complement strand
CTTCTTAAAAGAAGACATTTATGCAGCCAACAGACACATGAAAAAATGCTCATCATCACTGGCCATCAGAGAAATGCAAATCAAAACCACAATGAGATACATCTCACGTCAGTTAGAATGGCAATCATTAAAAAGTCAGGAAACAACAGGTGCTGGAGAGGATGTGCAGAAATGGGAACACTTTTACACTGTTGCTGGGACTGTAAACTAGTTCAACCATTGTGGAAGACAGTGTGGCAATTCCTCAGGGATCTAGAACTAGAAATACTATTTCACCCAGCCATCCCATTACTGGGTATATACCCAAAGGATTATTAATCATGCTACTGTAAAGACACATGCATACATATGTTTATTGAGGCACTATTCACAATAGCAGACTTGGAACCAACTGAAATGTCCATCAATAATAGACTGGATAAAGAAAGTATAGCACATATACACCATGGAACACTATCCAGCCATAAAAAAAAAAGATGAGTTCATGTCCTTTGTAGGGATATGGATGAAGCTGGAAAACATCATTCTGAGCAAACTATCACAAGGACAGAAAACGAAACACCACGTGTTCTCACTCATAGGTGGGAATTGAACAATGAGAACACTTGGATACAGGGCAGAGAATATTACACACCGAGGCCTGTCATGGAATGGGGGGTTGGGGGAGGGATAACATTAGGAGAAATACCTAGTGTAAATGATGAGTTAATGGGTGCAGCAAACCAGCATGGCACATGTATACATATGTAACAAACCTGCATGTTGTGCACATGTACCCTAGAACTTAAAGTATAATAAAAAATAAAAAAAAGAAAAAAGAAATATCACTTTTCTATGGAGGATTTTCCTGATCTTCCAGCCTGGATTAGTTCCTCTATTATATGCTCTTACAGGACCTAAATTTCTCATTAGTTACATATACCTACAGTTCAATCTTATATGGATTCTTTATTTATTGTATTCCTATTTGTTTATCTGTAAATTTTGTTATGTTAACTTAATAGAACGGATGATGCATCTCTATTCTGATTCCCAGCACTCAATAGATACTATAGTTTGGTTTGTTTGACCCCTCCAATCTTATATTGAAATTTGATCCCCAGTGTTGGAGGTGAGGCCTAATGGGAAGTGATTGGTTCACAGGGGTTTGAATGGCTTTGTGTTGTCTTTGTAGTAATGGATGAGTTCTTGCTTTATTAGTTCCTGTGAGGGCTGGTTGTTCAAAAGAGCCTAGTACCTCCCTCCTCTCTCTCTTGCTTGCTCTCTCTTGCCATGTGATTTCTGCACACACCAGCTCCCCTTCACCTTCTGCCATGAGTGGAAGCAGCCTGAGGCTCTCATCAGAAGCAGGTGCTAGTGCCATGCTTCTTGCACAGCCCGCAGAACCATGAGCCAAATAAGCCTCTTTTCTTTATAAATTACCCTGTATTCTTTTATAGCAACACAAATAAATTGACAATAGATTTCCCATAAATATGTATTGATCAAAATAAATATCTTTATGCAACTGAAGTTTATAACTGAGTTTTAGAAAGGCCTGATGTAACTCAGAACAGGGATTGGCAAACTGTAACCTATGGGCCACCTCCCTACCACCTGTTTTCGTAAATAATGTTTTGTGAGAACACAGCCATGCCTATTCATTTACATATTGCTTATGGCTGCTTTCTTGGTGCAATGACAAACTTGAGAAGTTACAATAGACACTGTATGACTCACAACGTCTAAAGTATTTACTCCCTGGCTCTTTATAGAAAGTACGCAGAACATTGATTTAGAATTTAAATATTTTACATAAGCCATAGGTTAGTGAACATAATAGACAACTTGAAGGTCCTGAGCATGCCAAACTACTTCCTGCCCGGGGCCCTTCCTCATTCTATTTTCTCTGCCAGCAAACTCCCACTTATCCTTCATATTTACTTTATATGTCATTTCTCCAGGATCCCTCAATCTAGGTTAGGTTCCTCTCCAACTCCCTCATTGTATGATGGCACAATATCTTATACTTTACCTTTAAAGATCCTTTAAAGAACTTTATCTTTGAAGATAGCTCTATTTAGGTATATAGTCAAAGTGTTATTTTTAGTTTGATGTGTCTAACAATTTCATAATTGTAAGCTTCCTGAGAGCAAGGATACACGTTTTGTTTTGCTAACCATTAAAATTCCCATATTTGGAATAATAGACTTGTATACTTGGAAGATACTTGACTCTTAGTAGGTGCTCAATAAAAATGTGTTAAATGACCCTGAGACTTGGCGTGTCATTATATATATAACTTGTAGCTGAAGTTTGTTAGGATTTTAGGGGTCCAACAAACAACAACTACCCACCACCCCCACTGCCACCATGGCACCATGGAAACTGATCAATAGTCAGAAGTCAGATATAGAGATCAATATATGAGTTTTGTCACTAGTAAACTATATATTGCAAGATATACCTTTAGCTCTGCTTGCTTTTTAAGAAACAAACTCTAGTTTTTCAACATTTATTTTACTTCTAGCAAGCCACATGAGGCAATTTTGCATGCTTTGTTTCCTTTCTAGAGTTATTTTTCATTTTAATGATGTCCTTTAACATATGTATGTGTTCAAACACTGCTTATTGCTTATCTCACATATCAATATTTTCTTTCAGGTGTTTGTCTCAAAAGAATTTAAAAGAATAGCCACTCTGTAAAGTTAGAAAGGAGTAATAACATTAATATGCTTCTCTTCTTTAATACCTTTCTTTTCCCTGTGGATCACACAGATGGCAAATAACAAGAAATCAAACAGCATCTTCTTGAGATGGGAACTTTCTTAGTGGAACTGGAATTATGCAAATAAGACAGAGAAATGGCACAATTAGTTTAGATGTGAGAGAAGCAAGGGATGATAAGGACATAACATTTATATTTTCTAGTAACCTAGAAGACCACATGTTATCTATTATATAAAAATTAAATTTAAGAATGATAAAGGATGATAATCTAATAGTTTAATTTTAAGAAATAATCTGAGGATTATTTTCTCTTAGAGAGTTTATGCCATGTACATTTATACCATGTAGTTTTAAAAATTATTTTAAAATTTGTTAATGCATACACATAATTTCTTTTGATTAATTTTTTGAATTTTCATTTGAAAATTTTTTTTTTTTGAGATGGAGTCTCGCTCTGTTGCCCAGGCTAGAGTGCAGTGATCTTATCTCGGCTCACTGCAATCTCTGCCTCCTGGGTTCACGCCATTCTCCTGCTTCAGCCTCCCGAGTAGCTGAGACTACAGGTGCCCACCACCATGCCCGGCTAATTTTTTGTATTTTTATTAGAGATGGGGTTTCACCGTGTTAGCCAGGATGGTCTCGATCTCCTGACCTCGTGATCCGCTGGCCTCGGCCTCCCAGAGTGCTGGGATTACAGGCATGAGCCACCGCGCCCAGCCGAAATTTTTTTTTAAAGATGCAACTTGAAAAGTCTTGCTCCTATCCCTGTCAGCATTTATCTCATTTTCCTGCCTCCCACTGGGGTAATTTTTTAATTAACTTTCTGCATGTCTTTCCCAACTTTCTTTATGCAAATAAAAGCAAAAATGAATATATGTTCTTATATTTCTCCTCTTCTTATAAACAAATGCAACATGCTATACACATTGCTTGGCATCTTGATTTTATTATTTAATACTCTATCTTGTACATCTTTCCATTTTAGAACTAAAAGCCTTCTTTGATTTTTATTAAAAACAATTTTTGAAGAAACTATTTCATTGTATAGATGTATTATAATGTTTTTACCAGCCCTCTATAATATGCACTTTGATTGTTTCCAGTCTTTTGTTATTAAAAATAATGAAACTAATAACTTTATAAATTTGTCATTTTTTATATGTACAGGTAGAGTTGTAGGAAAGTTTCTCCAAAGTGGGATTGTGAGGCTGGACACCATGGCTCACATCTGTAATCCCAGCACTTTCAGAGGCTGAAGCAGGAGGATCACTTGAGCTCAGGAGTTCAAGACCAATCTGAGCTAGCGAACATGGCAAAACCCTGCCTCTACTAAAAATACAAAAAAATTAACACGAGCCTGTAGTCTCAGCTAGTTGGGGGGCTCAAGTGGGAGGATCGCTTTAGTCTGGGAGGTTGAGCTTGCAGTGAGCCATCTTCACTCCATTTCACTCCAGCCCAGGTGAGTGGGAAAGAAAAAAAACAAAGTGGGATTGTGGGTTCAACAGATATTTGTAAATCTTATACATAGTTGCTAAATTGCTGTACATAGGGGATTTAAAAAGTCCCACTCTCACTAACAATCTAAAAGATGTCATTTTCCCACAGCCTGAACCACAGTATAGTCACATTTTGGATTCTGATAATATGACAATTAAAAAAGGGGGAAGGGGAAAAGGTATTTTGAATTACCTTAAACTTCATTTCTTTTATTATAAATGAGATTAAGGATTTTTTCATGTATTTACAAGCCATTTTTTACCTTTCCTTAAAATTTTTCTATTATATATAATATTAGATATTATATAAGAATATCTAAAATATTCTTTGACCTTTTTTCTGGGTTATTGATCTTTTTAAAATCAATTTTATTCATTCTTTTAATAAATATTTTGAGAGCTTACTGTGGCCAGGAACTGTTCCAAGCACCTGGGATATATTTAAAAACAAAATACATACTAGGCTTACAGTTTAAACAGAAAAATGAATAATAGACACAATTTTACAAGTAAATGACTTGGTTTGTGAGACAGTGATGAGTGCTATGCAGAAAGTCCCAAAGACCTGAAGAAGGTGAAGGAATGAGCCACACAAATCACTGGGGCAGAGCATCTGAGACCATGTAAAACCTGACATGATGACCCTAAGGAGGGCATGACCAGAGTGGTAGCAGGGAAGGGGTGAAAAATGGCTGGATTCCAGACATATTTTAAAAGTAGAGCAAACAATGTGCAAGAAAGAAGGAAAAGAGCCAAGGATGACCACGGAGTTTTTGGTCAGAGTAACTGAAAGAATGGTGTTGCCTCCAACAGTAATGGGGAGTAGGTTTGGGGTTGGCATTGGGAGCTCAGTTGAAGATATGTCAAGATATGGATGTCTATTAGACCCCGAGATGTCAGTTGTATGTCTGAATCCGGAGTTAAGGAGAGAGATCAGGCCTTGATAAATAAATTCAGGAGTTGTTTGCCTTTTGATGACATTTAAAGGTGTGACAATAGATAACCAAGGAATTGAGTGCAGAAAGAAGCAAGAAGGTGTCCACATCAAGTCCTGCAGTGATGACATTGAGAGGTCACTAGGTGAGAAAGGAAGAGCAAAGTAGCCTGAGAATGAGAGACCGGAGAGGTGGAGGAAAACCAAAATAGTTTGAAGTTTGGTATTCTAGACGTCATGTGCAAACATTTTTTCAAGAAAGAGGAAATGAACTCCTGCATCAATTGTTGAAAAGTAAAATCAAATTGACCACTGGCTAAAATTGACCAGCGGGTTGAGCAATGTAGGAGTCTTGACAAAAAGCAGTTTCAGTAGAGTGGTAGAAGGAGAGACACTAGATAGGATTTAAGAGAGAAAAAGAAGATATTAGAGACAATTCAGGGAGTTTCACTGCAAAGGAAAGCAGTAAAAGGGGCAGTAACTGGTGAGGGAAATGACATCAAGAGATGTGTCTTTTAAGATGGGGAAAAAGGGAGCATGTTGGTCTGCTGGATGGAATGATCAGGAAGAAAGAAAAAGTGGCACTGAGGGAGACAGCTTCTAGAAGGTTTTATATATTTGAGAGTTTATCCTTTTGTGAAACGAGTTGCAAACATTAATTTGTGGTTTGTCACTCATCTTTTGACTTTGTTTAACGTGTTGCTTTTGCCTTAGAGAAGTTTTAAATTTAAAGTTGAATGTGTGAGTCTTTTCTTGTGTGCTTCTGAATTTTAGCTCTTAGTTTATTTAAAAGGCCTTCCACACTCTACAGCAGAGGTTTGTGAAATAGGGCTAAGGACCAAATCTAGTCTCTCACCTGTTTTTGCAAATAAAGTTTATTGGAACACAGCCACACTCATGTGTTATGGTTGCTTTTGCACTACAATGGCATAATTGAGTAGTTGTGACTTTAAAATTGTGGTAAATACATACTACATAAAGTTTTCAGTATAACAATGAAAGATGAGAAAATACTATATTTTGGCTGGAACTATGTATAACCACTAAATACAATAGTAGACAACATTTCTTATTTAATACTATATATTTTAGAGCAGTTATGTTGTGGGGAAAGATGTTTGGAGAGGGTGGTAGTCCACAAATCTAAATATTTACATTTGACACTTTATGAAAAATATTTGCCAATCCCTGCTCTATGGTAAAAAGTAAATTTGTTCATGTTTTTTTCTTGTGCTTTTATTTTATGTTTAATTCATTTTTTCTTTCCTTTTTCCTTAGATTCTGTTCTGATATGGTGAATAAATTAAAGTTTCAAGGTTTTTTTCTCTATATTGGCAATTAGTTTTCTCAATGCTGTTTATTGAGAAGTCTATAATTCCTCCGTCCCCCACTCCTGCCCGCCCACGACTGCCAGCTTTGGGATGCCGCCTTTAGCACATACAGTAATAAATTCCTATGTGTGTTGATTTCTGGATTTTCTGTTTTATTCCATTGGTCTTTCTGCCTATACAGGTATAAGAACCACACTGCTTTAGTAATATGGGTTAATATGTAGTTAAGGCTTGTTCCACATCTGCCATCACTGCTCTCTTTCTTTTTTCTTTTCCTGTGTTTTTGATTTTCTAGTAATTTTTCATTAGGCTGAATATATTTTTAATATTTCATCATCTTCTTTTATGTTACTTTTTTGGTTTGTTTTTAGTAGTCTTGTATTTCCTTTGTTTTCTATCCTTTAAGATCTATGATCTTTTTTTATTTCTTATTTTGGCAATTGGAAAACATATAATCTGTTTTATTTCCTCTAGTGTTTCTCTTAACAAATTTGAGTAATTTGAACTGAACAATGGTTGTTATTTTGTCTGCCCACCTAGGCGCTACTCCTGCCTTCTTTTTTTTTTTTTTTTTTTTTTGAGACGGAGTCTCACTCTGTTGCTCAGGCTCCAGTGCTTGGCTTGGCCAACTGCAACCTCAGCCTCCTGAGTAGCTGGGATTACAGGCACCCACAACCAAGCTAAGCTAATTTTTGTATTTTTAGTACAGATGGGGTTTCACCATGTTGGCCAGGCTGGTCTCAAACTCCTGACCTCAAGTGATCCCCCCACCTCAGCCTCCCAAAGTGCTGGGATTACAGGTGTGGGCTACTGTACCTGGCCCTTGCCTTCTTCTTTGTTAATAGATCCCTGATATCTGTATTTCCAGCCAAGGGGCTGAATTATGGTAACTCTCTCACCTTTGCCAACGATTGGCTTACGGTTGAATTTCTGACCTGTTTCTGGCCATTGATATATAAGGATAAGTCAGTTGGGGGCTTCTCTCTGTCAAGGAAGAGGCATGTCCTTTGCCATAGTTCCCTCTCTTCCTACTTTGGAGATGATACTTAGGAGGTGATGCTCAGAGCTGTGGTAGCCATCCTGTGGTCATTAGAAGCAAGATTGAAAGTACACCGTGGCTGGCAGAATGCAAAGACCAAAAGGGCTTAGGTGCCTGACAAAATCTGAGCTGCAAAACCAGTCTTGGGACTTACAGCCTTTAGATGTCTCATTAAGTAATAAATGACCATATGGTTTAAACCACTGGTAGCTGGGTTTTCTGCTACTTGTAGCCAAAAGCATTCCTAATTAACAAGCTACTTCCCGTTCTTGACTTTTTTCCTCTATTACTTTTGTTATTTTTTAAATTTTCAAGTTATTTATTTTTTAATAAAAGAAATCTCTACTCAGACCTTACTTTTACCTTTCTGTTTATAACAGATTTTCCTTTGTTTTCTTACCATGCTATCTGGGCTCCCATTGACTTCTTATCTCAAAGATAAGAGCTAATTTAGGCCTTCCGTATTCAAGAGTTGTGTTACATTTGCTTTTCTGTTGTCTAAGATGGTGGCAAGGATGGGACTGAATGAGATCTGGTAGAAAGTGTGGAACCAGGGCTATAGGTATCACAGTTGGGGAATTTTGACTCTGCTTTTTCTATAAGTTAGTTAAAAATCCTGTACTGAGGTTTACTCTGCAGAGTTGGAGCTATTTCTGATCCTGTGATAAAAGCCAGTGGCTTTCAGGTTGTTCACCAGGTCCCAGGTTAACTCAGAGCCTTTTCTTTTCTCAAATACAAGCTGCCTTCAGTGATTCTTTTCCCCTCTCCTCTCCCTGCTTGCTTCTCCTGCTCCCTTCTGAGATTTAGGTAGGAAAGTTATGAAAAAAAAATGGACAAATAAAGAGTTCGTCCCTATTGTCCCTTTTCTGCTTGCATGTTGTGTTTCATTTTCCCAGCTAGTGAAACAAACCAATCCCAATTCTTAGTAGTTCTTCCTATCTCTAATAAATGAATATCTCCTTTTCCCTCTTGGTATAGAGAGGTAATCATTTAAAGGGATTCTGAATCTTTTCTTTTGAGCTTCTTCTCCAACTACCATTCCTCACAGTTAGCCTACTTCCTTCCAAATTAAAGGGTATCAGTGAGCTTTTTCAGTCATTGTTTCTTCATATTTTTGTCCATTGTACTGCTTCCTGAGGAGTCCAGCATAAGCTACAGTCAATTGCCAGAATCTTCTTTCTGTTGGTGATATTTTTAAACTCTTATAGTATGATGGTACTCCTTCCTTAGTTTGAAAGCTCCTAACATTTTTCTCCCTTTGGTTATCCTTACTTATTTTTTGCATTTTGTTAGATTTGGAAGCAGGGAAATTTCTTGATTCTGTATTTTGTTTCCCAGAGAACCTGTGAAATTGAAAGAGTTTATTGATAGTACTGCTTCTATTGCTATGTATTTTTAGCAGTATCTAGAAGTACACGTACAAGAGAACTGTGGCAATTACCAAGATTATTTGGACCAAAATTACCTCAAAATCTACCTGATACATCCATATAATTGCAGGCAAAAATATATTTTTTAGATTTGAATGTATTCTGATAATAGCTGCAATTCTTTCCTCCATTTTGCATGTGCAGGCACAAACTGAAGATTCTGAAATAGCACCCATCGTGCTGAGATGAGACTGGCTTTGTGTTATTCTGACCAGTTACAGTTTGTCTTCTATTATTATTAGCACATGTCCCATACTTCTAGTTTTACCAGCCCATACAACAGCAGAATCCTTATTTTACTGAGAATAAAACATTAAAGATGACTGTGGGAATGACAAGTTCATTTTGCCACATTGAAGGCAGACTTTCTAGGAAGATATTGACTTCCTGTTGTGTAGATGACACAAATGCTACAGAGAGCAACCTGCACCACAGGTGATAGCACTGACGAGCCTGTAGGCTTACTGAAGAGTCTTGTCTTCTCTTCTGGCAAGTTGGATTTGAAGAAGGGTCAGGCTCTGATATGAGGATGTATCATTTCAATTTTAAAGACTGGTGTGGATAGTGTGGACTGGATGTCCTTCAAGATCCGCTGAAAGGCCCTTCTAGACTCCTAGGACTCCAGACTCCATCACTTTCCCAACCTCACTTGCTGATAGAATTCAGATGTGATTTAGATCAGATCCAGTTGCTAGGGACTTTGATTCAAAATTGAATTATAACACTAATGAAATGTCCCATTTTCTCCATGTATACTATTAAGCATTAAAAAAAGTTTTTAACAACTCTGAGTTATGAAGGGCGTAAGTTATATAAGGAGAGAAACAGGCTGTGGGCATCCTTTTCCTAGACAAAACTGAGGCAGAGGCAGTGTGGCCTGGAGCTGGTGGCCCTGGTGGAAGTTTCCAGATTCTGCAACTTCCTGACTGATGCGGGAGCGGCAGTGTTCTTGGCAGCCTGGTTCTGTGGTGAGATTTCCGGAGTTGTTTCTGGAAGCTCAACCTAAAGCCTGGGTCTTTGCCACCCACTCCTACAGACTCTACCCTTTAATAAGTCTCTTTCTGCTTCAAGTAACTAGAATAGGTTCTGAGGCCTCTTTCTGCTTCAAGTAACTAGAATAGATTCTGAGGCCTGAAACTAAGATCTCCGAGCAACAACAGGACCACGGGAGAAACACTGTTAGGTTAGTTCTCTTGAGTCTCAGAGATAGAAAACACAGGCCTGTATGAGGCATTACCCCTCATCCAACTGCTTTCAGGGGCCCATTTTAACTGCTGGAGTGAGGAAAATGGTCCTGTGGAGATCTAAGGCATTATTCTCAGAGATGTGTGCTGTTGGAAGGACAGCTGGCACCTGGAAGCATGAAGGAGTGTGCAGAGTCCAAGAACTCCCACTAAATCTT
This sequence comes from Colobus angolensis palliatus, assembly GCF_000951035.1. Classification (NCBI taxonomy): domain Eukaryota; kingdom Metazoa; phylum Chordata; class Mammalia; order Primates; family Cercopithecidae; genus Colobus; species Colobus angolensis. The sequence continues at coordinate 430,156 of NW_012114877.1, read as the reverse complement.
CCTTCTCCAAGGCTGCTCACTTCACAGCAAGAGTGTTAGGATGGCTTGGCTGGGAGTAATAGAAAACTCTCTCCCCACATAAGAAGCCCAAAGATAGGGTATCTCTATCATAAGTTAATTCAGCTGTTCAATTATGTCATCATGGCAGAGGTTCTTTCCACCGTTCTGCTCTGTCATCAAGACATGATGGCTTTGACTCGGAGATTAGCTCCCTGAGGGACTGTTAAATGTTTGTCCCTAGATTTGGTTTCATTCAGATACACCAACATCTGTTTGAAGAAAGGTTTGCATTTTTTATTGACATATAATAGTTATACAGACTTTGGGGGTACATGTGATATTCTGATACCTGTATATGATGTACAGTGGTAAAATCTGAGTAATTTGGATATCCATCACCTCAAATATATATCTTTTCCCTGTGTTGGAAACATTACAAATCTTCTCCTCTAGCCATTTTGATGTATACAATAAATTATTAACTATAGTTTCCCTCCCTACTATTGAATACTAGAACTAACTCCTTCTAACTGTATTTTTGTACCAAAATGTGCATTTTTCTGTGTGATTATTCTTTTCTTTTTTTTTTTTAACAAATGCTAGAATTTTGTGTGGATGCTCTTAGCGCCCACTTCTCCTGCCTTCCTGGTTTTGAGCTTCTGCCTAACCCGTTCTCTAACAAGGGGAATGGGAGCTCAGGAGTTGAATTCAATCAGGCAGAATTTACCCTAGATTGCGAGATGGATTCACTTCTCCCTGAGAGTAAACCCAAATAAAAAAATTTGCTGTGACAGCAAAGAAGAATAGGAGGATGGCTGTTAGGCAACCAACAGGGTCACTTCCCAGGATATAGTTTGTGTGGGTTTCGTTTTGTGTTTTAAACTTAATATTTTTTCCTTTTCTTTTTTTTTTTAGTGAAAAAGGAACATGCTCATAAATAGAAACAAAGTAACCAGTACAAAAGGCTTACAGTAAAAAAAAAAAAAAAAAGACTCTACCCACCCTTATGCCATAACTTACACAAAAATTATGAAATATCATTAAGAGAAAATTTTAAAATTCTAAGCAAAGGAAGGGAAATAACATATTTATGGATTGAAAGTACTGATATTGAAAAGATTCTACCCAAATTGATTATAGATTCAACACAATGCCAGTTAAGACCCAGTAAAGTTTTTCTAAGAAGTCAACAATTTGTTTCTAGTATTTGTGTGAAAATGCAAAGGGCATAATATCCAAGATAATCTTAAGAAGAAAAAAACTGGAGGCTATACATATACGACATCGTGGCTTATTATAAAGTTCCAGTCATTAAGACAGTGTAGAGTGGATAGTAGGAAATATAAAAACATATCCATTCATATCCAATGACTCAAATATGACTTAGTTTCTGTATAGAGGGGGGAAGAATGGTCTTTAAAAATAAATGATACTGATTCAATTGGATATCTGTATAGAAGGTGTAGGTAGTATTTTTATCCATTTGCTTAGAACTTCTAAATTTTATTTTAACCATATTTCATATTTTTTGTATATATTTTTTCCAGATTAATAAAATTCTTTTCTATTTCTAATTTGCTAAGACATTTTATCACAAGTAGATTTTGAAATCCTTTTGTAGTTCATAAGTGTGATGATTGGGTTTTTTCACGCTCATGTGTGAGATATGCCTTCCTTAAATGTTCTTACACCATCAGCACATTACCCATCTGACAAGAAAAAAAAATAGATTTTTGACTTACATCAAATACTTTTTTGCATCTATTGACACAATCATGTGATTTTTCTATTTCACTTTGTTAATGTGCCTAATTACATTGCTTTGTTCTCAGACTTTAACACTCTAGCATTCCTGGAATAAAAGTCACGTAGTCATGATGTAGTAATCATTTTATATATCACTGGATTTAATTTACTGTTTTTACAAAAATTCTTATATATATTTCATGAAGGAACTTGGCAAGTAATTTCCTTTTGAGTAATGTTCTTTTCAGAATTTAATATCAAAGTTTTGCTGGCATCATAAAATATGTTGGGAAGTGTTTCTTCTTTTTCTTTTATCTTGAAGAATTTTAGGAAGAATCTGTTAGTGAAGTCATCTGGGCTGAGGAAATTGTTTGTGGAAAAGTGTTAATTTATAGGTTCAATTACTTTACTAGATAAAGAGCAATTTAAGTTTTGGATTTCTGTTCATCAATTTTGGTGAAGTCTATTTTTATAAGAACTTTCTTATTTTCCCTACATTTCCAAATTTATTGGCATAAAGTAGTTCCTCATATCTTTTTTTTTTTGAGATGGGGTCTGGCTCTGTTGCCCAGGCTGGAGTGCAGTGGTGTGATTTCAGCTCCCTGTAACCTCCATCTCCTAGGCTCAAGCAATCCTCCCACCTCAGCCTCCTGAGTAGCTAGTACCACAGGTACACACCACTGCATCCAGCTATTTTTTGTTTTGTTTTTTTTTCTGTATTTTTAGTAGAGGCGAGGTTTCACCATGTTGCCTAGGCTGATCTCAAACTCCTGAGCTCAAGCAATCCTCCTGCCTCAGCCTCCCAAACTGCTGGGATTACAGGTGTGAGCCACTGCACCTAGCCTCACTCTTATTTTTTAATATCTCTATTGTCTGTAGTGATGTACACCTTTTCATTCTGACATTGATAATTTGTGACTAGTCTCTTTTTTATCTGTCCTTGTAGATGTCCATTAATCTTACTAATCTTTTCAAATGATAAACTTTTAGCTTTTTATATTTCTCTATTTCTTGCTCATTTTCTATTCATTAATTTCTTCTCATTTTTTAAATTGACTTTCATCTACTTTGGGTTTAATTTGCTGTTCTTTTTCTAATTTCTTGATAATACTTAGCTAATTGCCATTTCAACTTTTCTTCTTTCTAAAATATGCATTTACTGCATAAATCCCCTCCCCAAATGCAACTTTAGCTACATCCCATGAGTTTGAGTTTTAATATATTGAATTTTCATTATTAGTCAAGTGAAAATATTTTCTAATTTTTATTGGAATTTCTCATTTAACCCATGCACTATCATTATTATTGTATAATTTCCAAATAGTATTTTCTGTTTTTTTTTAAGTTTAATTGTATCATGATCATAAAACATACTGTGTATGATTTCAGTCCTTTGAGATTTTCTGAAAGTTGCTTTATGGTCCAACATAATATCAGTGTTAGTAAATGGTCCACATGCACTTAGGAAGAATGTGTATTCAATTGTCAATTGTGTTGTTCAAATCTACATACATATTTCCTTTTTTCCCCCCTACCTGTTCTATTAGGTATTCAGAGAAGTGTCTTATCAACTTGCCTTTTGGTAATAGATTTGTTTTTTGGTAATAGATTTGATTTTGGTAATAGATTTATTTCCTTTTTTCTGTTTCCATCAATTTTTGCTTTTATATATTTTAAAGCCATAATATCAAGTGCATGTATTTTTAAGTTATTGTATCTTGTTGGTGGATTAGCCATTTTATATATAAGAAACACTCCTCTTACTCTCTAGTGACGCTTCTTGCCTTAGATTCTACTTTGTATATTGATGTAATTATACTAGTTTTAGGGGGCTAATGTTTGCATGGTGTATTAAGCTGGTGTCCCTGAGAAGCAGACTTTGAGTACAGAAGGTAAGAAGTAAACCTAGGAACACTGGTAATGTCACCTGAGTAGACACGGAAGGGAAGGAAGCTGACACTGGATGCACTAGTGAGCTGTTGGCTGTGGACAGCTAGGGCTCGCTTCCCCTCTTGGAAGTCTCCTCTAGGCTCCTCAGTGGCTTTGCTGGCAGACTGCATGGAAACACCTTGGAATTTCTCCACCTGAAGGTGAGTAAGCTGGAGTATTTACTGCCAGCTCACATCCTCACTAGACAAGGGCTGCTCCTGAGGGCATCAGCTCCTCAGAATTTCTACTCTGTCCCATTTCCCACCAGCCTGTATTCCCCATCAGCCTGCTTCCAGGGTTAAAGAATGTCCTCAGGCAAGACCCAGTGCTACATGCCACTGAAAGACATCTGGAAAGTCATGGCGATTGCCAAGGGTATTCACAGTGTCTTCTACTCGTGGAATGTATTTCCCCGTTCTTTCACTTTCAAACTTTTTTGTGTCCTTATATTAAAAATGTGTCTCTCATAAGCAGCCTACAACTGTTTCACCCCCACCCAGAGTGACCATCTTTGTCTTTAAATTTAGCCAATTAGTCCATTTACATGTAATGTGATTACTAACGAATTTGGTTTTATAATTATCATGTTCCATTTGTTTTCTATTTGTCATCATGTTTTATGTTCATTTTAAAAAATTTCTTGCCTTTGTTTGGATAATTCAATTTTAAAACTATGTTATTCTCTTCTTCTGCTGTTACTATATTCTTTTCCTATTGTTTTGGTTTTTTCCCTAGAGATTCTTTACTAAATACAGTCAAATACAAATTATACTTTTACCATCTCCTCCTGGAAAATACATGAACCTCAGAACTGAGATCTGGAGCATTTACTAGGTCAGCAAATGGACATCTTTGGCAGGTCCTGGACTCCATTTTTTTTATTTTCTAAGGACTGTGAGGCAGTCTTCCAAACACCCTCTGCTCTGCTTCTCAGTGGCTTTCCATTTAGCTTCTTCATCTCTTGCCCTCTGCAGCAAAATATTTGCCAATTCATTCAGAGGGAAACCAGTTGTTTTTGGGCTATTCCCCTGCATCTCCTCTTTCACCAGAATCTTAACCACTCAAATCCTTGGCAACCCCCAGCTCCAAATTTTTTATTATTTATTATTTATTATTTTATATTTTTGAGACAAGGTCTTGCTCTGTCACCCAGGCTGGAGTGCAGTGGTAGGATCTCAGCTCACTGCAACTTCTACCTCCCAGGTTCAAGTAATTCTTGTGCCTCAGCCTCCTAAGTAGCTGGGCTACTCAGCCACCATGCGTGGCCACCATGTCTGGCTAATTTTTGTATTTTTAGTAGAGATGGGGTTTCACCATGTTGACCAGGCTGGACTCGAACTTCTGACCTCAGATGATCTGTCCACTTCAGCCTTCCAAAGTACTGGGATTACAGGCGTGAGCCACTGCACCAGGCCCCCAAATCCAACATTTGTCTCCTCAGTTCTTGAGAGTCCCCAAAGTTCTGCAGGTTTCTCTGTTCCTTAACAGCTGCCTTCCGCATTGACTTTCATTCTCTTGCCAGCACTAAGAATCAGCAAGTGCCCCAGAAGGGAAAGCAACTTCCAGGATATCTGCCTACTTGGGCTGTCCCCTTTCCCTTGCTTGCCTTAGCAGCTATTCAAATGCCTTCAACAATGTTTTATGTGTATCATCCAGCTTTTCTGGTTGTTTTGACGGTAGGGACAGTCTCTTAGAAGCTACTCTAGCATAACCAGAAGTGAAAATTCTTCTAAAATGTATTTACTCTGTCATTTTTTTTGATGGACAGTTAATTTTTTCCCTAGTCTCCACCTATTACAAAAATTGTAGCAAGAAATAAGTTTGGACATCTGTCTTTGCTGATGTGTGCATGTGGCTGTTGAATTCCTGGAAAAGGAGTTTCTTGGTCAAAGAAAAGCATGCATTTGAAATGTTTATAGCTCTTACCAAATTTTCCTCCCAAGAGATGTATCAAAATGTGTGAGAGAGTGTGTTTCCCCAAAGAGGGTGTGTGCTTTTATAGAAGAGGTACAGGAGTTTCTTCAGAGGTACCTGAAGATAGGAAGATGAATGTGTCTGCTTAAATTCTTGGTCTCCCCATCTGGCCTCAGGACAAGATGGAAGGGATCCCCTTTCCAAAGTGAAAAATCCATGTCTGTGCTCAAAGTATCTTTGCTCCGTAATAGGACTAGAACCCAAGGGAAGTAAAAACTAACTGAGGCACAAGGAAGATCAAGTTAATACATGGACCCATAATGAGGATAGAGAATTCCTACTGTTTCTATCAAACTGATAGGGGTTATGGGAAGCCTCTCTTATAGACCTTTAAAATGCTGATGAGCTCACCAGAAGTTCTTTTCCAAATACCCATGGTTTTAATTGTTTCAGTGTTAGTTCAAGAAAGTTATTTTCATTTTGAAACAACTTTAAAGTTCAAATTTTGAAATACAAAATTTCCCCTTACATGTCTAATGGTTTCGCACTATTGGGAAGTAATGACTTAGGTTTTTATAAATGTATTTGGGTATCTTAAGGATGGGTCAATTTGTTAGCTTTCCGGGAATGTCAAAGCATAATATTGATAACTCTTTATTACCCTTATTCTTATTTGATAAATTAAGATGGTACGTGATTTTGCATTTGGAAGCATTTATTTCATTGTTCAAAGATTCGTTTTCTTTTCTTCTTCTTATTCTTTTTTTTTTTTTGAGATGGAGTCTCACTCTTGTCACCCAGGCTGGAGTACAGTGGCATAATCTTGGCTCACTGCAACCTCCACCTCCTGAGTTCAAGCTATTCTCCCTCAGCCTCCTGAGTAGCTGGGATTATAGGCACCCACCACCATGCCTGGCTAATTTTTGTACTTTTAGTAGAGACGGGGTTTTGCAGTGTTGGCCAGGCTGGTCTTGAACTCCTGACCTCAGGGGATCCACCCGCCTCAGCCTCCCAAAGTGCTGAGATTACAGGCATGAGCCCACCGCGCGCGGTGCAAAGACTCTTTTTCAATTCAAATTTTTTTTTTTTCTCCCTCTCTCATTGGGTCCTGGGGGAGTTAATTTAAAACTACCTACATGAGACGGCTTTCAGGAATAATTACATCAAGCACATACTGTGTGCACCTTCAGCTATTTTTACCAAATCTTCAGAGCATCCTCTCTGACTGGGAAACACACTGCAGTCTACTCATGAGAATATTATTCTTTAAATTTCAATGCTACAGCAATACTGTCTGGTAAGATAATCGTCTCCAGCGGGATGAAATAAGTCCAAGAAACCAAAGCTCTCCAGCCTCGTCTAAGTATGCTTCTGATGCATGCCTCACATCCTTGGTTCCTCCAGCAGGCCCCAAGCTGCCTCCAGGTTCCACTGTGCCAATATTCTTAGAGCAGTCTGGTTTGCTGACATGTTTTTGCCTTAGTATTCCATTTCTCACATCCTCTTATGGCCATTTTATTTTATTCTTAAGAGGGGAACTAAGATAGGTGGCCTGAAGTACAGTAGTAACTTCCTTGAATCACGCTGTCCTGTCTAATGTCAATGAGATAACTAAGGCACATCCACAGATCACATTCTGGGCCTTTAAAAGCACTGCATATAAACTCAGTATTTCATCTGGACAGTTTTCTTATCTTTTTCTTTTTTCTTTTTTTTTGAGATGGAGTCTGGCTCTGTGGCCCAGGCTGGAGTGTAGTGGCCGGATCTCAGCTGCCATTCTCCTGCCTCAGCCTCCCGAGTAGCAGGGACTACAGGCGCCTACCACCTCACCCGGCTAGTTTTTTGTATTTTTTAGTAGAGACGGGGTTTCACCATGTTAGCCAGGATGGTCTTGATCTCCTGACCTCGTGATCCGCCTGTCTCAGCCTCCCAAAGTGCTGGGATTACAGGCTTGAGCCACCGCGCCCAGCCCTTATCTTTTTCAACTGGCCTTCTTTGCTGACTCATGTCAGCTTTGAGCTCAGATTAGCCTGTGAACTTTATCTGGCTGAAATTTGGTTTGGCCTGACTTTGCTATTCTTGATTCCACTTTTGATTCAGACTGAAATATAAGATAAGGCTATGTTCAATACAAGCACCTTACAATCTGATGAACATGGACTTACTCAAGGAAGAGATTTATCTGCCTTATGTGAGAAGAAGTCTGGGTTGAAGTAGATTAGGGCTGGAACAGTAGCTCAAGGATGCTATCTGGGAACTGAGCATTTTTTCTTCCTGCTCTACCACCCTGAGGCTGACTGATGTACCTCCAGCATCAAGCTCAAATTCTAGTCAAGAAGAAAGAAGCAGCAGAAGATGCCCAGCCAACTTGAGATTGTTTCATTCATCAGATCTACCATTGTCTCTCCTAGCTGCAAAAAAAGTCTGGGAAGGTAAGTTTTAGCTTTCTAGTGTCTATAGCAGAAGAAAGCATGGAATGGGATGTGAGTGGATTTTAAATGATCCCGTTTACAGTGTCTACCTAGTAGGTTTGGGTTCTTTTGGCATCTTGTCCTACCCATTCCAGGTTTTATCTTCAAGATTCATCATTGGGAAACCACACCTACCACTTCCCCTTCTGCTGTAAAGACAGGGCAATGAAAGCCAAGATATAAATAGTCTGTCATTTACTTAGAATTTTTTTCTTTAATGTTGGGAAAGCGCAATGGCCCGATGTCAGAAAACTTGCATTTTAGAATTAGATTATTTATCCAAAACTGTCTTGTTTTGAACAAATCACTTAAAGTCTCTGAGTCATTGTTTTCATAAAATGGAAGTTGGACCAGAATCTTCTGTCCTTCCCTCTCGCCTAAGATCTCAAATGTCTATAATTATAACAGTCCCTTGTTACCACAGGGACTCAAAGAGGCCAGGCCCAGAGAAGAGGCCCCACCCTGCTGCCCATTATGCTCATCTCCCCCTATCTTCTAGTCGTCTCTTAGAACCTCCCAGAACTTGGACAGAGAGAACTAAGGGGACTAATATGAATTTAAAACTATATTTTTCATTGTCCTTATTGACTTTTGGCTTTAAAATACGAACTATTTTCAATTTTGTTGGTAGAACCACAGTTCCCCCTTCAGGTAGTGGTGGCTTCTCTGGAATCATAGGAGTGACTTAGAGATCAAGCCATTGAAATGGTATCATCTACCAGCTTTTATTCACTGCTTGGCCTAACGTGGCCCAGGGAGCTGCCTTAGAACCAGTCTCCCATCTTGTTGATATAGCAAGTTTTCTCCAGGCCTGTGCCTGTAACCTTAGCACCTACTGAGTCTGTGAAATACTTCCAAAACTTGCTTAATCCTGGAATTAGAATTCCTAGAATCCTGGAATATTGCTGAAGATGGAAGGAAGTATCTGAGTATGCAAATGTATGCAACTACTATAAATCCTCTAAATAACTTAGAACACATTTGGGGGCTAGGATTTGTGATTAATTTTCAGATATTTTCTACAACTATTGTCATTAGTTTCTTCTCTCAACTTCTTTTCAACTCAGGCATCTTTTGCTTGGCAACTGGTTTACCTTATCATGGGTATAAAGTAGTTAGATATGCACATTGTGTTTAGTGCAACATTAGTCAAAGGCTTGGACTCTCTCTTCATGTCATGATTATCCTATAAAATGTTCAAACTCTCTCTTCTAGTGGGTTCTCCATGGGAGAAGGGGGAAGGGGTGCAAGGGAGATTGTTGGGGGATTGACCAGAGAGTATGCCTCCAAACTGTATGCTCAATGGGCAACAAGCTGACCATGGATGCTGCAGCCAGGGAGCAGGGTGTCCTCCACAGCCATGTCTCTGCGGTAAGAATGGAGCTAAGTCAGCTCTCTGGGTCTCTTGGAATCACCTTTAATGTTCTTCCAATCTCCTCAAAATGGGGTAGTTCTACCTCTTCCTCACAGGAACATTATTCTTCATCTAGAATCTTCTGAGGCATAAAGGGAGAAGTTGGATATCTCTGAAACTGTACATCTGAGAATTTTAGTCTCATGCTGCCTTTATTTCTGTTTCAGATGGAGAAAGGATGAGATCCTAGCAGGTGTTCTTAAGGAGTTTGTGGATAGAATTCGGGATGTCTATAAATTTGAATTTTAAAAATACATCTTTATTTTCACTATCCTTTAACTAAAATTTAATATTTAATCATGAAAGTGGGCAACAATCACAGCACTGTTAGCAGTACCTGTGATTTTGACACCAATAGGAATCATAGTAAGTTTATGTCATGTTAAAGTTATTGCAGAAACTAGAAAATAGCATTATATCCACAACAACTTTAAAAATGTGGTGATTAGTGGCCCCCACCACTCGATTTTATTTAATGCATTAATGAAGGAGTATATATTTTATAATGGCACATTAAATATATTCTGATAATATTAAAAATATTTTAATATTACTGTTTTTCTTTGATTTTTGTTATGCATTTTAAATTTTTTTTTGAGGAGGGATTTTAGCAGATTACCAAAGAGGGTCACGGCACAAAAAGTTTTCAGGACACCCACCATAGGGACACAAATTTATAGAATACACAAAGGACAGAGATGGAGGGAAAACATACTTTAAAATGTAAACAGATTATCCTGCTAACCACAGTACAAAAGAACTAAATGTAAGCCCATGTGCAAAAGTTATTTCAATCTAATGTATATTTCTCCTAACTTGATTAGCCTCTGGGTAAAAATGGGGCAATGTTAATGGTGAAATTCACATTTCCCTTGTATCTACCACCTACTCTAGTATCTCCTACTTTTACCCAAATTTCAATTTTTATGAGAATTTCTGAAAGTGTTTTTGTTTCTTCCTTTCTTAACTGTCTTTCTTTGTGGTTTGATGGTTTTCTGTAGTGGTATGCTTTAAATCCTTTCTACTTTTGTTTTGTACTTCTAAAGATTTTTCTAGGCCAGGCACTGTGACTCATGCCTGTAATTCCAGCACTTTGGGATAACCAGGCAGGTGGATCGCCTGAGGTCAGGAGTTCAAGACCAGCTTGGCCAACATGGTGAAACCCCATCTCTACTAAAAATACAAAAATTAGTCAGGCATCATAGTGGGTGCCTGTAATCCCAGCTACTCAGGAGGCTGAGGCAGAAGGATTGCTTGAACCCAGGAGGTGGAGGTTGCAGTGAACTGAGATCATGCCACTGCACTCCAGCCTGGGTGACAGAGCAAGACTCTTTCTAAAAAATAAAAATACTAAGGTTTTTGCTTTGTGATTACCATCAAGCTTACATAGAACACCTTATATTTAGCCTATTTCAAGCTGATGACAGCTTAACTTTGATTGCATATAACAACTCTATACTTTTACTCCTCTATCTCACATTTTGTTTTTGATGTCAGCTTACAATCAACTTAACAATAACATAAATAGTCACTTAACACATATTTCATATGTTACATGTATTATATACTGTATTTTTACAAATAAAGTAAGGTAGAGAAAAGAAAATGTCATTAAGAAAATCATAAAGAGGAAAAAATGTATTTACTATTTATTAAGTGGAAGTGGATCATTATAAAGGTCTTCATCCTTTTTGTCTTCCTGTTGAGTAGTGTAAAGAGAAGGAGGAAGAGAATAGGTGGGTCTTGCTGTCTCAGGAGTGGCAGAAGTGGAAGTGAAAAGTGGAGCAGGAGAGGCAGGCAAACTGGGTAACTTTTACTGAAAAAATTCATGTATAAGTGGACTTGATCAGTTTAAACTCATGCTATTCATGGGTCAATTGTGTTATTTCTCTTCTGGCCTGAAGAATTTCTGCTGAGAAATCTGCTGATAATCATATTGGCACTACTTTCTAAGTGGTGTATTTCTTATCTTTTGATGCTCTTAGAATTTTTCTTTGTCTTTGAATCACAATAGTTTGATTATTATTATTTTTTAATTTAATTTAATTTTTTTTTTGAGATGGAGTCTCGTTCTGTCACCCAGGCTGGAGTGCAGTGGCCGGATCTCAGCTCACTGCAAGCTCCGCCTCCCGGGTTCACGCCATTCTCCTGCCTCAACCTCCTGAGTAGCTGGGACTACAGGCACCGCCACCTCGCCCGGCTAGTTTTTTGTATTTTTAGTAGAGACGGGGTTTCACCGTGTTAGCCAGGATGGTCTCGATCTCCTGACCTCGTGATCCACCCGTCTCGGCCTCCCAAAGTGCTGGGATTACAGGCTTGAGCCACCGCACCCGGCCTGATTATTATTAATATGTGTTTTGGTGAACTCCTCTTTTGGTTGAATTTGATTGTAGACTTCTAAGCTTCCTGAACCTAAATGTTGGCATCTATCCCTAAATAAGGAAAGTTTCAACCATTATTTCTTTAAATATACTTCCTGGCCCTTTTCCTCTTTCTTCTCCTTTTGCAACTACATTATGCAAAGGTTTGGTCTCTTGATGGTGTCCCATAATTCCCACAAGATTTCTTTATTTTTTTTCATTCCTTTGTCTTACTGCTCCTCTGACTGGATAATTTCAAAAGTTTTGTCTTCCAGCTCACTAATTCTTTTTTCTGCTTGATCAAGTCTGCATGTGAAGCTTTCTATCAAATTTTTCAGTTCAGTCATTATATTATTTATCTCTAGATTTCTATTTTTTTATTATTTCTATTTCTTTGTTAAACTTCTCACTTTGTTTATGTATTGTTTTCCAAATTTTATTTAATTTTCTATCCATATGTTTTTGTAGTTCACTGAGCATCTTTAAGAGGATTATTCTGAATTCCTTGTCAGTTATTTTATAGATTTCCATTTCTTTAGGGTATATTAGTGGAATGTTATTAGTTTATTCTGGAGGTGTCACAATTCCCTGATCATTCATGATCTTGTGTACCTGCATTTTTGCATTTAAGAAGATAGTCCCCTGTTCTGGCCTTTGCAGATGTTCTTTAGTAGAGATAGAGCTTCACTATTTAGTCTGCGATTTTGAAGGACCAACTAGTGATGACCCTAAGCAGGTAGAGCTTGTCGTAGGTGTTGGCTGGGCCACTGCCTTTGCTCTGATGTAAAATGGAGCTTTTGGATGGGCTCTACTGTCTGGCAAAACCACTGGCTGGGCTCTGCTATGAGGTGGAGCTATTGGGTGGGTAATGGCAATGGCTTCTAATCAGGTCACAAGATGTAGTCCCTACTGGGTAATTCAACTATTTGGGATTTCTAGTTGGGCAGGGATGCTGACTGGGCTCTGAGGTTAGGTGGAGTCACTGGTTGGGATGAACAGGACCAGAGGCTATGCTCCTTACAAATGCACAATTGAGGATTGCCTCTCTGTCAGAGTGGAACCAAGGCATGGGCTTTCGGCTGAGTGGAACTGCTGCTTGACTTCCCATGTCAAGCAGGTCAAACCATTATGCTTTGTCCAAAATAGGCAAAGGCCAGCATCTCCCTACTTGGTACAGGTTGGTAGTGTGGGCTCTGAGGTTGACAGTGGAGACTAGCTATCTACGGACTCAAGTTAGGTTGAACTTCCCACCATGCTTCTGAAGGCAACCAACTCAGCTTTGCAGGTGGGTTGTGAAGCTGGCTGATATCTCCAATAGGGTGTTACAGCTAGCAGAACATAGAAGTACCACCAAGATCTGCATGCTGGTCACTACAACCTCTGCCTCATTTCTTTGTTTCTATGTGACCCCAGGTGGTCTAGCCATGCCATTACCCCCAGTGTTCCCTGTGAGGTGAGACGAGATTGGAGTGGGCTTCCTGGAATGCTAGGGAAGGAAGCTGGATAACTGTCTCTGAGTCTCTTTTCTCCCGGTAGAAACTGTGGGCCCAGAGAAATCCTCTCTATCTAGCATTGGGCTGAATTGAGGGAGAGGTAGCACAGCTGTAATGAGGCTGTTCTCCTTACCCTTTTAATTTAACTCCATAAAGTTCTGTGGACCACATTGGTGTCTCAGGCTTGTTCCTTGCATTGGGGTTTTCAAAAAGTTGTTTTGGTCTTTGGATAGTTGTTAGTTGAATTTTCTGTGGGGAGAAGTGGAGCCTACAAATTCCTATTCCACCGTCTTGCAGCTATCTCTGAGCATGCACTGTGGAGCCCCACCCAGAGGCTGATTCTTTGCTGTGAAATCCAATGACAAATATACAAGGTTTTCTTTATCATTGTCTCCCACTCTGTGTTGATTTTTCACCATAGAAAGAACAGAGCAAGGCCTCTAACAACAACTCAACTGCATGAAACCACAAAAAGGAAAGTAGAAAGAAGCAAAAATATAAACTATATGATTACCAAAAAAGGGGGCATTAGGACAGGAGGCGACCTGCTCAGTATTATGGGAACAACTTTACTGGAACCTAAGACTTTGGAGAAGAGATCTTTTCTGCTTGAGCATTAAAATATGTGTACCTGAGTCAGTCCCAGCAAATGGTCATGCTGCTCAGATAATCTCTTCTCTGGTAGCCACATTGCTTGAATCATTTACCTTCCAGGAATCTAATTGCAGAAGTGATCATTCTCATTCTCATTTATTATTGATACCCCAACTGTGGGAAAGACATTGTGATCAGTGCTTCTACAGGAGTAGGGCCATTTAGGAAAAAACGGTAATGTTTAAAGCACAGTAGGAAGAAAGAGGTACCCAGAATAAACATTTTCTTAAAGCAGTAATCCAGCTGGTGGTATAATACCTGTTGCAGATATTTCTCTGCCTGTTTACAATCCCACCATCTACACATTGATTAGCATTGTGGGCAATACACAAAGGAATAATAACAATTACTTGAGGCCCACTGTGAATTAAGCATTGTACTTGAACTCATCTAATTCTAACAATAGCACTATGAGGTAGACATTATTACTCCCTATTTTACTGAAAAGGAAACAGAGACTCTAGAAGTTGTCCAAGTTCACATAGTAAGGGATAGGGCAAGAGCTCAATCTGAGAGCCTTAAGCAGAAGTGACCGATTGGACCTTCTGGTTATAATTTGTGAAAATAGGACTACATATACACACCCATGTATACATATACAGAGTGGTGTACTCAATATAAAATTATTAAGTCAATACAAGGTCCAAATGGATAGTGAAGAAAATATATGCAAGACTACTGAGAGAGAGAATGTGTGTGTGTATGTTCTTGTTTCTGAGGCAGTCACCAGGAATGGGAGATTTAAACTCGGCTTTGAATAGTAAAGAAGTTTGGGATGGATGGGGCGAGTAGTGTGGGTCAAATCACAGGAGTGGAAAAGTACCAGTTTTGAGCAAGTATAGCAATTTGGTTGGGGCAAGGGTTCATACAGCAAGTAATGGGAAATTAAGCTGGGAAAGGAGACCAGCTGTGAGAGAAATGGCTATCAGTCCGCAGTGATTAGACTTTATACTGCTAGAAAGGAGCTATGAAATGATTAAGCAATGTTTCAGAAAGATTGACCACACAGTCACATGACAGAGTATGGGAAAGGAAACAGATTAGATTTATGGAGCCCAGGAAGAGGGTGACAACAGTCATCCAGGTGTGGAGTGAAAGAGGATTCGGGTGGTGGCTGGGCCACAAAAAGATGAAATGGATGAAGAGGCATTTAGAAGGAAAAATCAAGAAGATATGGCAACTGCTCATAATAATATTTTTAAAATAGCTAATGCATTCATTGATTTCCACAAATATTACTTAAGTGTCTTCTTTGTGCCAGGCACAGTTATGGGCCCTGGGTGTACTGCAATGAACGTAACAGGCAAGACTATTTCCCTTATGGAATTTATACTACGATGGAGGAGGAACATGATAAACAAGCATGTGAAATACAACTTCAGGTGGATAATTCATGCAATGAAAATACATAAAACAGGATTAAGGGGCAAGATAGCAAGACACCCTCTGGGTGTCTCTGAGGATGCAATATTAGAACAGAAATCTAAATGAAGTGGGTGAGTAGACCATGTGACTATCTCTTTTTTTTTTTTTTTTTGAGACGGAGTCTCGCTCTGTGGCCCAGGCTGGAGTGCGGTGGCCCGATCTCAGCTCACTGCAAGCTCCGCCTCCCGGGTTTACGCCATTCTCCTGACTCAGCCTCCCGAGTAGCTGAGACTACAGGCGCCCACCACCTTGCCCGGCTAGTTTTTTGTATTTTTTAGTAGAGACGGGGTTTCACCGTGTTAGCCAGGATGGTCTTGATCTCCTGACCTCGTGATCCGCCCATCTCAGCCTCCCAAAGTGCTGGGATTACAGGCTTGAGCCACCGCGCCGGGCCGACCATGTGACTATCTCTGAGGAAAGTATTCCAGGCAGAGAAGTCAGGAAGTGCAAAGCCCCCGAGGCAGCTACATTCAGCCTGTGATCAGAACAGCATGCCCCTGCAACCAGTGCAGAGTAAGGTGGAAGTGAAAGTGAGGTTGAGGAGGCAACAGGGGTGGAATGCTGATGGGCTTTAGTGGCCATGGAGAGGACATTGCAGTCTATTCCAAATGAAATAGAAACAGAAGGGTTTTGAAAAGGGGCACGGCATGATCTGATTTACAATTTTAAAGGCTCACTCTGGCGACTTCATGGAGACCCGATGATGGTGGAATGAGAGCAGATGCAGATACCACTTAGAAGGTTATTACAATAATCCAAGTGAAAGTTGCTAGTGGCTTGGATTAGTGAAAGAGAAGGCAGTAGGAAGCATGGGATTTGGGATGTGTTTTGAAGGTAGAATGAGCAGAGCTTGCTGATGAACTGTATACAGCACATGGAATAAAGAACCAGAGAAACCAAGAAGGCACTTCTGTGAGGCTTTATGCTCTCAGATTCTTAAAGTCTACCTTGGAGTAGAGTTAATCTTGGTTATTTGATTCTTTGCTTTTTCTATATTCCATTCATCCATCAATAAGAGTAGTAGACTCTATTTCAAAACACATCCTGGATCTGTTGAGTTGTCATCACCTTCCCCACAAGCACACTGCTCCATACACCATTGCAATGCCCCTTAGCTAGCCTTCCTGCTTCTCCTCTTGCCCCTCCCCTGACAAACAATTCCCCACATCTGCCCAATTTGATTGGCCTCTGCTAAAACCCTGTTAGTGAATTATTGGAATGAGTATTTAGAATAAAACCCAAAAAATTCAGCCTCAGATTACAAAATCTTACATAATTGGTGCCTGATGACTTTGCTGACTTCATCTCATTCCTCTCCTCCCCTTGCCTTTTCACTGTGGTCACTTTCAGTTTCTTGAGCACACCAAGCTTTTGCTCTCCACAGTCCTCGTATCTTCAAAGCCCAATTCTTCATATTACTCAGCTCTCATCTTTAATATTATCTCCTTGGACAACCTTCTGGATCACTCAAGTTATTGTTTGACTTGTGAAGAGTCTAATTCCCTTCGTCTTGAATTTGAGCTGGCCTTAGTGCCTTGCTTGACCCATAGGATGCAGTGGAAGTGACATTCTGAGATTTCTGAAGCTAGGTTCCTTGCAACTTCTGCTTGAGATTGGAACACTCCCACGGGGAGTCCTGAGCTTCCATCTAAGAAGTCTGACTAACCTGACAGTGCTGTGCTGGAGAGACTGTGGGTCGGCACTCCAGTCAACAACCCCAGCCACCCACCCAGGCACCAGACACCCAGAAAAGACCAGCCATCAGCCAAATGCCACTCAGATTAACACCATGTGGAGCAGAAAAATTGCCTGGCTGAGTTCTCCCCAAATTCCTCATGCATAGAATTACGAGAGAATAAAATGATTGTTGTTTTAATCCATTAAGTTTTGGGAGTTTGTTACATAGCAATAGATAAATAGAACACTGTCTATCACAATATTTTCCTTATTTGCCTAAGATTGATCATTACTTGATATTTTTCTTGTTCATCTAGTTACTCTGAGTCAGCTATCTATCTAATCTGATCTATCTATCTATCTATCTATCTATCTATCTATCTATCTATCTATTTACCTCCACTAGAGCTATCTACCATCTATGTACCTCCATCTGTTTACCTCCTCTATCTAACTATATCTATCTATCTATCCTCTATCATCTATTATCTATCTATCTATCCTCTATCTATCATCTATTATCTATCTATCTATCTATCTATCTATCTATCTATCTATCGAATCTATCATCTATTTACCTCCACTAGAGCTATCTACCATCTATTCACCTCCATCTCTTTACCTCCTCTATCTATCTGTCTATCTATCTATTTATCTATCTATTATCTATCTACCTATCAATCAATCATCTATTTACCTCCACTAGAATATCAGCTTCATGAGAACAGAAGCCTTTCCTGTCTTGTTTATTGTTCTATCTTTAACACCTAAATCAGCACTTGTACACAGTTATGTGCTCCATAAGCCCTGTCAAACAAAAGATTTTCTGCATTTCTGAATATCCTAAGGGCAATGAGTACAACACACACACACAAATGCAGAGAAGAAAACCTGGGTAATCTCAAAATATAATCCTTCGGGTTCACAGATTATACAATATAAGGATAGTACTGTATTAATAAATCAATCAATAATTTATTAACTAGCAAATTAAAGGGAAAAAATCCAACATGATTGGACACCAAAAAGACATTTAATTAATTTCAGAAACCATTCCTAGTTTTTAAAAAAACAGTAAAATAATAAGAAGAAAACTATAGCATTTAAAATTGATGAAGATCATTTACCAAAAAGACGCAGTAAACTTCATATTGAGGCAGTGCAAGGCTTACTGCATAGATAATGTTGAGGCAATGCTTGCTGTCCCCTATTAGAGGGTCTGGCATTTCTCATCCAAAGTGTCAACAATCCAATCCTACATTATAAAGTTGTGTTTTTCCAGTTGTGACCAGTATGTAATTTGTTACATGATATTCTGGCAACATGTAAATATCCAATTCTCCATTCATCTTTTCCCTATTTGCTTTAGCATCCACAGATGATCTTAACCTGAGTCTTCTTTTTAAATGGGTTGAAAAATGGCAATTTTCTAATTTTATCATTTTCCCACATTTATTGGCTGCCATTCTTCTCTACGAAGAGCTATCCCTTACCAACGGGCTACTCGGTTATCCTAAGACTTTTCTGGAAAAGCAGGATAAATACTTAATTCTTTCTGCTTAATAACCAGTTTTGAAATGAAGAAATGGGTTTAATAACCACCTCCAGTGGTGACCCATGAGGCTTCTTTTCTCTTTCTTGCATTTGTCTTTTATTTTTTTCAATGTGGCATTCTCTGTTTGGTTCCATCTACCTACCTACCTATCATTACCTATATAGGAAAAGCAGGTCTTTGAGCTGATCTGACACTCCCAGGTAAGTCTCAATGTTCTTACTGACTGATCTAACACAGGTAAGTCATGTTGCTCTCCTGTTGGACATGAACAATCTCACAGAACATCCACTGCAGACAGTCACAATGTAACCCACAAAATACCAGTGTTCCCCTGTCTTGGCTAATATGAGTGACTGCTCCTTACCAATTATGGCTTTATCCTCACTCTAATCTGACATGCCTGTAGATAAGTTTTATTATGATATTCAATCATAGAATTGTTTCTGCTTTCTGACAGCACCCAGTTTAGAACAAACCTTCCTTAGGCCCCCTCCTCCGAAAAATACCCAGCCAAAGCCCGAATTCCCAGGTTCTTCCTAACACCTTCTTACTGAGATGTTTCCTTCTCCCCTCCTCCAATCTCCATGCCCCCATCAGCCCCAGTTCCCTGTGATATGCGTTCTCCTTTGCTGCAATAAATGAGAGGAAGTCATCTAACTTGTTCAAGTACAGCTGTTTCTGGTGGTCTTTTGCTGAAAAGAATTAAGAATTTTATATTATAATATATGATATATATACCTTCATATATATGATACAAATGAAGGCCTATGTGTGTATGTGTATGCTCAAATCCATAATAATAATAATTATTATTATTGGTGCTTAAATTCTTCCAAGTTTATCAGTGGGAGACCCCGTTCAAACTTGCTTATGTGACTCCTTGGCACAGCACCATTAGTCTCTGAAAGCATCCTTGGGTTTTGGCATGCAAAGATGTCCTAGGCTCATCTTATGTATTCCTTGCCCCAGACCTGGACAAAATGTAAAACAGCCAATGATTTCAGATGTGGAAAGTCAAAATACTTCATAGTTTGTTGGTTGAAGTTGAATTTTTGTAGTTCAATGTTTTGGGAAAATAATTTTAAAGTATTTTTAAATATTTAAAGTATTCATACTTATTGACCCAGCAATTCCATTTTGGGGGAATCCAACAGGAAGAAATACAAATGGGAAAATGGAAAATATAGTAATGTGTCCATAAGGATGTTAACTGCAACACTGATTATGTTGACGGAAGAGTAGAAACTGAATATCCACCAAAGGCAAATGAGGGAATAAGTTATAGAATATCCAGAGTGTGGAATATTATGCACTCTTTTATAAGAATGAATTAGAACTACAGCAGGAAAACAGCTATGAAATACTGATAAACAGAAGAAACATGTTACAGTGTGGTATATATAGCATGGTCTAATTTGAAGGATAAAGCCTATACTTATATTTTATTTATTCATGAAGGAAGAATTTTAACACCCTGTTAACTAAAAGGAGTAGAAATGAATACAAACCATATTTGATTTTAGTGTAAAGTGTATTTTTTTTTAATGAAATAATAAGGAAGGGCTGGGAGCAGTGGCTCACGCATGTAATCCCAGCACTTTGGGAGGCTGAGGCGAGTGGATCACGAGGTCAGGAGATCAACATCATCCTGGTTAACATGGTGAAAACCCGTCTCTATTAAAAATACAAAAAATTAGCCAGGCATGGTGGCACATGCCTGTAGTCCCAGCTACTCGGGAGGCTGAAGCACGAGAATCGCTTGAACCAGGAGGCGGAGGTTGCAGTGAGCCAAGATCACGCCACTGCACTCCAGCCTGAGCAAGAGAGTGAGATTCCAACTCAAAAAAATTTAAAAAAAAAAGGAAAAATAAGTAAGATAAGTAAGCAACAACCCAACTAAAACATGGAATTTGATTTACACAGTTTTTAATTTATAGGCAAGCCATAAGACAAAAGATAGACATTTTAGGGAGAGAGTTAGCCAGTGCTTATACGCAACAGTTTCTTTACAAGTGCCTAGATTTCTCCCAGGAGAATGCCATCCAAACCCCCCTTGTAAAATATCCTGTCTGCCATATTGAGTCCCAGGTCCTATATATTAAGAACAGAAGTGATGATCTGGATGCAGCTCCTTATACTTCTTTATCCACTGTTACAAAGAGAAAAGCACTCAACTACTTAATTGATGGGGAGAGAAAGTTCACCTTGAAGCATCATGGACTGCCCTGTAACTAAAGTTTGCATTTGGCATATACATACATATGGAAATTTTATGAGACTGGGGACAAAACAACTCTGGGAAAAGTACCTGAAGCCATTATATTTTGGTGATTTAAAAATAAATTAACAGAGCTTTTCAAAGATATGGGCACTAAAGCCAAATGGAAAATAAAGCTGAAATGAGAAAAAAGTTCATCCCTACCACCACAGAAGGACTTTCTGCCAAAGTAATTTCCGTTTTCCGGGTGAGTGGGTTTGCATTCTAGCTACACTAATGCAATAGTTCTATGTATGAGTAATTTTAGAGCTCCACTCAGCAATTCCAACTCCACTGATAAAGCCTTCTTGTGGCTGAAATAGTATGTTTACCCTTATCAAAAATGCATTTCCATATAAGAGTAAATTGTGACAAACATAATAAAACATTGCTACTAACAATGCTATAAACAAACTCTGATTCTGCTCATGACCATGAGAGCTTTCAGTAATCACATAGTACATGGTTTAAGTATAATTTTCTGATGGCACAATAGCCCCAAGCAATTGTTTTGTTTGTTGTTTTTAAGGCATGGGATATTATCTAAAAAGTACCCATTGTCTGCAAGCCTAATGTTATAGGAACAGGAAGGCTAATAATTCTCCTCTTTCTTTGAATACATTTCTCATTTATCTTACTGGGGTTTCAAAAGAGCCCAGAAGAGGCGACCCTCCCCTGTGTAATCACATAACTTGGTTTTAAGGTCTGGTGCTTTGGGCACCAATTTGTCACTAGCTCCTGCTTAAATGCCCTGAATAATTTAGATACCTGGGGGTGATGGGAGAGATGGTAAGTGCTGAATCTTCTTCCCAATAAAAAATACCCAAGTTTTAAGTTTTAGCTGAGAGCAGAAATATAATTTCTTCTTTTAGTGACTATGGGGTTGGTTGTGCTACTTGCCTTCCCTTACATTAAACCTAAATTTTGACTCTTTGAGAGCATCCTTGAGTCAAATGAGTTTTATCTTCTAGCAAAAAAATAGAGGTTATTTCACTTTCTTTAATATTTAGAGAGGGCACACTGCTCTCCCTTCTCTTGTTACCCATTTTTTCTCTAGGAAGGGTTGATGATATCAGTGGTCTATGTACTCCAGTTCCCTTCTCTGCTTAATGTAAACCTCCCTCTCCTGCTTCCATTCATTGGAGGAAACCTCTATGTCTTGGTGTATAGCTGGTCAACACTTCATACTACATTTTCTATTGAACCTACCAAATGAGACTTACCATTCTAGGTTAAAAAGAAAACCTTCTTTTCCATTTAAAATGATTTTTAATATAACCACACTTCATATGAAAAACCGTACAGACTAGCACAATGTCAAGCACTTAGTAGATCATTAATATTTGTGAAATGAAATATTCTTAATCATGAATTTGTCTCATACATTGAAAGTTTGGGGTGATGTTGCCAGCTGTGAATAAAGATGTGATAGTGTGATACAGATTTACAAGGAGTCGAAGGAACATGCCAATGCCACCATCAATGGGCAACTTATCAACACCTGAATCACTTTCCTATTGGATAGAGATCTATTCTATGCAGAAATTGGTCCTTACAGTTTCCAACTAAAGGCAATGGAAAGAAATGTGCATTTAAGATAATATCTCCCACTAGATTTTAGGATTGACTCTATGACATGAACTCATTTGAGTATCGAGAAAATAATCAGGCAATAACTGTTCACCTCTAGGAGTGGCTAAAAATATATTCGGTTCACATAGAAAAGAGCATTAATTTCATTTATTTTATTGTGAGAATACTTCTACAGATCATGACTGGCTGATAAAGTATTTTTGCTGATTAAATCTTGTAATTAGTTACATATGTGCTTGCAAATAATAACAGGAACAGCAAATAACATTATTTGCATTTACACATATGCTTGCAAATAATAACAAGAACAGCAAATAACATTATTTGTACTTACCTATATGCTTGCAGATAATCACAGGAACAGCAAGTAACATTATCTGTAAAGGTCCAAGCATGTTACATAATTCAGTGTGAATAACATATTTGATACAATATGAACAAGATAAGTTAGAACAAAATCCACGTTTTCTTTTAACTAAAAATGCAAATTGCTGCAGTATTCAAGTTCAAATTTTCAAAATGCTCCAGGAGTCGCACAAACTCTCTGAGTCTTGATTCTTAAATCATAAAAAGAAACTCATGAACTTCCACTGAGCACAGGTTGAACTTTCCTCTTAATATCCTTCCCAATTTAGTCATACCTTCCTGCACTTCCCAGATGTGCCAGATAGTAGGATTATATGGATTGCCCTTTCTATCTGTCCTTAAAACATGGAGATTTCTGCTTCCTTTATTTGTTACTTTTTATTTGAAATAATTTGTCACTGAAAATTGCAAAAATATTACAAAGAATGCTGCAATCCTTTGTAATAGTTTTACAATTTTCAATGATTCTTGAAATTGATTCTTCAACACAGATTCTCCAAGTGTTGACAATTTTCAAATTTGCTTTTGTTTCCCTCTCTCTCTCTTTCTTTCTCTCTATACATATAATTATATTTATATGCACATATATGTATATTTTGTATACATACACTTTTAATAAACATTTGAAACTAAGTTACAGACATGCTTTCCCTTTACTTATAAATATTTCAAAGCATATTTTTCTAAAGACAGGAACATTCTTTTATACAATTACAGTATAAATTATCAGCATCAGGAAATTGTCATTGATTCTACATTATTCTTTCACCTACAATACTTATTTAAATTTAGCCATTTTCCCCCCACTAATGTCCTTTATAGAAAAAGGTGGGAAAATCCAGTTCAAGATCAAACATTGCTTTGATGTCATGCCTCTTTAGACTGCTTTAATCCTTCGTGAACTGAATGTTTTTGATGTGCACCTGTCAGTCTTTTGCAGAATATCTCTTAATTTGAGTTTGTCTGCTGTTTCCTTGTGGTTAGATTTAGACTGTGCATTTTTGGTAGGAAAGCCACAGTAACAATATTATGTCCTAAGGGCATTCAAGCAGGAGGTACATGAGGTGTCTTTGCCCTATTACTCATGTTAACTTTAATTACCTCTTGCTGGGTGAGGTGTCAGAGCCCCAGCATCAGAAAGTGGTCCCTTCGCAGGTTGGTAAGAAGAATTTCCAGACAACAGTATAGGTTTGAAAAAGGAAAGTTTTATTAGAAATGAAGAACGCTGCAGAAGAGTGGAGTGAGGCACTTCAGCGAGACAGGACTGAGTGTGCTACAGTGGATTTTCCTTAGGGGTATTTATGAACCCTAAAGCAGTAGCTTAAGGGTAATTTGGACCATGTTAGCCACGTAGGTCATAATAAATGATGACATTTGCAGACACTGGTGCCTTAATGTCAGCCAGGGATGCACAAGGAATTTCTATATGCTTGCATTCCAGAGATATATAGAAATTCTAGTTACTTATAAATTTTTGGGAAAGAAACCTGGAACCAGATGCTTGCTTTAGATAATAGGAAAGTCCAATTACTTCTGAATTCCTCCATTAAAGAGTTTTGCCTCTGGATGTTCTGCTGGATGGCCACCAGGTGATCTTTGCTCTCCTCATTTTCTCCCTGACAAATATCTCGGTTGAATCTTTCCCGCTTTTTATTCCCCCATGCTCATGTCTATCTGTTGCCTATTGCGGTCTCAAGAAAGGGAAAATGACACAGTGAAGAGGGGCATTGGGTCTGTCTGGCTACTTTCTGCTGAAAGAGGGCATAGAGAGGATAGGTTTTTTTTCCCCTTTCTTGCTCTCTGTCATGAAGGGAAAGAAAGATCATGAAAAACTTGCTCATGGGGAAAGACTGGATTCCAGCAAGAGGCCCCACGTAAATGGGAGTTGCTGTTGCAGGCCGGTATTGGGATTGCCTAGTCATCTGTAGGTGGAATCCTTGTAATCTGGGAGATATAAACTTAATGAGAGTGTTAAAGAGGCAGGACCAAATATTAAAAGAAGAATAATGAAGAATAAAGGTCTAAGGAATGAGAGAAGACAAGTGATTTCTGGAAACCAGTCAGTAAAGGCTTTGGCACAGTTTTGGTTGCTTTGGGAAAGTGTGTAGCCAGGAGCTAGAAAGAAATTATTTAGGCAGATAGTGAGAGCAACAGAGTCCTCAGCAGAATTTCTCTTTTAACAAAAGGCAGCCCCCAGAATCATTTCTTTTCTAAAAAAGAGCAGCCTGAAAAATCGAGCTGCAGACATAGATAAGCAAGTTGGAAGCTTGCACGGGTGAATGCTGGCAGCTGTGCCAATAGAAAAGGGCTACCTGAGAGACAGGCATGTTCAACATCTTCGCTTTCCCTTGTCACCACGTGTACAGTAAAGCAGCAGGCAACATGGCACCAGCCAGGTAGAGAATCCATCTGCATATTACAAGATTGGGGTGGGGGTGGCTAGATTCTTGAATGCTATGCAAATGGCATGCCAGGTCCAACCAATCTTTTACACCCTACATAAATCAGACACTACCTCCTCAAGCTCATCTGTAAAACTTTCTGCATTTCACCATGGAAGTGGCAACCCACTTCTCTAGGACCCTTCTCTCTGCAGGAGATAACTTTTCTCTTTCTTTCACTTATTAAACCTCCACTCTTAAATTTACTCTTTGTGTATCCACATCCCTGATTTCCTCGGCATGAGTCAATAAACCTTGGGTATTACCCCAGACAAATGACGATACTTTAGTTTCCACTTTTCCAGACATGTTAATGTAGGTGCAACAGGTTTTGTTGACAACGCACAGACTCCTCCTTGTTCAGCTAGGAAGTATTCCAGAGCTCGTCTATTATCAAAAGCCATTCCTGCTAGTAAGTCCAAAGGCTTTTCTAGCACCGATAGACTTGCACCATTTTTTGCTAAGGCTATTTCAAGGGAGGTGGTAAGTTCCCATAGTATGATTTCATGGTAGCTAAAACCTCCCTAAGGGTTGACAGTTGCGATATCTCCTTTAGGTATTGCCTGCCAGGTTTTTCTACAGAAAAGCAGTGGCTTTTTCTCTTAGAATTAACAAGTAATTTGTGGAAAGTTATTTTGAGACCACATAAACATCCAGTATATCATCAAATTACCACTCATTGATGATTTTTTCCTTCTTCTTTTAAGTTTTTCCTTGCATCTCACAATGTTTTCTCAAGGTAAATTGACAATATCCTTCTTTTCTTTATATAAAACATTTTGTAATGGTTTGGGCAATTCTATCGCAATTGAATTTTTTAATTTTTATTCATCAAGAGTCCACTTGTGAGAATTTGTTAGAAAAATTTTAAACTCTCTATTCCTCTCTTTATGTGTAGAATTATAGCAGATAATTTTAATGCAATAAAGCTAGTTCTATAATTCAGCCAAACTGTTTAAAGACTCATTGATTAAAACACACTGCCAGTAAATACATAAGAAGGCATCAATTTGGTAAATCTCAAAATGGGCTTCCAGGGAAGAGGTGAAAGTGAGAAAACTTGGCATATTTAAATTAAGATGTACTTTTAAGTTAAGATACATGTTCCTCCAGCAAAACAGCTAGCCAAAGCTCTGAATTTGAAATTAAATGTTGATGACTAATTGCTTTCCACATTCGATTTCTTCAAAGTTGCTAGATTGAATGTTTCTTTGTTTCACAAATACTTATTTGAATAATAGAGCTTTGTATTTTATTCTGCATAATCTCTCCATCTCTCAGGATGCTCTTTCCCTGCCTTTAACTCTGGGAATGTAAAATTCATTCATGGGTGGCAAATAGAGAAGAGCTGTACAAGAAATTATGGAACTCCTACTGGGCTGAAGCATGAAATTATTCACCCAAACCAGAAATACATTAATTCAGCTCTGTCGGGATTACCTAAAACTACTTGTGGCTGTATGTTCGCTAAGGATGCCAGCAGGGTGTCGCTTTAAGAGCCTTTAGCAGTCAAGAAAATATATCATCTCAATGACTTCAGCACAAGGTCTTTAATAAGGTGGTCCATTCTTGTATA
This sequence comes from Colobus angolensis palliatus, assembly GCF_000951035.1. Lineage (NCBI taxonomy): Eukaryota > Metazoa > Chordata > Mammalia > Primates > Cercopithecidae > Colobus > Colobus angolensis. The sequence continues at coordinate 403,285 of NW_012114877.1, read as the reverse complement.
GCTCCACTAGATCAGCAAAAAACACTATATACCTGTAGCACACTAGCCCCCAATCTTGACTCTACATTGTAACCACATGACTCCCATTCTGAGAATCTACTGGTATTGATCTGAGTCTAATGGCCTGGCATTCAAGGCTTTTAAAAGCTCCCCAGCTCATTCTAACGGGCAGCCAAGGCTGGGAACCACTTCTGTAGAAGGTTTTTATTTCCCCCTTAAGTCCTAAGAAATGAAATTCTAGTTTCCCTATTTATGCAGATTTCTGCGAATTACTATACTTTCCAGATCCCCCACTAGTGTATTTCCATACAGAGGGTGAATAAAAAAACAATTTTTATAAGCTGTTTTGTACACTAGAGGTTGCTAAAAACTTTGCAGACTAATGGACTAAAAAATATCTTATTTGGCTTAAGTTTCACCTAACAGAGTAATGAATTAGAAATATCGTATTCTCCTCATTCAGTTCCACCATAGCTGTCACATCATCACTTTCTCTTCACCTTTGTTTCCATCACTATGATGCTTTCAGATATTGGCAGCTAAATAAGCTGGTTCTGGGGTTGTTATAATTATTTTAGTAGTGTTTATCGAGTGCCTCCTAGCTACCAAATGCTTTATGCACAACTTCTAAAATTTTATTTTAAGCAGAAATTTATCAGCTTGAAATAAGAGAAAGCCAGGATTAGAACCTGGGTCTGAAAGGTTCCAACATCATTGCTGTGTCTACTGATGAAGACCCTGTAGAAGACATTTCCCCTCTGTTGATTAGTCCAACACACACAGCCCATTCCTTCTCTTGGCAATTGTTATTGGCTTAGAGGTTATCATATATTATAGGATCTCCTGGGAAAAAACTCCGCTATATTCCACGGTTGAAAGATAGGTTAATGCTGTCTTTCTCCTGAAAAACATGGTAAGGAAACATGGAGGCTTGATTTCTGCTGGCTGCCATTTTATGACATGTGGGGAAAAAAAAAAAAAAAAAAAAACCAAGAAAACCCTGAATTTAAAGGCAATGCTGAGAACAATGTAAGGCTCCAAAAAGTCAGCAGTGGGGCCAACATTATCCATGGGCAGCTGCTTACATAAGTGATTTCATGGGCACTGGAAGGATTTCCCAAAACAACTCCTTTCTGCTCTTAGGTGCCTGGAATTCCCTTAAAGGAGAGACTCTGATTAGGTATTTAAAATGAAGACTTAATATGCAGACAACTTGAAACAAGGTAACTTACTGACTCACATCCAGTGGTTGACACAATAATATTTTCTGGGAGCAGATTTGGAGGTGAACACACAGAGATGCAGATGGCAGAAAGGAAATCCGAAGGAGGTAGAGAAAGGGATGTTGAAAAGGAAGGTGGTGGTTGGCAGGAGGCTGGATGGTTCTAGGACTAGCGCCAGGAGAGGTCATGGAATTTCTTTCCCCAGCAATATATTCTGGCTGAAATGTCTTCCACATCCTCCTGTTTGAACAAATGCAGGTGGCTTAAAGGATTGCTCAGGGATGTTTTTTCTTTTTTGGTGTACATTTCTATGAATTTTAACACATGTATAGATTCATGTGAACACTGCCATAATCAGGATAAAGAACAGCTCCACCACCTCAATAAAGCATCTCATGCTACATTTTCTGGTCATCACCTTCCCCACCTGTAATACCTGGCAACCTCTGATATGTCTTCCAGCACTTTATTTTGAGACCATCAAATAAATAGAATAATACAATCTGTAAATTTTTGAGACTAGCTTCCTTTTACTAAGCATAGTGTTATCCAGGCTGTTATGTATCAATAGTTTGTTCCTTTTTACTGCTGAGTACCATTTCATTGTATGTATCTACCATGACCTGTTTATTCATCCATTAGTTGAAGAACATTTGGATACTGGAAGTGGATATATTTGTCTTCTTCCTGATTTAGGGGCATTCAGTCTTTCAGCATGGAGTAGGATGTTAGCTGTAGGGTTTTTGTAGACACACTTTACAGAGTTGAGAAGTTCTCTTTTATTCTTAGTTTGCTGAAAGTTTTTGCCATGAATACATGTTCAAGTTTGCCAAATGCTTTTTCTGCTTAAATTAATATGATCATGTGTTTTTTTCTTCTTCATACTGATAGTTTGACAGATTCCATTGACTCATTTTTGATGAACAAACCTTACATTCATGGGAAAAACTGCCCCTGCCATGGTGGATTGTTCCTTTTAATGTATTGCTGGATTTGAATTTGTTGATGAATGTTGCTGAAATATTTTGTTGATGATGTTCATGTCTATGTCCATGAGGGATACTGGTCTGAGCTTTTGTTGTACTATCTTTGCCCAGTTTTGGTACCAAGGTAATGCTGACTTCATAAAATGAGTTGTGAAATGTTCCCTCTTCTTTTGTTTTCTGGAAGAAAATGTGCAGAATTAATGTTATTTCTTCTTTAAATGTTTGATAGAATTTGCCCACCAAACCACCTGGGCCTGGAGATTACTTTTTCAGGAGGCCTTTATCTAAAAATTTATTTGTAGATCAATTATTTTTTATTTTATGCTATTTACTTTTAGATAAAAGTACAGATATAGTACTATTTAAGTGATCTATTTCATCAAAGATGAGTTTTGATAGTTTGTAGTGTTTGAGGAAATACCTCATTAAATCTAAGTTGCCATATTTGTATGTGTGGAGTTGCATGTCGTATTGCTTGCTATCCTTTTTTTTTTTTTTGAGATGGAGTCTCGCTCTGTGGCCCAGGCTGGAGTGCGGTGGCCTGATCTCAGCCTCCGCCTCCCGGGTTTACGCCATTCTCCTGCCTCAGCCTCCCGAGTAGCTGGGACTACAGGGGCCTGCCACCTCGCCCGGCTAGTTTTTTGTATTTTTTAGTAGAAAGTGGATTTCACTGTGTTAGCCAGGATGGTCTTGATCTCCTGACCTCGTGATCCACACCTCTCGGCCTCCCAAAGTGCTGGGATCACAGGCTTGAGCCACCGCGCCCGGCGGTTTGCTATCCTTTTAATGTCACTGGGGCTTGTCATGATTTCCTCTCTTTCATTTACGATCATGGTAATTTGTTTCTTTTTTGTCTCTTTTCTCTTTCTTTCTCTCTTTTTTCTATCAGTCTTGCTAAAAACTTACCATTTTTATTGCTCTTTCCAAAAAACTAAGCTTTTGTCTCACTAGTTTTGCTTTTCTGTTTTCAACTTCATTTACTTCTGCTATTTACTTTTTTATTCTGTTTGCTTAGTTTTATTTTTGATTTATTTTCTACTTTCATAAGGAGAAATTTCCATTGTTGATTTGAGACTTTTTTCTTTTCTAATATAAGCATTTAATGGCTTACATTTCCTGCTAAGCACTTATTTCGCAGAGTCCTCAGATTGCTCCTCATTGCCTTCTTTCCAAGCTTTGTAGCTGCATTCAGCAGGAGACACAAGGTGTGGTATGCTTCCTCTGTCTGACCCAGAACTGGCTAGTCTTTGAAAATACAATTTTTCTAGGAATTTTATGCCAAAGAAAATTCCTCTATTTCCAAGCACACACAGCAGCAAGATAAAAGTATGGCATTTTTCTGGTGGTTTGCCAGAAGTGCATGCTTAAAGCTAATGGCTACCATGATAAAGTTTTTTTTCGTGATTAGTGCTTAGTTTTTGAACAATTTATTATTAATTATTATTAATTATTCCTCCAAACTTCTGTTACAGAGGATATATTATTAACCTCTCTTTAGAGAAGAAAGCCAATGCCCTCACAAGAGACATCTTTTGGCTGAAGTATCTAAAGGCTCAGTCAAGCCCCCAATTCAAATGGCATAGGAGAAAAAAAATTGATCCTCTGTAGACATTCCTATGGCCTACCTAGTTTGTTCTCTAATCCATTTGGCTTGACCTAGAAGTAGCAAGTCAATTCCAATGAATTGAGGTAGGGAATCTCATTGCACTATTTGTTTTCTGGTGTTTGCAGAGGAAAAAAGTCAGGGAATGAGTCATGATTATGCTTTGGAATCCTGAGGCCACAGGCTACTGCTCTTTATTCTCCTTCATCAATGATACAAGGATACCTTGTTATCACTCTTTCTCCACCCCAGCCACATATATTTTAATATTTAGTATTTGCATTGTCTAGGAAAGCATCATTTCTGCTGCTAATCTATCTGTGTAGTCAAGGTCAAGATTTTCTTTATTAATTCATATAGAAATCAATATAGGCTGGTGCAGTGGCTTATGCTTGTAATCCCAGAACTTTGGGAGGTGGAGGCAGGTGGATCACTTGAGCTCAGGAGTTTGAGACCAGACTGGGCAACATGGTGAAGCCCTGTCTCTACTAAAAATATAAAAACATATAAAAAAATATAAAAATATAAAAATTGGGCATGGTGGCTCATGCCTGTGGTCCCACTTACTCGGGAGGCTGAGGCGGGAGAATCTCTTGAGCCAAGGAGGTAGAAGCTGCAGTAAGCTGTGATCGTGCCACTGCACTGCAGCCTGGGCAACAGAATGAGACCCCGTCTCAAAAAAAAATCATTATAAACAGTGCACAATCACTCAGGTGAATGTGGGAGGCCCCAGCCTATATACAATGGCCCCCGAAATCCCACATTTTGTCACAATGGTATAGGCTGAGCCTTTCCATTAGTGAAGACAGACTAAAGAACCCCCTTCAAAAGCAGAAATCAAGATATTTTCCATTCATTATTGCAACTCCATAATTTGATCTTTGGTTGTAATAATAAGAGTTGAGCTTTGAGGCTGGTTTCTGAACATTTGGATAAGCAAATTAAAATAAACCTAGCAACTGAACGCTCTTTTCTGCCACTGAGCAGCTTATAGAGGATCACCATATGTGTTTTATACCTAGAATACCAATTTTTTAAGAATTTAACCCAGAAAAAAATTTGAACCCAGAAAAAATGAATTAAGCCCTAAAATAATTCTCAACCTCATCCAAATTTTCTTGGGTGATTTATGAGAATCCCCTGAAATCCTACAGCATCTTCACCACAACCGCCAATCATATTTGGGCAACAGATGTGCAGAAGTGACAGTTAGCAGAGAATTCTGGTTAACAGAATGTCAGCTATTCAAGAGTTCACTGTAGGTACCAGGAAGAATTTATTTAAATATTGATGTGGATGACAACCTCTTCATCTGAAAGACACATGCACTCACTGACCTGCCTGAAACTCCTCTCCTGTGCCTGTAGTCATCTTCCAGCAGCATCTTGGCCACAGATTGTTACCATCTGGATCATAATACAGGAAAAACATGATGCTTAGTAAAACTGAGATGAAGGTGATATCAGGAGCTGTCAGCATCATAATATATACGTACTGGGAAGAAACTTGAACTTGCCTTTTGCAAAGAAGCTCTGATTTCCTCAGCGATGAGTCCAGGCTTCCTGTACCAATTGCTCAGACAGCATCATGTTTTCTTGTCATCCAGACATGACTTGCAGAGGGCCTGAGGTAGCTTGAATTTTATGTATCTCCTAAATGATGGAAGGAAGAAGAGAAGTGTGTAATTACTAGTTCCTCATACTCACCGGAATCCTTGTTGAGGGGATCCCACCATGCCTATTCATCAGCCACAGCATTCCCTGCTTAGATGTTTTCCAGCCTTTTCTTTTCCTGTGACCACAGGTTTTTCTGTTACAGCATGATACACTAGATCTGACTGGGCTCCTTCTAGTCCCACAGACAAGCCAAAGGTTCTTCTCTTCCTGTTGGAGGTTCTAATTCTACAGACTCTCTCCTCTCTGGCTCCCTTCATCTTGGGAAAAAACACACATATGAACCAAGACAGCTTCCACATCATTAAGTTATATGTGATTGGTAACCAAAAATTTACCAATCCCAGACAGATAGACTAATTAGTTTATGGAAACACAAGGAGAGTCAAGACAGGCCGTATGTAATTTTCTATGTAGATGTGTGTAGTTATTCCTTGTATCTTTTCCTAAGCACCCTCTTCCTGCTCGGGATGTTAGATCCAGCCTGTTCTGCTGTTACAGGTTTTCCAGCCAAAATTCCTTGGCACAGGTTTTGATGGTCAGTTTTATTGATTCAGAAACTTATTTTTTTTTTTACTTCAGTGTATATTCGTGTCTGGAAGAGGGACTCACTTAAGCTAAACTAACAGTAGATTTATAAACTAGGTTATCTATGTATTATTAATTTACAGGCAGATTCAGACATAGCTAAAAAGCCACATCTGATAACCAGTAAGTGGCAATCCCTTAACTAAGGTTTAGACTTGTTGAAGAAAAGTTGAGATGGAGCAGAAGGTTATTTGGTGACGTGCTATCTGAATAATCAAAATTAGATGACCCTAAGACAGTGGTTTTCACCAGGGATGGTTTTGGTTCCAAGGAGGCATTTGGCAATGTCTGCAAACATCTTTGATTATCATAATTGGAAAGGAGGGTGCTATTGGCATCTGCTAGGTAGAGGCCAGGGACGCTGCTCAGCATCCTCTGATACACAGCACAGGTCCCTGCAAAAAAGAATTATTCACCTGCATCTATGAGTAGTGCTGAGGTTGAGAAAGCCTGCCTTAAAAGAGAGCTGTACCTGGGTTTTACACTCCTTTTGTCATCTTTTCCTTCTCTGCATGGAGGCAAAACACAGCAAAGCATAACAAACAAAACTCCTCAATAAATCAAATCAAATCATTAACTTCCCTATGGAGCCAACAAAATGCTAGCTATTAAATGTCCCAGCCGTTCCACAGAATTAGCTGTGAATGCTTTCTGGCACATTTATTCCTCCTCTGAGTGAGAGGTGACGGCATCATTTAAGAATACGTATTTCTTTTCAGGCATCATATGCATGAGAGGAGGAAAGCGTGCTGGTAGGAAACATCTTAGGCTTCTAATCAAGTCACAAAAGGGCAAAAAGCACACACTCCAGGCTGGGTGAATGCACAGAGAACTGTCCACAAGGAAAGATTAAAGAATTACTGTTAAATAGCTCATCAAAGCTTTGGGGATGGGGGTAAAAAGATAAGCTTCTTTAAGGAGAGTCCTGCTGCAAACAAGAAATGCAAGCTTCTCCTGAAAGCTTTTGGATTGGAGTGAGTAGGGAGGGATGAGGATAGAGGTCAGGGCCTGGGGAGTCAGAGCTGCAGGTTGTGGAGACAGCCAGAGAGCCACGGTAAGAACAGGAGGAGGATTTTTGGGATTTGGGGTGGTAGAGGAGCTGGAGCTGACATAGGCCCCTGCCCTTTGGAGATTACTGTGGCCCTGCCAGTGACCTCCCCCAACAGGGCTCCGTACCCCAAAGTTTCAGGTCCTTTGTAAGAGTCAGACAAGTTGATCCCAAATGATACAACGCAGCAAAGCAGCACTGGCTCCCCAGGCATAGTGACCAGACCCAGAGGAGACACACGGAGAAACAGGGGTTGCCCCACGGCAGGCAATGCTGACTTCAGTGGAAAGCTGGAGGTCTGGGGCTGCAGGCAGGCGTAGAGGTGGGTGGCTTCAGATGAGACTCAGGCCTGCCAGGGGGAGGCTGTGGGACTCTGAGCTCCATCTCCATTTCCATAAAATGAGGAAGTTAGATTAAATCATAGATCCGATTTTTCCCCACTCTGAAGTGTCTGGTTTTATCATTCATATCTACTGCACACTGTTCATCAGCTGGTGCCTACAGTTTTAACCTCAACTTCCTTTCACTAGCTTTGCTCTGTCCTCAAGTTAATGGTTAAATCTGAAAAACATTTTTTTTTTATTAAAAGGTAATTGTTTTGAAAAAACAACAATGCAGTTTTGAGGGAGCCTTTGTCTGGGTTTGGCCTCCCCCAGAACCCAAGCTAGAGATAAGGATTGAATATAAGCACTTCTTGTGACATGATCCTAGGAAACAACAGTAGGTATAGGGAAGTGACAGCGGAGGGACAGGAAGAAAATGCAGCGTGTTTTGTGGAGTCAGTCAGGCCGTACTGGAGCTTATCTGCTTTGAGGCCACTAACTCCTTTTTACAGGCTGAAATGTCCTTGGGCAGAGAGTCACAAGTGTTCATGGTTAGCAGCCTTTGGTGTCTAGAGGTGAGTGCCACACGATATGGATGACTCACTCACAGCATCTGCTGGAAGACCTGCAGGCAGGAGTGAGTTGGGAGCCCAGTGGCTGTGTTCTCATGGACAGTGTAGCTTGGCCCTGAGACTGAAATGAAAGGCAGGTTATCTCAGAGCTACAGGCTGCTCTTGGGGTCATGGAGATTAGGACTGAGAAAGCTAACCCCAAAAGAAGGCAAGGAAGAGCAAGAGCTCCCAGGGGAAGGAGGCCAGAGGGTGTGAGGCCCTCTCTATGTGCAGGTGGCAGGGGGATTTAGGGTGAGCAAGAGCAGCAGAAGCTTCACTTCTAGACTTCCCTAAAGCCGTAGGAGGGTAACCTCCATCTGGGAGAAATTTCTCATTGATGTGTCCTGGCCAGAAGATGGGAAGTGAAGGTCTTTCTCTTACAAAGAACAATGCAAGTAAACAATTCAGAGGTGTTCAAGGCAGTTACCTTTAGTCTGCAGCCCCCAAAGCCTTGAGGGCATTGGATTATTGAATGAGGTCTGAGAATTCACACAGACCCTAAGCATTGCCCTATCTATTGAATAAATGTAATGCCTGGCACTTATATGTACTATAATGTTTCAAATACAAATTCTTTTAAAAGTATGACTGATTATACAATAGTCTTTAGTCATGTATTTTTTTAAATTAATCAATAACAATACATGCATACATGGGGTTATAAAATTACTATGACTTTTAGAAGAAACTGCAGTTATGGAACTTTACACACATATCATTTCATCTAACCCTCACAAAAACCCTCTGAGGCAAGCATTATAGTATCTCCATTTTGCAGAGGTTAACTAAGGCTCAGAGAAGTTAGGTGACTTACTTGAAGTCACAAAGCTAGAAATTGGAGGATCCAGCTTAAGACCTGTTGTGCTGCCTCTGCACTGCACACTTCCAGTGTAAATTCATGTACAAATAAGTACACATGTACAAAATGATCTAAAAGAACAAGATAATCAAAATAACCAAAAAACTGAGAGTTGAACTACCATTTGGTCCAGCAATCCAATTATTGGATCTACACTCTCAGGAAAATGAATCATTCTACCAAAAGGACACATGAACCCGTATGTTCACTGCAATGCTATTCACAATAGCAAAAACACGGAATCAACCCAGGTGCCCATCAACAGTGGCCTCGGTATTTAAAATGTGGTACATATATACCATGGAATACTACACAGCCATAAAGAAGAATGAAGTCACATCTTATGCATCAACATGGATGCAGCTGGAGGCCATTTTCCTAAGTAAACTAATATATAAACACAAAACCAAATACCACGTGTTCTCACTTATAAGAGAGAGCTAAACATTGGGTACACATGTACATAAAGATGGGAACAATAGACAAGGGGGACTGCTATAGAAAGGTGGGGCAAGGGCTGAAAAACTGCCTATTGGGTAACATGCTCACTATGTTGATTATGGGTTCAATCATACCCCGAACCTTAGCATCACACAATATACCTTCGTAACAAACCTGCACATATGCCCCCGAATTCTAAAATAAAAGTTGAAAAAGAAAAAAAACCCACAAAGTTTTAAATGTGTCTTTAAAGGATTTTAAAGGAATCTCTTAAGTCAATCAGGGAAATGGAATTAATGCAGTGATTCTCAACTGGGGGCAATTTTTTTTCCAGGGGACATTTGGCCATGTGTGGAGACATTTTTGTTGTTGTCACAACTGAGGGATGCTACTGGCGTTCAGTGAATAGAGATCAGGGATGCTGCTAAATGTCCCACGAGGCACAGGACAGCCCCCTACAACAAAGAATTATCTGGCCAAAATGTCAACAGCACCAATTTTGGTTTGATTCTTTAAGTGGAACTCCTAAGGCCAGGCCAGGGCACCTGAGCCTTTCTTTTACTCTGGCTCCCTTATTTGGGTAAAACCAAAATAAGGGCCCGATGCCTTGGCTGTGCTCATGGAGCACATCAGGCACTCTCCCTGTGTGCTGTCTTCCGGCCCTGGAGGTGGCTTCTACACCAAGAACAAGCTGCTTTCATCAGTGGCCTTTTGGGTAATAGATTTTTTAAATGTTTACCAAGTAACTGGAAGGTAAAAAATTAGAGAATAATTGAGAAAATATCCGTCCATGTCCATTTGTTCTTGGAAATCATGACCAATATTAGAGCCACAAAGAGCAAGGCTGGCGTTCCAAGTACCAGTATATAATGAGAGGAAGCACCTGCCTCACTGGCCACCACATGTTGCTCTGTACATTGCGCTTGCCAAGACCAGGTCTGTCATCATTATCCTGTTAGATACTGTGGCATGGGTCCTGCCCCTAAAAGTTTAGTCTCACCATTTCATCTCCTTAAAATCACCTTATTGACATATATTTTAATGCCCACTTCACTTATGGCATCATATTGGAGGGTTTGGTTTTTTCTCTAATTGATCCTTATTAATTTTCAAAGTTCTGGCAGGAAATATATAAGAACTGAGACAAATCTATTACCTTGAAAATCATTCATCTATTCACTCATTAATTCATTCCCTATTCATTGAGCCCTTTGCTACACTAAGTAGGATTGCTGGGTCCTATAGTATACACACATCAGGTTCTGTGTAAGCTTACAGTTACAAAAACAAAGACAGCAGCTCACCATCTAGGTAGCTGAGATAGAATTACTTTTAACACTGCTACTGGGAGTGGTGGCTCATGCCTGTAATCCCAGCACTTTGGGAGGCTGAGGTGGGCAGATCAACTGAGGTCAAGAGTTCAAGACCAGCCTGGCCAACACTGTGAAACCCCATCTCTACCAAAAATACAAAACATTAGCAGGGCATGGTGGCGGCTGCCTGTAATCCCAGCTACCCAGGAGGCCGAGGCAGGAGAATAGCTTGAACCCAGGAGGTGGAGGTTGCCGTGAGCCGAGTTCACACCATTGCACTGCAGCCTGGGCAAACAACAACAACAACAACAACAACAACAACAACAATAACAACAAAACAAAACAAAACAAAAAAAAGGAAAAGAAAAGAAAAAAGAAAAAACTGCCACATAACTTATGATTTAATAATTGCATTTTTCAGGGGCTAGCTAAAGAAATGTCCACACGTATGTGGAAAGATGCAGTTACAAATGTTTACTGTAGTATGATTGGGCTAAAAAAAATTGGAAACAACCCAAATATTCATCAATATAATAATTGCTAAATAAAATGTGGTGTATGCACACTGTGGAATTTTATATAGCTGTTAATAGAAAGGATCTACTTCCATAGGTAACAATACAGACAGGCCTTTAAGACACAGAGTCTTGGAGAGAAGGACCCTAGAGATATACACCAAACTCAGAGCAGTGGCTAACCCTGGACACGTGGGAGGGGAGGGAACATGAATGAAGGACTGTGGTCAAAAAAGAGTTTAACCTTTTTTTTCCCCAATGTCATTTATTGAAGAGCTATCCTTTCTCTATTGTGTGTTCCTGGCACCCTTGTTGAAGATCAGTTGGCTGTAAATGTGTGGGTTTATTTCTGGTCTCTTTATTCTGTTCCATTGGTCCATATGTCTGTTTTATGCCAGTGCCATACTGTTTTGATTACTGTAGCTTTGCAATATATTTTGAAATCAGGGCGTGTGATGCCTCTAGCTTTCTTCTTCTTGCTGAAGATTATTTTGGCACTTGGGGACTTTTGCAGTTCCACATGAACTTTAGGATTACTTTTTCTATTTCTATGAAAAATCCCATTTGAATTTTGATAGGAATTACATTGAAACTGTAGATTGCGTTGGGTAGTGATATAGTTTGGATATATGTCCCCTTCAAGTTTCAAATTTCATGTTGAAATTGGATCTCTAATGGAGGTGGGGCCCAGTGAGAGGTGTTTGCGTCATGGGGGTGGATCCCTCATGACTAGCCTGGTGCTATCCTTGGGGTAATGAGTGACTTCTCACTCCGTTAGTTCCTGTGAAATCTTGTTAAAAAGACACTGGCACTTCCTTCTCTCTCACTCCCTCTCTTGTCACATCATATGCTGACTCCCCTTCCCCTTCTGCTATGATTGGAAGCTTCTTGAGGTCCTCACCAGAAGCAGATGTTGGTGCCATGCTTCTAGTACAGCCTGCAGAACAATGAGCCAAATAAATCTCTTTTCTTTATAAATTAACCAGCCTCAGGTATTTATTTATAGGAATTCAAGCAGACTAATGCAGGTAGTTTGACACTTAAAAAATATTAATTCTGGCAATCCATAAATAAGGGACATCTTTCAATTTATTTGGTCTTCTTCAATTTCTCTCATCAATGTTTTATAGGTTTCAGTATACAGATCTTTCACATCCTTGGTTAAGTTTACTCTAGGTATTTTTTTTTCTTTTTGATGCTACTATAAATGAGATTGTTTGCTTAATCTTTTTTGGATAGTTCATTGTTAGTGTATAGAAATGCAACTGGTTACAAAAATTACATTTGTGTTGATTTTGTGTCCTGCAACCTTACAAATACTTTCATTTTTAAAGAGGATAGTATGTATTGCTTATGCATTTTGCATTTAAAACTAGTAAAAGCCACAAATCATTGCAAATATAAGGCAAAGCAGTAGTATAAAGAAGGGAAAGCTCTGCTGTATTTGGGTATATTAAGGAAGACTTCAGAGAAAAAGAAGTCTATGAATTGGGATTTTAAAAGGCTAGTAGGAGTCTGACAGGCTGAGGTGGAAGAGAGGGGCGTTATTACATACAAGGGCAGTAGCAAAGATACAAAGATGTAACCATGCTTAGGGCATTTCCACATAACTGGCCCGTTCAGTGGACAGGAATGGATTGGGGCAGAGGAATGTGACCCTGAGGGAAAAATATACATCTGGGAGTAAGACTGCACTGGAAACAGTGATTTTATATATATCTTGCTGAGGAGTTTTTGAGTTTACTCCTATAAGCAATGGAAAGCCTGAAAATGAGAGGTGACAAAACCAGATGTTGAATTTGGAAAGAAAGAGTGATTTTTCTGTCCTGAGGCTGCAGAGGACAGATGTGCTCATTACCCAGCCAATTTATAGCATCACATCAGACTATCACATGTCTATATTGGTGTTCCTTACATGGCCTAGCATATATGGATTATTATTTTTATAAAGGTTTCCAAGCATAAAGGAGAACGTGAAGTATTTTTGCTATTAAAAGTGATGGCAAAAACCACAGTTGCTTTTGCACCAACCTAATATAATAATAAAACATATGCCTAATATACAGATTTCAGTAATTTTTAATTAAAAGGATACCATACATATGGAAGAGTGCACAAATCTAAAGAATGAGCTTGATGTGCATTCACAAAGCAAACACACCAAATAAACCACAATAGAAATCACGATGTGAAATATTACCAGCATTACAGGAGGCTCTTTCATGACCCTCCTAGAAATCACACTCCCAAAAAGTAACCACTACTCCAACTTCCTCTGGAATTGATTTTTGAGTATAATATGAGGTAAGAATGAAGGTTTTTTCACAGATATTGCTATCGAATTGGTCCAGCTCCGGTTATTGAAAAGACTGTCACCACTCCCAACCCCTGCATGTCAGTGTCACCTGTGTTGTAGAGCAGGTGACTCTGTGTGTGTAAGTCAGTTTCTGGACTCTACTTGGTTCCACTATTTGTATATCCTTGTGCCAATGCTTTACTGTTGTAATACGCATAACTTTTTAGTAATTCTTGATAGCATTGTGAGTTATTCAACTCTGTTTTTCAAGATTAGCAGTGCTTAGCAAGAGAAACAAGTTTGACCAGTAAATAAATAAATAAATAAAAATTGTCAGTGCTATTCTTAACCTATTGCATTTCTGTGTAAATTGTAAAATCAAATTGTGAGCTGCCCCAAAGGCTACTTGAAGTTTTATTCGGATTGCATTGAATTTATGGATCAATTTGGAGGGCAATTTGTATCTTTATAATTTAAAGTCTTCTAATCCATGAACTTTGTATATGACCACAACTATTTTAGGACTTCTTAAACTTCTCTCAGTAAACATTTGGTAGTTTCTTGTTTAAGAGATCCTTTGTTAGATGTGTTTCTATGTTTTATTTTTTATGCTAATGTAAATGCTATTATATTTCCATTTTATTCTATAATTGTTTGCTGCTAGTATATAGAAATGCAGTTGATTTTTAAATATTTACCTTTAAACCATTTTGGCTAAATATGTGTATTAATCCTAATAGATTATCTGAACATAATCAGGTTGTGTGCAAATAATGACAGACATTTATTATTTTCAATTTTTATATCCTTTATTTTTTCATGCCTTATTATACTGCATAATACCACTAATACAAAGTTAAATAGAAGTGATAATAATGGACATCCTTGTTCTGTTCTGATCTCATAGTGAAAATCTTAATATTTCAACATTTAGTATATTGGCTGTAGGATTTTTGTATCACACTAAGGAAGTTTCTATTTCACCTTAGTTTACTGTTTTTATTTTATTAGTGAATATTGAGTATTATAAAATACTTTTGGGGCATCTATTGAAGTGATCATATGATTTTTCTCTTTCATTCTACTAATAGTAGAATTGGTTTGTCTAGGTCTCAGTTTCTACATCTGTAAGATGAGTAGATTGGATCAGATGATCTGAGTTCTTCTAATATTTCAGGGTGCATGAATTTTCGCTGTCATTAAAACATTCCCTGGTACCACCAGAGTTCTTCTTGGACTGGCCTTCAGAGAAGGCTCCCCAGAGTGTTCTAGAGTGACCTCCAGGAGGTCAGAGACTTGAAGCACTGTCAACTTCCCACACCTGCAGTTATGTTACAAGCGAATCTCTACCCAACTTATTGGCCCACTTTGACCCTTTCAATAGAGAAGAGAAATGACCAACTAGGTCTAATCCAAGTCCCCTAGTGTGGGTACTTCCAACCAATCTTATTCCATCTCAACTCAAGGCTGGAGGGATGAGGATTCCTGAAGTGGGAGCTCAATACCTTGTTCTGTGAGGAGAAAAGAAGAAACTCTTTTCTATTGTTTTGTGTGTGTGTGTGGTGGTTGTTTTCTTAATTTAAATTTTTATTTTAGGTTCCGGGGTACATGTGCAGGATGTGCAGGTTGGTTCCATAAGTTACTGTGCCATGGTGGTTTGCTGCATCTATCAACTCATCACCTAAGTATTCAGGCCTGCATGCATTAACTGTTTTTCCTAATGCTCTTCCTCCCCACACCCTACCCCTCGACAGGCCCCTGTGTCTGATGTTCCCCTCCCTGTGTCCATGTATTCTCATTGTTCAGC
The DNA here is from genome assembly GCF_000951035.1 of Colobus angolensis palliatus. Classification (NCBI taxonomy): domain Eukaryota; kingdom Metazoa; phylum Chordata; class Mammalia; order Primates; family Cercopithecidae; genus Colobus; species Colobus angolensis. The sequence continues at coordinate 387,999 of NW_012114877.1, read as the reverse complement.
TCCCACTTAGAAGTGAGTACATGCGATGTTTGGTTTTCTGTTCCTGTGTTAGTTTGCTGAGGATGATGACTTCGAGCTCCATCCATGTCCCTGCAAAGGACGTGATCTCATTCCTTTTTATGACTGCAGAGTATTCCATGGTGTATATGTACCACATTTTCTTTATCCAGTCTATCATTCATGGGCATTTGAGATGATTCCATGGCTTTCCTATTGTGAATAGAGCTGCAGTGAACCTACATGTGCATGTATCTTTGTAACAGAATGATTTATATTCTTTTGAGTATATACCCAGTAATGGGATTGTTGGGTTAAATGGTATTTCTGGGTCTAGATCTTTGAGGAATCATCACCCTGTCTTCCACAATGGTTGAACTAATTTACATTCCCACCAACAGTGTGAAAGCATTCCTATCTCTCCACAATCTTGCCAACATGTGTTGTTTCTTGACAAAAAGAAGAAACTCTTAAAGATGAGAACCTTAATGAAGAAAACTTGAGAGAAGGGTAAGTTTAAGAGTCCATGTACTGGAACTAGGTAGAGGTAGCAATTGTACAGCACTGTAAATGCACTAACGACCAGTGGATTATACACTTTATAATAGTTACAGTGGTGGTGGGGTGATGGGGAAGTCGAGTACACAGCACTTAAATGCTGTCTGTACAAAATAATGTTAATTCTGATGTTCTCCATTCATGCTCCACTAAACTTTTGAAAAAAGAGTTTAGACTTGGGCTAATAGAGTAAAATTAAGTCCAAAGTGTGAAAACTTAAGTAGACAGTTTGGGATCAACACAAGGAACACTGTTTCACCAGTCTGAAATGTCCAAAGATGAAACAGGCTCTCCTGGGGTCAGTGAGTTGCATGTTGGTGGATTCGAACTCAATGCACTTGGAATTGAAAATTGGCTGGTGGGCTGAGGTGACTCTAAGGCTTTGCTAACTCCAACTCTGACTCATGCTCCTTCTCATTTGAAAATCATCCAGGCCTTTCACCTTCCTCATAAATAGTTTCTTTAAGGCTGGGTGCGGTGGCTCATGCCTGCAATCCCAGCACTTTGGGAGGCCGAGGCTGGTGGATCACGTGGTCAGGAGATCGAGACCATCCTGGCTAACACAGTGAAAGCCTGTCTCTACTAAAAATACAAAAAATTAGCCCAGCATGGTGGTGGGCGCCTGTAGTCACAGCTACTTGGGAGGCCGAGGCAGGAGAATGGCGTGAACCTGGGAGGTAGAGCTTGCAGTGAGCTGAGATTGGGCCACTGCACTCCAGCCTGAGTGACAGAGCGAGACTCCATCTCAAAAAAAATCCAAAAAGTTTCTTTAAATTGGTAAGAGTTCATTGCAGAGTCAGGAAATCTAACTATTCAAAGGGTATTGCAATTAGCTGACAGTAAGTCCAACTTCCCAAGGGTTAGAAGGTTTTGGGTCATTTCTCTGT
>NW_012114877.1:313571-386162 GCF_000951035.1 Colobus angolensis palliatus | reverse complement strand
AAAATAGTATCAGAAATAGCAAATGGAACAATTATTTTCAATAAGAATGATGATTGCTATGTATTCCAGTTGTTTTTGCTGCAAACAGCCCCAAATTTAATATAAAATGGCAACCATGGATTCTGTGGGTCAGGAATTCAGGAAAGGCATGACAGATGGTTTGTTCCTGCTCCATGATGTCTGGGGCCTCAGTTGAAGACTTGGTGGTCTGGGGGTAACTCCAAGGCTGGGGGCTGGAATCACCCGGAGGCTTCTTTATGCACATGTCTGGGGCCTGGGCAGGGGCTTGGCAGGAGTGCCTACAGATGGGTTCTCCGTGTGGCCTGGGCTTCCTCACCCAGTGGGATCTTCAGGGTAATTGGGCTCCAAAAGTCAGTGTCACAGCAGAAAGGGAGGAAGCTACATCTCTTCTTGTGACAGGTCTCAGATGTCACACAGCACCACTCGGGCTGTGTTCTACTGGTTATGTGTGAGTCGCAAGCTCGCTCAGATACAAGGGAGAGAAGACCCGAACCTCTTCCCCTCCAGGAGCATGTGGGATGGGAGAGATTTTCACAACCACCCCTGGAAGCTAGAATCAGCCACACTGTTGACATCTTTCTATAATATCATCAACAAGTCCTTCATATCACCCAAAGCTCTACCTTCTCTTCTTCCCACCGTTCTGAAACCTCGTGCCTTCCTGCCCTCCTTATTACAGACAGAAGGGGTTTGCAAGTTATTTCCCTTTTCTCTTTTTCATCTATTATCCCTTTAACTAATTTCACCACAAGGCACCTCACTATTTTACCTTCTTTTGTATTACTTCCATTTCTCCTCCTCTCTCTTTCTTTGTTCCATTAACGAGTGAAGGGGAAAAATTCTCAAGTCTTAAACGGAATGATAAAGATCTGCTAGAGACACATGAAGGAAAAGAAAGTTGGATGTTTTGACATTTGCTTAGACAGAATGAGGAACCAGAGCCATGAGTCCTTCAAAGTGATAAGGAGGCCTTTTTTAGAATCCCTCAAGTCCTTCTCTGCCTTTCTAGGTATGCCAGATTTCCCTCAAGAATAAGGTTTTAAGATACATGAAAAACTTGATTTTATCATATTTTATTTCAGTTGTATTACAGCTTAAATAAGCTTTTGTGGTTTGGCCTGGGAATGTAGTATGTATTCCAAGTTTTTAACTAGCGACTAACAAGTGAGCTTAAAAACCCAAGGACCTTGCAAGCTGGGAGGGGCCTGTGTAATGCTTCTGAGGCTCCTAGCCTTAGCTAGCAATTTACTACTCCCTCAAGCACCTTGGCCAGCTGGAATCCAGGACAAGGGAGGCAATCCTGAGATCAGACAAGCCAGCTGCACTCTGCTAACTCTTGTGCACAGCCACAGTCTCAGAACTGTCTTCTGCCTCCAGAGCCCCTGCGCTTTCTAGTCCCCTGACTGCCCTTGTGGCGTGGGGCTGCAGGGGAAACTGAGAAGGTAGATGTTCCATGTTGTCGCCCTGCCCTCATGAAATTCCACTTTTCAAAGCCCATTCTGGAACAAACTACAAACCCCATCAGAATTCTAAGCATTCTGTTCTGATTAGGGGCTAAGGAGGGTAGACCTCTATTACTAAATCCAAAGGAAACTCTGCACTTCAAGCAGGGTTCACCCAGAAGCAGCGAAATGATTGACTTGGGGCAAGGTTAAAGTGTGGAATAAATCCCACGATAGGAACTTGCAAATACTTGCTCGGTTACACAGAGTGCTTATCGGACCTAACCTGAAGGCAACTCTGACTCTCACTGTCAAGATTACCCATTCATGCAAAAGTGGCACAGCTCTTGTAAGAAGAAAACAATTGTTCCTGGCATATTACCACAGGAAACTATCTTTCATTTGCCAGTGCAATGAAAGTATGGAATCATCAGATGTATTTCTTCAAGAAATACACAGGGTCTTGAACTTTTCCTTGTAGGGGTATAAGGAAAAGTAGAATATTAAAATCTTCTTTAACAGAGCTCCCACTTACGGCCACTCTGATCACTAGGTTAGTGCTGGCTCAGCCTCTAGTCCCAGAGAAGTCAAGAATTAGTGCATCGATATTTCTCATCTTCATACTGCACAGTGAAGTCAGTAATTGATCTTGTCTGCTTCTTCATTAGTAAATCGCCCTCATCCCCTCATTCTGTGTGTCCATTGCACACCCTTGTTCTCCTGGGACCACGCATTTCCCTGTGTGTTGCAGGTACTTCCAAAAACAGTCTCCTATAGAGACCTATTGCTCTGGTAGTTTCTTATCAAAGGCCCATTTGTACAGGGGAATAATTTTCTAGTTGGAAAGCAGTAGACACAACTTACATTTATTTTTAAAGAAAAAAATTTGTCAGCGCTAACAGGGCTAGAGTCTCCTGCTGGGATGTTAGGCTACTGAATTATTCTTCTCCAAGCGATTTGTAGATTCATTAATTGAGAAATTAGAGAAATAAGGGCACATATGCCTATGTAATTAAACTGCCCATTTTGCCTTTCTTCAGAAAAGCAGTTTCCAAGGATGTTAATTGGCCGGTGAGTTTCCCTGTGCCTGGTAAATCTTGATAAGTTGTACATTAAAAAAGAACTGTTGCCACCTTTAAACTGTCAGGGGGCTTTTTTTTTTTTTCTTTAAGCAGATTTAGCACTTTGAAGAGTTAATTACAAATCTACGAAACATTTCTGTAAGGTGTGCCTCTTGGCATATTAGATGCTAATGGCCCCTTCCTGCCGTTAAATGATAAAAATTTTCTGTTATATATATAAATATATATTTATTTATTTTCTTTTTTTTTTTTTTTTGCTTTGCCTATGGCTGTGGGGAGGGAGCTTTCCTGAGAGCAGCCACCAGATTGCTGCTTTGTTTTTAGCGAGACATTCATTTCCTCGGCGTTTTGCTTTATGAGGAAACTCTATTTGATTCCTGTGTCTGCAGTTCTCCCAGTCTAGTGTCTGCCATTCATCACCCCAGTTATCCTGATGTCACCACAGATACATTGTCCTTTTTATGATGATTGTGGGAGAAATGGCCATTTGTGTCCTTGGCTTCTCTGTGTCTTTATCGGCCCTGACACATTCCTTTTGATAGTTAATTGTCCCTTTTCTCCTTACTTTTATTTCCAAGAAAGAAAATACACGTATATTTTACTTTAGAAAAAAAAAAAGAGACATGGCAAACTGAAAGAGAGAAATTGTATTTTGTGCAGTTTTTAAACAAGCAGCAATGGTAACTGGCAACAGTCCTTTTAATATTTTTTACATTGACAGTTGACAGCAATCATTTATTTGTCCCAGATTTTCTGGGACAGTCTCAATTGCAAATATTTTGGCCTGCTATTATCTCTTCAGACAAATGCATTTAAAATAAGAAAGATTAAAAAAAAAAACTCCTTTGTTGATGAATATATCCTTAAGTTTAAGTTCAAAAAACATAATCACGATGAGCATCTGAGTAAGCACAGATAGAGTTTACTGTTAAAATTAAATGGCGCACACGCAAATCTAACATATTTTATTTTATTTTATTTTATTTTATTTTTTGAGACGGAGTCTCGTTCTGTCGCCCAGGCTGGAGTTCAGTGGCGCGATCTCGGCTCACTCAAGCTCCGCCTCCCGGGTTCCCGCCATTCTCCTGCCTCAGCCTCCCATCTAACATATTTTAAAGGGGTGTGTGTGTGTCTGTGTGTGTGTGTGATTTCACTGCCGATAGAGGCAAATAATAAGCAGGTCAATAAATAAGTATAATTAGATGCATTGTCAAATTAAAAAAGGAAAAAGTGCAAGACTTTGGAACAAACCAGATGTGGGTAGGAGTCCGGGGAGCCTCGGTTGGAATCTTGACTCCATCATCTAGAAACAAATTCCCACCAAACATGTCTGAACCTCGGCCATATTAAATGAAAACAATAATATTCATCTGATAGGGTGGTTGTTAGGGCCAAAAGAGCAAAGGTTTATAAAGTTCTTCATGCAGTGCCTAGCATATAGAATTACCTGAAATAAAAAGAGGCACATTCATAATTGGATTTTTAGGAGTAAAATAGCTATGTTACAGTTAAAACAAGACTTTCTGGAGGGGGCAGGAAGGAGGAAGCAGTGAGGAAGGAGAATCTGCAGCGTTCTGGCAGGAGAGTACTTCTTCCTTCACTGCGTCTTATCTTAAATCAAGTGAACCCAGGCTCCCGTCTCTGCCTAGACCTGGAGCCTAATAGCCTAGAAGTGGATGAGCTGGGCACTAGAGTGGCTCCAGGACTTCCCTTGGATGTCCCTTGTCAAAGAAGCCATGTTGTCTGTGTCTCTCTGGGACATAAATCCATCATTAGAGCATCGTTGAGAAACTCCGTGCTCTTCCAACCCATTTTTCCTGTTGAGCCAGGGCTAGGGCAGGACAGGCTGCCTACCAAGTCTTCTTTCCTCCTGTTCATTCCAGGGCCCACTGCATGAGTGAGGAGCAACTCACTGCTCACCACCTCATCATAGCTGCTTGAAACTGCCACTTCCAGAATCATTTGAGTGCACTCGGAAACTTGGCAGCAGTTGTTGGTCAATTACTCTTTAGAGTAGATTCCAGAAGTGGGTTCTGAGACAGCTGTAAGTGGAAATGGATCTGGTAACCAGTGGCTCTCAAAACCCAAGTACATTAGTCTCATCAGGTGGGTTTGTTAGAAATGCAGCTTCTTGGACCCTCTCCTTGGTGATTCTGAGGCAGCAGCTATTTCTATAATGTCAAAGAATGAGCATCTCAATGGATCTATTATTTCTTTAGTGTGTACCCAACCCAGTGCTAAGTGCTTTGCATACATGATCCATTTTTGTTTCTCCTCAATCCTGTGAGGTAGCTATCATTGACACCAGCTAGGCAGCTCAGGAAATCGAGGTTTGGAGAGGTTAAGTTACCTACTTAAGGTCACTCAGTTGGCCAAACTCTGTAGGCCAGCGATGCTGAAGCCCCGTGTCACAGGTCACTCTTGTCCACTGGCTCCCCACCAGCTCCCCAAATCTTCTCCATGTGAACTCCACCGAATTTATTTTGGATCTGAATGGATCAAATGTATGGTTCTAACTTTATGAAACAAAAAAACCAAAAACTTAAACATCACTTTCTAACGGTCCTTCTAGGTAATCCAGGGCCCTAAAAGGTTACCTTGTAAAAGAATCATTACTAGGCATAAAAGAAGATCCACTTCTCCAATGTTCTTTCCACTCTCCAGTAAAAGAGTTTATTGAGGATTTCTTTCTACTGTCTTTTGTCTCTGAAATAAAGATGTAACAGGCCATCATTTCTGTAATCCTTTTAGGTGTTTTTTTTCCTACATTTCAACGGCAGCAATATTTCTCCAATATGCTTTTCCACCCTGTTTGTCCACAGTGGATGTGAAACCGTTTGAAGTGATCAGCTTTATTATTATTCTGATGTTTCCATTGTTTTCCACTTAATAAGAAACATGTAACCACGGGCTCACAGGCTGCTCTTTGATTTCTACAACTTTTCCAAAAGTATTATCATTTTGCTTTCAGATAGCACTCCAAAAAATAAATATTATTGTATCAACCATTCTACTTAGCATGGTTTTTGGGTATTAGAACTGAGCCCAAGATTGAAGTCTCTTGTTAATTTCGCTAGCAACACATATGTGCATTCGCTTAGTATAATACAACTAGGGGGACTCAGCATGAAGAAGAGGTTTCGATTTTCAGTTATGAAGACCATGGGGAGGGTCAGAATAATTTTGAGGCACTGTTAGGAGAATCTTTTGGATGTTTTGCTTTCTAAAATCAAGAAGATGTGGAAGCGGCAGATTCCCCCTCTCTTATCTACAGGCTGTGCCTGTAATTTAAAAAAATATTAAATTGGGAAGCAGTTGATGAGCTATTTTCTAAAGTCTAGATAAGCAGCAAATATATGCTAATCCTAAAAGAGAGGCTATTTTTGGTGGGGAGCAGACTGGAACTTTGTTCTAGAAACTATTTCTCAGTTATTAAAGCCAGAATGGCCTTTTTGAACCTCAGTTTCAACAAATTATATCTCATTCTGCCTAAGCACAGCCACTACATATGATTGTGTTGGGCGCTCAGGGCCTTGGGATACCTGGCTGAGGCTGAGTGACGTTGAGTCATCTCACAGCCTGTCCTCTGCAGGCTGAACCCACCCAAAGGTGCCATATGCCACCAAGGCATGCATCTGTGGGCTTGGCCACCCAGGTAGAGCCTGGGTAACCTAAGGTGTACCTTCTCCTCTTTCCTGCTTACCTCACATGGTAAATGTGTCTGTTGTTACTAACAATAAAAAGGAATCAGGAACAGGGATTGCCTTCAGGAATGAGCCAAGGTATGGAGTTTCTTATAGAAAATATTATTCATCTTTCATTTGTGCAGTTGATTTTCAGATCGTCATAAATAAATATTAAATGTTTATAAAAATGCAAATAATTCCTCTTGGTTTAAAAATTGAGCTTCAAACCTCTCACAAATTAAATATAAACAATTAATAGAGTGGTATCTTGGGGTAAGGATAAAGCAGAGTCTTTTGGGTTTTTTAATAAAAAATAGAATGTAAAATTATAAAAAGAGGCAAGAGTAATGACAAGAGAAAATACATGGTGATACTGAAAAACAGTGCTTAGCTTGTAAATGCTACAGGAAAACCCAAAACATTCAAGGCAGAGTGTTATAGAAAGCAAACTCGAAGATGCACTGTAGAGATGCAGTGATAGATCTGAACAGAATCTCTGTCCACTCAAATGGATAACTGCACAGATAGATTTACACATCCACACCTTTGGAGGTTCTGCTACAGTCTCTCAAGCAGTGCAATTTTTCTGGGGACATCTGGCAATGTCTAGAGACATTTTTGGTTGTCATACCTGGGGATGGCTACTGGCATTGAGTGGGGTGGAGTTCAGGGGATGCTGCAAAACATCCTACATTATTCAATACACCACAACACCCCCACTCATGACAAAGAATATCCAGTCCAAAATGTCAACAGTGCTGAGGTCATCGGGAAACCCTGCTCCTTTAGGATTGCATCCAATCCTGAGCAACAGAAAAATCCTACTGCTGCAGTGACTTAAATAATTAAGAAGTGTGTCTCAATAAGTAGTATAGTGTATGCTAGGTCAGAGCTTATGATGCAGTCAGTGATGTCATCAAAGGCCCAGGAGCCCTGGAAGAACTCTTAGAAGATGCACATTTCAACTGGGCACATTACCAAAATCAAACTGAGCTCGCTAGTAGGAAAAGAGAGTCATATGGATATTGTATAGGCCAATGGCAGGGTTAGTCACAGATACACTTTCCCTTTGCTGTGATGCCTCTTCCTCTAGCTTGCCCTAACTGCCCAGCAAAGCTCTATCCAGCCACTTTCTACCCAAATTATGCTCTTCATTGGAGTCTTCCAGGCTATTCCCAGGCCACACTGATTTCCCTGAGCCAGATTTCAGTCTTTGGGGACAAGGAGAACCTCAGGGCCAGAAAGGAGGTCCTAAGGGAGAGAAATAGAGCTTTCACCACAGGAACAGTAGCCAATAAATTGGACTTGTTTCTTTGCAGGGAGATGGAAAGGTTACAGTAGGATGGCATGGACATCTGTGAACAGAATAAAGAGATGCCAGTGAGGAAAAGTAAATTCAGATTTTTTTTTAGTTGGGCAAGGTTAATTACTAAAAGTAAAACCTCAAGTAAAATCAATAGCAAATTCAAAAATATAATGTAAGGATTTTATAAAGGGTTTCTGGCAACCATTACATAACAAACAGTGGGTGGGAAAGAAAACAAAAAGTAAAGTCAAACAGCTTGCCTATTATTACTAATAGGCAATGATATTAATAAATAGCTTGCTTATTATTATTACAATACTGCTAACAATAAAGGTGACAAAAATCATAATCATAAGGTGAAGCCTTTGAGTCAGTCTCCAGTCCACTGGAGCCCATTGCAAAGAAGGATGCTGAGATGTCATCTGAGCTTGGGAGGAGGGTACGGTGATATTTTACTGATTAGTAATTGGTAGAATCTTCCAAGGATGTGGAAGGGGAAATGGTGTTGAGTGAGACATATATCTTCCTAGCCAGGACCTTGTCCATAAATCCAGATAAACAGGTTGGCCACAGAGACATTGGTCATGAAAAAGTGGGCCATACAGTGGCCGCCTTAAGACAATGTGTGGACTCTCCCTGAAATTACCAAAGAAGTTCCCAAGACTTGGCTTTTCCTGACAGTCTAGAGAAAGTTGATGAGATTTTTATCTTAAGGTTTCTTTACATCATCCTTGCGCTGATCGTTCATACATTTGTTGGTGGCTTCTAGCAACAGCTGCTTCCAAAGGACCCCATCATCCTAAAAGGGCTCATTACGACAGCCTAATGAACCAGTCCTCTAAATCAGAAGCCCTTTGATCTGTTTAAAAATGAAACCTTGGCAGTTCCCCCCCCAAAAAAAACCTTCTGCTAAGCAATTCTTAGAAGACTGCCTAGTAGGGGATAGATCAGGATTTATCGAGCTCTAAAATGATCTCCCTAATAATTTGGTACTGTTTTATTTCTTTTTCTTTTACACTTCTGTTCTGATTTCCCTTGAAACAATATCTCTCAGAAAACCCTATAAGACTGAAAGATTTATCCTATTTTTAAACAGTTGGTCTCTCCCTGAGAACTGCACTCTGTTGGTAAGGAATGCTGCTTAATTCTATGTTCTAAAGAGCCCCTCAATAACAGTGGAAGCTCTCAGTAAATACTTAGTAATCAATTTCAGTTACATTTGCTCAGAATGATCAAAATGGCATGGCTGTACTACTGCACATGCATTAAGTGAGATTAGAGTGATATGTTTTAAACCTATTTTCAAACCTATTTAGCGTTTCCTTGCCAGTGTGTTTGATATAACAGGGCATGTGTTTTGAAAGAGGCTGAAGGAGAAAAAGGGATCTGTGCATAATGACCATAAGCATATCCTCTGGTTGCTTTCCTGTCTCAGGGGCATGTAGGATGTACTTGAAAGGTCACTGATTAGTCCAGCTCCATATTAGTAAACAGTGTTTTGAAACAGACACAGGAAAATAATAGCCAATGGAGTTTTACCAATATAATAAAGTAAAAAGCAAGGAAACATGGTTTATAGATTATTTTCTCCAGCAGGATGCTTTCAAATATGACAGAATGGCACCTTAATAGCACACTGTTGGCATATTTCACCAGTCTTTGATCAGATTTGATATCTAGATTGGATTTTTATTCCACATTAAAATGTAGATTGATCTGGCAAAATCTGATACAAAATTGCTTGGAACGAACAGCACAGGAAAGCACGTTAAGCTGAAGACAGTGTAAAGAGTCTTGCTCAATCGGTTTGGGAAATCCAGCCCATAGACTTGCCTATCACTCATGACTGCCTTGGTAGCTCATCTAAATTTGGATGTGTCTATGCACTGCTACCCCTACTTTTTTGTTCTTTTTTCCATCTTGCACCCAACTGACATGAGTCAAAGGCCTTCAGCGTATCCCTTGGCAAATTCAGGTGGTTTTCCGCCCAATAGCCATCCTATCTTGCTAGCCAAACTGTGATGTTGTTAGATGTCAGCTGACCATGTGTCTCAGAGACACCCGGATTTCACCCACCATCCCCTCCTCCTCTCACCCAGAGGAAGATTCTTGACAGGTCTAAGCCCATCACGGGTAGTTCCAGTCTCCTTCACTTTGGTCGGTTTAAGTATGGGCATGCGGCACAATTCTGGTAAGTGAAATATGAGATGAACCCTGTGGGGAGTGCCTAAAAATATTCCCCTTGCTTTTAAAAAGTTCACAAAACCCATCCTTGTCTTTTTTGGACATTGATGTCTATATTAATGGGAGCATCCATCTTGGAGCCATGAGAACTGCCGGCCGATGGAGGAAAGCCAACACACTGAGGTAGCAGAGCAGAAGGAAGAAAAGAAATGGAATCCTTTATTACACCATTGAGATGCTGAGTTCACCCAACCTGCCCATTAAAGGTAACCACTATCCTGATGTAGTAGACACTGTGATGTACCACAGATCCCTTCTTCAGGACAAAGGCATTCATTTCCTCAGCTACCAGAAATATTCATTTTCCAGAAATCACCTTTGGGTGTTGCTTTACTCCAAATAGGTCCTCTCCTTAGGGGAAGCCTGTATCCAATAATTGATTTGTATGGGGTATGAAGGCCTAACCACCTTGCTTCAACAGGGGAATAACTCTAAAGACCATCCCTCCTCTAGAGTTTTTTGTGGATCATCTAAGGCCTTGTGATTGCATTGCAGTTTAACTTCCTCTTCTGTCCAGTACTGCTTTTCTTACATCTTTACATGTTGTCAATAAATCTTCTGCATGCAGAACTCCATCTGAGTCGATTTCCAGTCTAAACCAGCATAAGAGAGTTAATTTTTAAAGTAATCACTCCTTTGCTTTTCAAAAATGACTTTGCCACCTAAAATCACATGCATCCTTAAACACTGTATATTACAACATGTGCCTGGTCCCTTCCCCGAGAGGACTTTACAAAAATAGAGTCATACACCATGCATATTTTTGGTGTTTGCCTTTTCCACTCAACATTATGTTTGTGAGATCTCATGATTTACTGTATATACTTATATTTTGTTTATTTTATTGTGTTATAATATTGTAGAAATTTATCACAAACTATTTCTACCTTATACTATTGATGGACATTTGGGCTGTTTATAGTTTGGCATCTATGATAAACAATGTTGCTATGAAGATTCCAGTACATTTCTCCAATACACATTTGCATTCATTTTTGTGGGGTATATATCTAAGAGTGGAACTGCTGGATCAAAGAGTTTGCATAGGTGCCGTTGTAGAATTCTGTCAACATTTTTAAAAAAGTGGTTGTGTGTACCAATTTTTTCTCTAATAAAGTGTGAGGGTTGTTGCTCCATATTCCAGCCAATACTTGGTTTTGAGGGCTCTAATTTTAATCTTTATAATGGATATGTAGAGACATCTGTGGTCTAATTTGATTTTCCTTATTGCTAATGGGGTTGAGACATTTTCACATCTTTACTGACCATTTGGATATCTTCTTTAGAGAAGTATCTGTTCACATCTCTTGTGTATATTTTCACTAAGCTGTTTGTCTTTTTCTTATTGAGCTTTAGTGTTCTTTACATATTCGGGATATAAATCATTTGTTGGTTATAGATGTTACAAAAGTCACAGGTTTCAGTGGCTTCATTTTTCACTCTCTTAATCACATACCGTATTTTAATGAAAAGAAGTTCTTAATTTCAGTGTAGTCAAAATTATTAATCTATTCCTTATAGTTTGTAGTGCTCTTTGGGTTCTGATTAAGAAATATTTGTCTCTCCAATATCATGAAGCTGTTTTTCTATGTTACTTTATAGTTGTTTTATTGCTTTATCTTTTATACATAAATACATCTGTAGCATACTTGTAATTGTTTCTTGTGTACAGTCTGAAATTATTTTTTTTCCACACAGATATTTAAATATCCCAGCACCATTCCCTGAAAAAGCCATCCGTTTCCACTGATCTCGGCAACACTTTTCTGAGAAATCAAGTGTCCATATATGCATAGGTCTGATTCTGGGCTTTTTATTCTGTCCTAATTAATCTATTTATTTATCCTTTCATTGGCACAAAATTGTGTTAACTATTATAACTCTGTAATATTGATACCTCCAATTTCTTACCATCCATTCATCTTTGGGAGTTATGGTTTTATCCCCAATCCTCCACCAAAATCTCTCCATCAAAAATACTCTGCAAAATCTCCCTGGTCAAGTATCTGATGACTTCTGTGATGCCAAAACAAATGGCCCATTCTTGGTCCTCATCTTATTCCACCTCTCAAAAGCACTTTACACATTGTCTTCACTAGGATTCAAGGAAATCACACTCTCATGATTTTCTTCCTAAATACCTGGCCATGTCTTCTGAGTCCCTTTTGCTGAATCATTCTCCTCACCGTAATCTCTAAATGTTCAAATCTCCTAGAGCTCAATCCTTGAACTTCTCTATTTACACTCCCCCTTAGGTCATCTCTTCCCATCCCATGGCTTCAATTCCAGCTATGAAATTGATATGGAATGATATCATCCACATTTATATCACTAGCCCCAACCTTTCTTTCAACTTCCTCATTGATATCTCCATTTGGATGCCAAGTAAATGCCTCAAACTTAAAATGTCCAAGACAAAATTACTGCCTTCCATCTTCTTCCTCAATCTAATCCTTCCTGGTGTTCCTCATCTCGGTAAATGGCACCATTCAACTAGTTTGTCAATTCAAGCCCCAAACTTTATTGTCATCCTTAATAGCAGATACATTCTTAATTTAATCACCTTTACCACCTCCATGAGTGTCACTCTGGTTTACATGAATCACTTAAGAATGGCTAGAGTTGGAGAAATCTTAAGCTTAAACCAAGGATCAGAAAACTAGGGTCCCCAGACTAAATCTGGCCTCCATCTAGTTTGGTAAATAAAATTTTATTGAATCACAGCCATTCTCATTCTTCTGTGTATGATCTATGCCTGCTTTTGTGCTACAACAGCAAAGTCATCATTGTGATAGAGGCTATCTGGCCCATCAAGCCTAAAATATTTGCTAGCTAGCCATTTACAGAAAAATTTTCCTGACTCCCGACTTTAGGGGGTCATTACTAGGCTCATGTAAGGATATCCAGAGGCATGTGGTCAAAGATTGATGCAGGGGCCAAATGATATCATGGAGGAGAAAAGATCTTTTTAGTTTTCTATTCTGTCATTCTTGGCTTATTGCCTTACAGTCACAAACTGACTACTGCACCTCCAGGTATTTTGTTCAAATTCCATATAAGAAGAAGGGGATAGGCTAAGGAGAAAAGGGAGAAAAGAAAAATAGTGTCAACCATATCTGTCACCCTTCTTACCAAAAAAGCAGAGATCTCCCTATTCTCAGCAGATTATCTCTTATATCTCACTGGCAGGAGCCATGTTACATGGCCACTTAGAGCTGCAAGGAGAATCAGGAAACCAAGCATCTGGCTTTTCAGCTTGTCTAGTAGATGAAGGAAAGGGAGAGGAAATGGAGAATTGGTGCTGGGTGAGCCATGGCACAGTGTATGCATATGAACCCATTGTTATTTCTCTCCTGGTCTACCTAACTGGTCTCCCTGTTTACATGCCTGTCCTTCGCTTACAGGCCTGCCCTTCACAGTCTATTAATCACACCAAAACCAGGCTGATGGTTCTCAAAAACAAATCACATTTTGTCACTTTTTGCTCAGAATCCTCCAGTTGCTCCCATCACACTTAGAGTAAAATCCAAAACTTTCCAGGATCTGAACTCTGATGGTTCTCCAGTCTTCCTCCTGCCTCTCCCTCCCTGTTTCACTCTTATCCAGCCACACTGGCCTTTAGAGTGTTTTTTAAACATACAAATCGTCCCGCCTCAGGGGCCCTGCTTGGGCATATCTTGCACCCACATCGTCAAATGACTTTCTCTGTCACTATGTCCTAGTTTCTGATCAAATGCCACCTCCTTGGAGAGGGCTTTCTTGCCATCTAAAACAGCACCCATATCACTTTTGTCTCCTTGCTTGCTTTATTTTTGTTCTTAGCACTAATAAGAACCTAACATTATAATTGATGTTTATTTGCTTAGTTGCATATAGAATATAAGCAATTACTGTATTTATTTCATTACTGTATTCACAGACCCCAGGAGTAGGCTTTGGCACAGAGTAGGATAAATAATCATTAAATGAATGAGTGGATTCCCATTACTACCAGTTGGTCTGTGTTTAAAGCTCATTTTTCCTGATATTCACAAGGAAATAGTATGATCTGAAAGCCTGGAATCGTATTTTATTCCTCCTTTGTCTTCGGGTAATCCTGAGGATGTCCATCAGTCTCTCAGAGTCTCAGTTACATCATCTGAAAACCAGGGTTGGGGACAAAAGTTGCTCTCCAAGTAAGTGTCAGTCATCCTCAATTCACCAAAAGGATCCCTGTCCAAACAGCAAAAGGGTCCCTATCAAACCAGAATGTCAGCAAAAGGATCTTGATCTAGTCAGAGACAGGGCAAAGAGTCTGTTCCATAAGATCCATCCAAAAAATGCCAGATACCTCCTTCTACCCAAGAGCTTGGCTTTCCTCTGCTCTCTCTTTTGAGGCTTGTCTCTTTCACAGAGATTTAATATATGGCACAGAAACAAAGTAATGAATCCTTGCTCTTTCAAAGCATCTTTCATTCACCCATCAGTATAAACAGCCAGAGCATGATCGATTGTAAGCAATGGAATTATCCTCTCCTTTCATGGTTGAGCTTTTGCTGCTGCGTTGTGTCTTGGCTATTGTACAGTCTATGTTCTATGTCCTATGTGCTATATAACCTGAATTTTTGAATCTTCTTATAAATACAAAGCCATGCTGTGATTCTGGGAAAGGTTAAGGAAGAATAGGCAGCCCACTGAAAAAGGCAAGTCAACACTGTGAGACCTTTGGAGGTGATCAGGTAGGGAGAGATCTCTGGGGACTATGTCTGACTGTCACTTGCCCTGAGAGGAGGAAAAGGCCAGAACATGGCATGGTCCCTTCCACTTAGGTCAGTGAGAGTGGGCAAAGCCCAAACCCTGCAGGAAGACTGAGGTTCAAACAGCCAGAAAAGGAAGAAAAAACTGACTGATGTGGGGAACTAGGGCCACTTCCTCTAACTTCTTTTGTGTAAACCTCCTGGAAAATGATGCTGCCATGAGTGGCCAGTTAGAACTGACTCAAATCAAATGAGCAGGTGAAAAATTTCCTAAATTTCTGATTCATACTATTGATGGTTAATAGATAGATTATGGGAGGTGGTTTCTCCCTCCCTCCACCAGAAACTGGCCAGAAAACTTGCTTCTCATCAATGTGTGAGCAGTGGTCAAGGTATTTGTCATGGTGTAATGCATCACAGAATGAATTTTATGGCATTACAACAAATGGAGGCAGAGATCAGCAAGGTTCAAGAGATTTGTTGTCACATTAGAGTTGACCTGAAAACCTTCGAAGTCATGTATTTGTGATACAATTCACCCTAGCACTTTTCAAGGCACAAATATTCACAGTATATCCTATTAAAACACACACTCAGAGACCCACTGTTATAATTATATGCTTCATTCATTCATTCATTCAATATTTACTGATCACTATCATCAATACTTTCTACAATGAGTTCTAACACATCCCAGACTTTAATATCATCTTTGAAAACATTGCTTTTTCCATAACAAGAAGTGTATTCACTTAACATACAAGTAGATTCCTTATTCTGTTATACAATTCACACATTGTCACACAAGAATAATATATTATCCTGGAGCTGAACCTGACTTTATCTGTATCAAGGGTGATTAGTCAGCCATTTGTCTTGTTATTTCCAAGTCAAAATTAATATTTGTGTGCCAATGGAATTCCTTATCCTTGTGATATTTTTCAATATGTGACTAGCAAATAGACGCTAAACGTATCCAGAGCAGGCATCTTATATTCTGCTTTATGCAAAGCACTGAGATTCAATTCACAAAATTTTTGGAGTTGAAAGGAATCTTAGAGTCATGACTTCTCATTCTACAGATGATTGACAGCCAGGTAGAGTGACTGGTCCAAGGTCACCAGCCAATAAGTGGTTAGATTAGGACTCTTTCACCTTTACACCCAATTTTCTGGTGTTTTACACCACATTGCCTTTGGATTTGACGTAGAAGAAACACTTTTTCCAAGTCTGGATGGATAAAAATGTGACATTAAAAATATTACCTTAAACTTTAAGTGGGGGAACTCCATAACCTAAGGTATTTGAATTCTCATTAGGAAGAGATTGTATTCAAAACCACCCAGCAATGGTCTATTACTTTATGGGCATTCTATATTTCTCTGTGTTCTATAAATTATTCCCCAAAGTTAAAATGATCAAAAACTAATTACCAGAGGTTCAAGCTACTTATTCATATAAAGTTATCAAGTATTTAAATTTCAAAAATGTAAATTAGAAAGACAATGTTCTTTTTATGTGGTTTGTAGTTTGTAAATATATGATAGACATTTCCATATCTGCAAGTAATCTAAAGTTATCTGTAAACCTTGCAGCTGAGAAGGAAGAAAATAGCACCTCTTGGAAATGGCTCATGGATGTAGCCTCAAAGTCCACAGATATGCATCTGGGTGCAAGAAAAAGAGCATGAACATAGAGGAAAAGTCTCTGCCAGATCCAAATTTGAGTTTTAGAAGATTTCTACCTTTTCATTGAATGTGGACATAAAAGAATATTAGTAATGTGAAAGTTTTTGAAAGAAGAAGATGCTATGGGAAGGTCTCTTCAAGGGGTGCCTCGTTCCTGCAAGAGGCAAATGCCCAAAATTTATAATGTGCAAGTGGAACCCATATGAAGTCCACAGATATCTGGGTTGAGCTACAAAGCATGAGACTTTCAAAAGCCAGAGCTTCTATTACTGGACAAGTGAGAAAAGCCAGCTGCACTTTTGCATTCTAGTGGTAGATGGAGGAAGAGAAGCACTGAGTGTCTTTCATCACACTCACACAGGGTATCTTCTCCCTTTGACAGCTTGGCAGACAAGTTCACCAATTTGGATGCACCAGATTCGAGTAACTCAAATCTAAAGTCAATCAGCCTTGTTTTGTTAGTCTCTGAAATAAGCTTTTAAAAAGTGTCCTTTCTGTAACTCCCGAACACAAAACTGTTCTCATTCTCCTGTGTAAATTGCTCTCTATGACAACGCCCCTCCTGTGCACAGCTCTTTAGGCTCAGACAAGCTTCTCTTTCACTTGCACTCAAATCCAGAACTTTTAAAACAGGTTTCTCCCACCCTGGTTCGTAAGGCTTTCCTCATTTTACACAACTGTCAAAAGCAACAGAGGCCAGAGTGGTGGGAGGCAGCCACGGTAGGTGTATTGATGAAAGATGCCAGCGTCCTAGTTCCAACTGTGACACCTCTTTTCAATACGTAAACTTCTCCCCACACTGAAATGTTCATTATGCCATTCAGAAGTAGAGGTCTAGTGGGACAATTTGCTGTAAAGCGCCTCCGTGATTATAAAAAGAAAATCAGTCACTTATTCTGCGGGGATTGTTCATAAGACTGACAGACATGCTCAGTGTGGAGCCGGGAGTCTGCACCTGGTCAGGAAACTGCAAGATGGGACAACGGTTTCTCTGTTGCTAATAATTATGCCTTGGGTTTAATCACCAACTTCATGCTTGACAAAATGGAAGCCAAAGACGGGGGAAATGATGAAGCAATAGGTATTTAAATCATGGAACATTTTTCGTTCAATTAGTATGGTGATGAGGCACGCCGTTTGTTAGGGATTCTAGCTGATGCTGACAGTATTCAATTTAAGGTTAGTTGAAATGACGGCAGCAGAGTTGGAGAAGTGACATACAACAATGAATATGTCAGTTCCCTATAGGCTGGAGATAGACTTTTGATGGCTTGAATCATAGCTCAGAAAGCTAAAACTGAAAAAGAGAAAGTAATTTGCTGCCTGATATTCATAGTACTTTCTCTTCATTTTAGTGAAAGCAAAGAATGGGGTTAGGAAAAGACAGCCTAGAGGAAGGAAACAGATGACTCTAGTCTGTAAATTCCATTTGCATATCATTAATCAATTTAGGCAGCTGGATGGTCTGGGCCTAGTACTTAGAATACTATGCTAACCCAGCCACTTTGTACTAGTCTAATTGCTCCATTGTACAGATAATGCCACAGGAAGTGATAACGTCGCTGCTCTGGCTTTGAAGCTGTCAACCTGACTTTTTTTTTTTCTTTGACAAATTTCACAATGATACTCAATCACTTCTCTCCCTGGGAGGTTGCTTCTTGATGTCATACTTTTAAAATCAAAATTGCTTATGATGTGATCTACTTTTTCCTTCTCTCCTTTCCACGATTGGAAAACTCCATCCATTCCGAGAATCACTAATCTTCATTAATTGCATAAATGGCATGTGAAATCCCTGCCAGGAGGTCTACTTTGATGCCCACCCTGCCATGAATACTAATGTATAGGCTTTTCCCAATGACTCAGGAAAAACTCAAGAGGCAAGGTCTATTGAGACACCATGTTTATTGCCACAAAGTGGCGATAGAAAAAAAAAATTAACTAATTGAACAATTGGGAGTTTAGCTATTCAGTTCATTATCTCAAAGAGAAAGAGATGATAAAGATAGGATTAACTCTAGCAGGATGGGGATAAAAGGACCAACTTCAGTCACCTCTTAGCCACAAATATGTAATCCATGCTGTGGCATTTTCTGGGGCAAAATTTTATTTTTTATTTTTTATTTTTTATTATACTTTAAGTTCTAGGGTACATGTGCATAACGTGCAGGTTTGTTACATATGTATACTTGTGCCATGTTGGTGTGCTGCACCCATCAACTCGTCAGCACCCATCAATTCATCATTTATATCAGGTATAACTCCCCAGTGCAATCCCTCCCCCCTCCCCCCTCCCCATGATAAGCCCCAGTGTGTGATGTTCCCCTTCCCGAGTCCAAGTGATCTCATTGTTCAGTTCCCACCTATGAGTGAGAACATGCGGTGTTTGGTTTTCTCTTCTTGTGATAGTTTGCTAAGAATGATGGTTTCCAGCTGCATCCATGTCCCTACAAAGGACACAAACTCATCCTTTTTTATGGCTGCATAGTATTCCATGGTGTATATGTGCCACATTTTCTTAATCCAGTCTGTCACAGATGGACATTTGGGTTGATTCCAAGTCTTTGCTATTGTGAATAGTGCCGCAATAAACATACGTGTGCATGTGTCTTTGTAGCAGAATAATTTATAATCCTTTGGGTATATACCCAGTAGTGGGATGGCTGGGTCATATGGTACATCTAGTTCTAGATCCTTGAGGAATCACCATACTGTTTTCCATAATGGTTGAACTAGTTTACAATCCCACCAACAGTGTAAAAGTGTTCCTATTTCTCCACATCCTCTCCAACACCTGTTGTTTCCTGATTTTTTAATGATGGCCATTCTAACTGGTGTGAGATGGTATCTCATTGTGGTTTTGATTTGCATTTCTCTGATGGCGAGTGATGATGAGCATTTTTTCATGTGTCTGTTGGCTGTATGAATGTCTTCTTTTGAGAAATGTCTGTTCATATCCTTTGCCCACTTTTTGATGGGGTTGTTTTTTTTTTTCTTGTATATTTGTTTGAGTTCTTTGTAGATTCTGGATATTAGCCCTTTGTCAGATGAGTAGATTGCAAAAATTTTCTCCCATTCTGTAGGTTGCCTGTTCACTCTGATGGTAGCATTGCCAAGACAATCCTAAGTCAAAAGGACAAAGCTGGAGGCGTCACGCTACCTGACTTCAAACTATACTACAAGGCTACAGTAACCAAAACAGCATGGTACTGGTACCAAAACAGAGCTATAGACCAATGGAACAGAACAGAGTCCTCAGAAATAATACCACACATCTACAGCCGTCTGATCTTTGATAAACCTGAGAGAAACAAGAAATGGGGAAAGGATTCCCTATTTAATAAATGGTGCTGGGAAAATTGGCTAGCCATAAGTAGAAAGCTGAAACTGGATCCTTTCCTTACTCCTTATACGAAGATTAATTCAAGATGGATTAGAGACTTAAATGTTAGACCCAATACCATAAAAACCCTAGAAGAAAATCTAGGTAGTACCATTCAGGACATAGGCATGGGCAAGGACTTCATGTCTAAAACACCAAAAGCAACGGCAGCAAAAGGCAAAATTGACAAATGGGATCTAATTAAACTAAAGAGCTTCTGCACAGCACAATTTTAAATGTAAGTGTTTCTCTTAGCTAAGGGGACATAGATATCTTCTGCTATTATATATCTATTGGTGTGTGCTCTGAGAATACTAAAGAGTAATTTTAGTATTAGCCTAGGTACTTGATGACTGGGTATTATATATGCCTCTGTTCTCATTCCTGTGCCTGATGGATGGGATGGACAAGGAGCTGGTTTTGAGGACCGAGGTTCTGCCATAACTAGTTGTGTGATCTTGGGCAACCATCTGTGGGCTTCAGTTTTCTTGTGGGCAAAATTAAATAAAAACGTGAATCACTAAAATTTCTTCTTGTTCTTATATTGCATGATTTTATCCTTTTAAGTCAACGTGTATTGAACTACTGATGGGCCAGATACTGTGCCATGTGCCTCCCAGGCATTCTCTCATTTGCTGAACCTTCTCAGCAAATCTTCTCAAATGCTGAATCTTCTTCCAGCAGCCTTCAGAAGCAGGTACAATTATTCGTCCCATTCACAGGTGAGAACACGGAGGCCTAGAGAGAGAAAAGCCAGGCTCTGCATCTCATGCCTGTTCGGGCACATATGCCTGCCATGTGCCTCCCTGTAACAGGTCTCAGGTGTTACTTTTTCCCTTCTTTCTTTCTCTGCCTTTTTTCTTTAGTATTAAAATGATTGTTTTTATGGAAATACTATTTGCTAATTGTTTAAAAAATCAATAAATACACAACAGCATGAATAACAAAACAAAACTAATCTACATTACCACCATCCAGGAAAAACTTATTAATATTAGGTAAGCATTATTCCAGATACTTTGTGATATACATGCACACCCAGCTGGAGCTGGCTAGACACACAGACAAAATGGGGTAATTATTTCTAGAAATAAAGTGTGTAAAATATTTTACTTGAGTCTAAGAATGAAAAAGAGGAAACTGAAGAAACTGAGTCTCTGCAGGAGATATTATTTTCTTAAGAAGCTCTTTAGGGTTAAGAAAATAAGTTTATGAAAAACAGTTACAGATGGACAAGGTCTCACTCTCTCACCTAGGCTGGAGTGCAGTGGCACAATCAAGACTCAGTACAGCCTCAACCTCCCTGGCTCAAGTGATCTCCCCACCTCACCCTCCCAAGTAGCTGGGACTACAGGCACGTGCCACCATGCCCAGCTAATTTCTTTTCTTTTTTTTTTTTTTTTTTGGATTTTAGTGGAGACAGGGTTTAGCCACATTGCCCAGGCTGGTCTTGAATTTCTGGGCTCAAGCAATCCACCCACCTTGGCCTCCCAAAGTGCTGGGATTACAGGTGGGAACCACTGTGTCTGGCCTATATACTTCATATTTCAATTTCAGACACCATTAACTAATTCTCTGCTATGAAAGGTGAGGAAAGTAGCCCTAATTCCCATGTTCTGACACCTTCTGATTTTCATTAGTTATATTACTTTTTTTTTTTTTTTACTAAATAATAAAAAGATTTTTAACATTTACATTCTATGCTATACTCATAATTCTCAGGATTTGGAAGTAACTTCATAACTCCAGGATTTGTAGCTTGCGTTCTCAGTTTAAATGGATTTATTGCTTACTTGTCTTCTTATCACACAGCTTCTTCATTCCTGAGTACTTTCATTCTGATTCATGTCTTAGTTGACTGGAGTCTGTCAAGTGGATTTTTCGAGGAGGACTCAGAAACGCTGAATCTCTAAATTCTCATGTGCTTGGGAATATCTGCTTGATGCTCTTATGTATGTACAAACACTTGCCTGGATTTATTATTCCTGGGTCATTGTTTTCCCTTGGAATTTTGTAGACATTGCTACATCGTCCCCAGATATTGGGACTATGGGGAAGTCTGAGGCCAGCACCATTTTCCCCCCTTATGGGCAACTTATTATTTTCCTTAGGCCTGATATCTAAAGAATTTTTCCTTTATCCTTGACTGTCATAACTTAACACCATCATGCCTCCATGTTGAATAATTTTCATCAATTTGTCCTGGGGGAAATGTGGGGATTGTTTTATTATGCAGATTCAGTTCTTTGAGGCAGGGTAAGCGTATGCTTCCATGACATGATTTGGAGGATAATAGATAGGTTCCCCCCAATATGAAGCGTCCTCCCATAACCTTCTTACTAGCAAACCACTCTGTCTAAAACTATATCTTGTTCACTGTCATTTCCCTAGTGCTTGGCCGTATCTGGCACACAATGGACATGTCAAAAATATCTGGTGAAATAGAACACAGGATAAATGGAAACAAGGAAGGTGGGGGAGAGGCTAGAATGAGGAAGGGCACTTGAAGGAGGGGCGAAAATTTCACTCTGTTGCCTTGCTATGTCGAAGCAGTAATCCTTTAAACAGTCCTACTCAATTTTAATCCACTCAGGAAAATCATGGGTGGGGCGAACCACTGTTGATGAGGTGTTGTGCCTACCCATTAGTGTGGGGGTGATGGCAAAAAAGTTTAAACCCACTGGTTGGGGTAAGAAGCACTTGAACCCTTTCATCTTGGACACTGGTCTCCCAACTGCACTCTTGTTTGAGTGTTTTCCTGATCCAATTCATCTTTCCCACTGCCTTAACGGTAATTTTTCTAAAACAAACAAGTAAAAATAAGTATTCACAGAGACAATCTGTAGTCTTAGATTCTTGAATATTTCCCTACTGATTTTTCTTCAGGAAGAAGCAAAGTAGTCCAAGTTCTTTGGAGTAAGATGCTCTCAAATGCCTGGGAACACTGATCTCCTAATTTGTCTTCCTGCTTTGAGTGTCCCTCTGAGGCTAAAGTTCCTGGCTCAGTCTCTAACAATGGTAAGCACAAAATCAACATTACTTCCTGACCTTTCTCCCTCTCTGTGTATTGGTCAATCACTACCTGATCATACTGTACTGAAATTAATTCTTGGAACGTCTGTCTTCCCCTAGACTATGAGCCTCTCTGGGCAAGATCCATGTCTTACTCATTTTTGTGTCTGCAGTTTAGTTCCTGGTTCATGGTAGGTTCTCAATAAACGTCTGTTGGAATGAGTTGATCTCTTGGAGCCAGTGCCCCAGAAAGATATATAAGTACTATCTTTATCCTTTCCATTGTGTGTCCACCTTCTCTCCAATCCTAGATCACCGAAAGTGAAGTGGAAGTGATGAGAGTAGCAATTCGTAGTGTCAAAACAACTTCTTGTAGTGAACAGAAAGCCCAGCACTGTCTTGTATGAGAGACCGTGGTTCTGCCACTATCTTGCTGGGCGACCTGAGATAACTTCTTTTCTCTCTGGGTCTGATTCCTCATAGGTCATTTCCACTCCTGACCCTGAGGAGTGCCACTGGAGATGATCTCACAACTAAGAGAGGGGGAGAGGTCAGGAACTAACATTTATTTTATAGTTACCATTGTGGTATGGTGTGCAACATGGCTCTCTAACCCTCAGGGTCCCTGCCAGATATCTTCATCTATTCCCTTATTCTCCTCAGGTCCCTGGCCCTCCCCTTTCCTCTGTGCTCTCAGCAATTGACCTTGTCTTTTCCTTTACTGAGAGTAGAGGCACCTCTTACAAATACTCTGGCCTCTGCCTGGACTGACTGGGCTAAATTGTCTCCAAAGATGGCCACCAACCATTCCTCCCACCTGTCTGCATGCAGGCTACTCCTCCTGTCAGAAGATGGAGACTGCTTCCTTGCCCTTGAATCCAAGCTGGCTCATGACTTCCCTCAACCAACAGGAAATGGCAGAAGTGATGCTCTGAGGCTTCTGGGCCTAGACTTCAAGAGGTGTTACAGCTTTCCTTTTTCCCTCTTGGGATCTAGCCTACCACATAGAGAAGTTTGGGTTGACAACTAAATGTGAGAGAGAGACAGACAGAGAGAAGAGGGAGAGTTAATTCAGCTAGGCTTTAGTCATTCCAGCCTTCCTAGGTGAAGCACTAGCATGTGAGAGTAGCCACCTTCTAACCTATCAGAGCCCCCAATTTTACTGACCTCAGTCAACACCATGTGGAACAGAACTACCCCAGGGAGCCCAATCAACCCATACAATCATGAGAAATTAAAAACTGATGTTTTAGCCTCCTGAGTTTTAAGGTAGTTTGTTACACAAAAACACTGGAATTTTGACCCACCTTCACCTCCAATGCCAACCCTGGTAAACCTGAATACATCTTTCAAAATTTGGCTCAAGTGTCAACTCTTTCATGAACCCTCTGTATCCTTTTCTTGCTCATTCCAGCCTTATTTTCTCTTCTCCTTCCCAAAATTCCATAGTACTTTGTATTACAAACTATGTGCTTACAACCCCCAAAGGGTCTGGGCATCTAGAAGGCGTAGATTTGGTTTAATTCATTTTTGCCTCTGCCTAGCCTGACACCTGGCACATTTAGATATTTAGTCATTGTTTGCTGAATTAATGGATGGATGAAGAAGAAAATTTAACAGATGATATCTACAGGCACATCTGGCTCCAAAATTGAATCATGTCATCTAGCAATGCTCAGGACAGTTAACATAAGCAATTTCTCATACCACGCTAAAGTGGAAGGATGACAGACAGCATACTACACAGAAGAGTTGAGGTGTCCAGGAGATTAAATCCCTTGCTTGAACTTATTGTTTGAATAAAGACAAATTAATTAATATCTATGCATTGAGTCCAGTCTACGAAAATGTATAAGACTTAATTGCCCCTTCAAAGAGTCACAAGCAGCCAAAATTTATTAAAAGCACTGCACTAGGCACCACTGTTTCATTTTACAGATGAGGCAAGTTAGGCCAGAAAGGCCTCAGGTCTCACAGTTGAAAGAAGGTGGAGATGAGACTCCACCACAGGCCTGTCTGACATGCAAGCCGAGCACAGTTTTGCCTAGTCCAGGACAAAAACGCAAAAGTGGGAGGGAGCCAGAATGACCCTTCAGTCATAGAACCAGGCAGGTGATAATGAAGGCTGTGTCTTTTGGCAAACCTCATTATCGAATAACAGCAAAGACCTAAACACAACCTCAGCCATGGTCTAGCACACATCATCTTCACCCAGAGCACTGCAATGCTTTCTTAGTGTCAATGTACTCCTAGGCCTTCTTTCATTTCCACGCTACTTTCAGAATTAACTTCCCCAATACAAATATGATCCAGTTATGCCCCTACCATAAATCCACAGAATAATGTGGCTTCCAATCACACCTGGACATTCTTTTCTTGTGTTATCTCTAATCATTCATAAACACAGGTGATAGAGTTTGAATATTTGTCCCCTCCAAATTTCATGTTGAAACATGATCCCCAAGGTTGGAGGTGGGGCCCAGTAGGAGATGTTTGGATCACAGGGGGATCCCTCATGAATGGCTTTGTGCCCTCCCCTGTGGTAACAAGTGAGTTCTCACTCCATTCATTCAAGAGCTGTTTTTTTAAAAGAAGGTGGCACCCCTCCTTCTCTTTCTTGCTCCTTCTGTCACTATGTGACCCATCAGTTACCCTTGGCAAAAGCTTCCTGAGGCCCTTACCAAAAGCAGATGCTGGTGCCATGCGTCTTATATACAGCCTGCAGAACCATGAGCCAAACAAATGTCTTTTCTATATAAATTACTCAGCCTCAGGTATTCCATTAGAGCAACACAAATGGACTGACACAATAAATGAACGGATGATCTACTGTCTCTGGCACAGGTGTGGGTTATTCTCAAGGCTCCATGCATTTTTATATGCTGTGACCTCTTCCCAGACTGCCCTTGTCTCCCCATAGACATTTTTTTTTTTTTTTGAGACGGAGTCTCGCTCTGTGGCCCAGGCTGGAGTGCAGTGGCCGGATCTCAGCTCACTGCAAGCTCCGCCTCCCGGGTTTACGCCATTCTCCTGCCTCAGCCTCCCAAGTAGCTGGGACTACAGGCGCCCGCCACCACACCCGGCTACTTTTTTGTATTTTTTAGTAGAGACGGGGTTTCATTGTGTTATCCAGGATGGTCTCGATCTCCTGACCTCGTGATCCGCCCGTCTCGGCCTCCCAAAGTGCTGGGATTACAGGCTTGAGCCACCATGCCCGGCCCCCATAGACATTTAAGCATCCTTTTAGGCTCAGTTCAAACCTCACCTCCTCTGCAAAACCTTCTTATTCTCCCAAGCAATATTGCCTGCTCTCTGTACCCATACTTCATCTGCTACTTAGTTGTCACCTATGCATGTTTATGTATCTCTCCTCAAATCTCAAGGTCATTTTTGTATTTTGCTTAATCCGGCTTTCACCCTGAGCACCTAGCACAATTTCTGACACAGCCTAGACCTGTTATAAATTCTTTCTGAATACAGGAGTACATTTTTTTTCTTCACTCACATTCCTGGCTTGCTGGAAGAATACAGAATCTACAAATCTTCTAGTTTGTCTTCTCCTTACAGTGGAAAGTGCAGTCAAGTTTTTAATAATAATCTTTCTCAAAAACTTTCGTTTCCTTGGAAAGAGATGTTTCAAATCCCAAGGCCATTCCCTACTGCAAATGTCTAACACGCCGTATGTGAAGCTGGAACAAATGGATTATATCCCTTTGATTTTCTGGCATAAATTCCACCGTGTGGTACAGACTTCCTGTTTCTGCCATTTGTTGTCATGACAGCTCCAGTAGGAAACAGCCTTGTGCCTTTGGGCTTGTATAAGTTTCCATCTTTGTCTGCAAGGCGATACCTGCTCAATGTAGGTCACAGCAGGGACTTAAGAAATTTGAGGGTTTTCAGCATCTTCCATTTTTCCCTTGCTCTGAAAGGTGCATTTGGTTAATTAAATCATGAAATTCAAAGATTTGAACACATTCAGAATTCAGTAATGAGGTGCATGACACAACATGCCATTGTACAACCTGTTTCAAAAGGGATTTCTGCCTTTAAGCTTCATGGATAATTCTTGTGTCACATTACCAGCCTCAGGTAGGCACATTTAAGGATTACCAAATAAATGTTTGATGACATGAAATTAGGCATTCCTGCTACAACCTTGTGCAGCTCCACTGGCAGGGGGGCAGGACAATAGAGGATGTCTCCTAACAGGGTAAATTACCCTGTGGTTATGATAGTCATAAAGAGTGTGCAGGGGGCAGCCAAGAGAACTTCCCAGAGCACAGGCTCCTTGTGACCTTCACCCCTAGCAGAGGTCGGGCACCACGTGCAGACTGTAAATGCTCAGCAATATAAGCACAGAGCCTTCTTACAACATGTTTGTTTGTTCTTCAGTATCACGAGTCCTGTGCTAGGCTCTAGAGCAAGGACGATAGATAATCAGGATGAGTCTTCAAGTAATGAACAGATTATTAAAATTCAGAGGGTGATTTCTACTGACATCCAGGGTTTGCTTTCTATACCAAGAGAGAGAAAATGATATCTTTAAATAAGTTATTATTATAACCCATTCTCTCCCAAACCAATAGGCTCGTTTCCCCAGGTACTTTGTCATTAAACTATTCACAGCATGCTCATAGTTACTAATATCATAGCTTACTCTGCTAATATTAAATTATTTGACAACATAAGCCAGAGTTTACTCTGGATTAGCTCCACAGAAAATGAATGTAGAGGCCAGTAAGCCAACCAAATCACTGATCCTTCAATCCAAAGGAGGAAATGTCCTATTAGCTTAACAAACATATGAATTAGCCTACCTAGCATATAGCATATTAGCTGTAAGCTGATGGTTTGAAACCATTCAAGATGTGGGACAGTATTGTATACACAAAGCACAGGCTTTAGAGAAAGACTTGGATGTCAGCCCCAGTATGTAACCTTGGGTAAGGGAAGGGGGTAATTCAAAGCTCTATGACTCAGTTCTCTTTTATGTAAACAAAGCATCTTAATAATAGCTACCTCCTTGGGTCATTGCAAGTATTCAAGGAGGAAACTATGCAAACCACATAGTCTAGGGCCTGGCATGTCATAAACACTTGATAAATGAAATGTCTGATTATAGTCATAGAAAGAGAGGAAATACATAGAATAAGACCTTGTTTAAAACATCAGGATAGATAGAAAGTACAACATGAAATGGCAGAAAAATTTCCAAATCCATCATTAATCAACAAGGAAATGAAAATGAGTTTCAATTGCAGCTAAGATGGAATAGCAGGGACCAGATTTACCAACCCATCTGAAACAACCAAAAACCTTGACAAAATAAAAGAAATAATGTTTTTTAAGACACAGGATACTGCCAATGAAAGTAATCCCCAGGAGATGGGAAACAAATGAAGAGAGCCCTAAGATTACCTCGGCTTACCACCTTCAGCCAAGCAGAGCCTGACAGACTCCTTGAATTTAGGAGAACAAGTTGGGAGTCAGGAGAAATAAAGGCAGCTAGAGTTTGCAGGACAGAGTACTAGAGATAAGTGAGCTGTACAAAATGAGAATTCCAGGGATCTACAGAGGGTCCTTCTTGAATATTCAGGAGAACACTGATCAATATGTACATATGAGGAAACGACTCAAAGCTAGGGAGATAAAATTACCCTAAAGGATTAGAGAGAACATTACCTATGGCTCACACTAGGCCAAGAATAGTGTCTGTTTCTACCAGCCAGTTGGAAAAGCTCATAATCCACAGGGCACTGAATGTAGTACACCAAACGGCCAGGACCATGTCTCAGTCATGAGAAAAATCAGTCCTGAATTAAATGCTGCCTCAACCTAAAAATTTTTAAAGCAAGACTAAAAAGGATCAAGCTGTTTTCAAGTAACTGAACTGTATCTGAAAACAAAGTTCAATAATATTTATATGAATGCAAAAATATACCAGCATCCAACAAAGTAAAATTCACAATATCTGTCATCCAATCAAAAATGTTCAGATGTGTGAGGAAGCAGAAAAATATGATTTATAAGATGAAAAATCTATCAAAATAGACTCATAACTGACACAGATATTAGAATTAGCAATGAATTAGCAAAAAAAATTATTATAACTATATTCAATACGTAAAAAGTGCTTCACAGAGACATGGAAAATATAAGAAAACTCCA
The DNA here is from genome assembly GCF_000951035.1 of Colobus angolensis palliatus. Taxonomy (NCBI): domain Eukaryota; kingdom Metazoa; phylum Chordata; class Mammalia; order Primates; family Cercopithecidae; genus Colobus; species Colobus angolensis. The sequence continues at coordinate 357,395 of NW_012114877.1, read as the reverse complement.
AAAAGAATTTCTAGTGATGAAAACTACAATATCTGAGATTTTTAAATATGCTGGATTAGCTTAACATTAGATTAAACATTTCAACAGAAAGATTCACGAACTTTAAGACATAGCAACAGAAATTATTCCAAATAAAACAGAAAAAAATGCTGAGTTTTTAATTTGTTTGTTCATTTTTTAAGAAATGAGAAGAGCACCAGTGATCTAAGGGATAATTTCAAGAAGCCAAATATAAGTGCAATTAGATTCCCCAATGGAGAAGAGCAAGGAGGGCAATAAAGAAAATATATTTAAAGAAATAAAAGCAGAATTTTTTCAAGTTCATAAAAATTATAAAACCTTAGATTCAAGGCTACCAATGAACCCTAAGCATAAGAAACAAAGAAAATTTCAAGTAACATCATAACCAAATTGCTCAAAACCAGAGATAAAGAGAAATTTTAGAATTAGCCAGAGGAAAAAAGACATATTAAGAACAGAGAAACAAAAATGAAGATGATATCACATTTCTCATTGGAAACAATATAAATGAGAAGTTATTGAAGCAACATCTTGAAACTACTGACAGTACAAAACAAACAAAACAAACTCCCAACATGTCTGTACTTAGCAGGAATGTCTTTTTTAAATGAAGGCAAATAAGACTTTTTCAGACATACAAAGTCTGAAAGAATTAATCTCCAGCAGCCCTGCACTACAAAAAATGTTAAAGAAAGTCCTGTAGCAGAAAGAAAATAATACAAGATGGATCTATGGATCTGTGCAAAGGAATAAAGAACCTTAAAAATGGTTAATACATGGGTAAGTATGTATCTTTTTTTATTTAAAATTCTTTAAAAGATAATTTATTATTCAAATAAAAATAACTACAATGTGTTGTGGAATTTATGTCATGTGCAAAATAAATACATAGTAACTGCACAAAAACTAGAAAGTGTGGCCAGGTACAGTGGCTCATGCCTGTAATCCCAGCACTTTGGGAGTCCAAGGTGGGCAGATCACCTGAGGTTGGGAGTTCAAGACCAGCCTGACCAACATGGAGAAACCCCGTCTCTACTAAAAATACAAAATTAACCGGCCGTGGTGGTGCATGCCTGTAATCCCAGCTACTTGGGAGGCTGAAGCAGGAGAATCACTTGAACTCAGGAAGTGGAAGGTTGTGGTGAGCCAAGATTGTGCCATTGCACTCCAGCCTGGGCAATAAGAGTGAAAGTCCATCTAAAAAAAAAAAAGAAAAGAAAAAAGGAAAAACTAGAAAGGGTAAAACCTAATTACAGAAGTATACTATTATAGCATTCTTCCACTCTATATGAAGTAGTGTAATAATTTGAAGATTGACTGTAATAAGCTAATGATGAACAGCATAAACCCTAAAGCAACCTAAGAGTTATAACTAATAAGCCAACAAAGCAGACTAAAAAAAATTAATAAAAGGTACTCAGTTCAAAGGAAGTCATAAGGAGGAGAAAGAAAACAAAGGACAAATGAGACAAATAGAAAATAATAGCAAAGTGATAGATTTAAGTCTAACTATATCAATATCTACATCACATATAAATTATCAAAATACTCTAAATAAAAGATACAGATTGTTGAACTAGATAACAAAGCAAGACTACTATATGCTGCCTACAAGAAATGCACTTTAAATATGAAGATACAAAATAGGTTAAAAAAATGCAAGGTTGGGAAAATGTGCTATATTAGTCAAAAGAAATGTGAAGTGACTATTAATATTAGACAAGATAGACTTCAGAGCAAAGCATATTACCAGAGACATGGTAGGTCATTTTATCATCATAAACAGGTTAATTCATCAAAAGAACATAACAATTCTTAACATCTATGTACTTAGTAATGGATCTTCAAAATGCATGGAGTAAACTGATGGAAATACAATGAGCAACAGAAAAATCCACAGTTAAAGCTAAATAACTTGTATTTAGCTTTATTTGTATTTAATTGACATGTATAGGATGTTCCACCCCAAAACAACAAAACACACATTCTTTTCCATTGTACAAGGCACATTATCAAGATATACTATAAAACAACTATCAGTAAATTTAAAGGGATTAAATTTATATGCAGTATGTTCTCTGACCAAATAAAGTTAAATTGTAACTTAATAACAACATGTATAAATCAATTAATCTTTCCAATTAAAACGTAAGTATTGTCATATTTGATATGTGTTGCATGCACATACACACACAAATATGGCTATATACTGTTTGCAAATGACAAACCTAAAACATAAAGGCTCAGAAAAGTTGAAAATCAAAAAACTGAAAGTATATATGAGGTTAAAAAGATCTTATGGCTCCTTACAAAAATAATAGATACTTTGACATAAACATTAGCGGGATAAATAAATTCGCTACATAAGGAAATGATTTTTAGTTCACCAAAAAGATAATACAGTTTTAAACTTCATGCAACCAAAAAGAAAATATAGAAACATAATACCATTTACATCAATACCAAAAAATCAAATATTTAGGAATAAATCTAACAAAATATATATAATTTCTGTATGAGGATAGTTTTAAAACTCTAAGATATAGAAAGATGGAGAGATATTTCATATTCATAGATAGGAAGATTCAGTATTAAGATTCAGTTATTTCCAACTTAATCTAATATTCAATGTAATTTAAGTCAAAATCCTAACAAGTTGTTTTGTGAATACTGACAAACTGATTCTAAAGATTATATGGAAAGACAAAAGACCCAGAATAGTCAATACAATACTGAAGGAGAAGAACAAAGTTCCCCTGACTGGAGAACTGACACCACTAATTTCAAGACTTACCATAAAGCTGTATCAATTAAAAGAGTGTGATATTGGTGAAAGAATAGACAAACAGATCAATGGAACAGAATTGAGAGTTCAGAAATAGAACCACACAAATACATGAAACTGATCTTTAACCAAGGAGTAAAGGCAATTCAATGGAGAAAGATAGTCTTTTCCACAAACGGTGCCAGAATAACTGAATATTCGTATGTTAAAAAAATTACTCTAGACACTGACCTTCCATCTTTCACAAAAGTTAATTCAAAATAGACTACAGACCTGAATTTAAAATGCAAAATTTAAAAACTTCTAAAAAATAACGTAAGAAAAGAATCTTGGATTTGGTGGTAGGTTTTTAAATACAATGCCACAAGCGAAATCCATGAAACAAAAAATTGTTAAGTTAGATTCCATTAAAATTAAAACTGCTCTGCAAAAGACACTGTTAAGAAAATGAAAAGATACACTGCAGAGTTGGAAAACATATTTACCAAATACTTATCTGATAAAGGATTTGTATCTGAAACATACACAGAATGCTTAAAACTCAACAATAAGAAAACGAACAACCCAATTTTTAAAAGGGCAAAAGATCTATACAGATACCTTATCAAAAAAGATATACACATGGCAATTAGCATAGGAAAAGATGCTCAAGATCATATAGTTATTAGGAATTGCAAATGTAAGCAACAAGATACCATTACACACTTATTAGAATGGATAAAATTCAAAACATACTGACATACCATATGCTCTCAAGAATGTGGAACAACAGAAATTCTCACTTATTGCTGGTGGAATATGAAATGATACAATCACTTTGAAAGACAGTTTGGTAGTTTCTTATAATACTAAATATAGTGTTACAACATGACCCAGTAATTATACTCCTAGGTGTTTACCCAAATAAGTTGAAAAGTTATGCCCACACGAAAACCTGCACACAAATGATTTTTGCAGCTTTGTTCATAAATGCCAAAACTGGAAGTAACCAAGCTCTCTTTGCAGGTAAACGAATAAAAAAGATGTGGTACATCCATAAAATGGAATACTATTCAGCGATAAAAAGAAATGAGTATCAAGCCACAAAAAAAGACATGAAGAAATCTGAATGCGTTCTTTCTAGTAGAAGGAGCTAGTCTAAAAGGCTACATGCTCTATGATTCAAGCTGTATAATAACATTCTGTTAAAAGCAAAACAATAGATTTTGCCAAAGAAGAAAAAAAAAAAAGCAGTTGCTAGCTAGGGATTTGGAGGAAGAAAAGATGAGTAGTGGAGCACAGGGAATTTTTAGGACAGTGAAATTATTGTGTATGATACTGTAATGGTGGATACATGACATTACACATTTGTCAAAAACCCACAGAGCATTATAAGGCAAAGAGTGAATGCTAATGTAATCTATAGACTTCAGTCAATATAATGTATCAATATTAGTTCATCAATTGTAACAAATGCAAAATGTTAGTAATAGGAAGAGTTGTGAGCACGGGAGACAGAGACCATATGAAAACTGTCTGTGTTACCTAATCAACTTTCAGTAAACCTAAAACTTCTCTTAAAAATAACGTCCATTAATTTAGAAAATACAGCTTCAACTTATAGAAATAAAAATTTCCATATATATAAATAAAATAGATAAATCAACAAATATACTGAAGAATTCTAGCATATCTCTGACAGTAATTGATAGATTATGCTGACAAAAATAAGTATATCCTATATTTGACGATAGATTATGTTGACAAAAATAAATATATCCTATATTTGACCTACACAATTAACATTTGTTTTGTGGGACATATTTCAAACATAACACTTAACAATAGGAGAATTCACACTCTTTTTAAACACTGACACATTTATAAAAATTGACCTCAAGTAATCCATAAAGCAAATCTCAATTTCAAGATATTGATATCATTAGGGTCATTTTAAGTTGGAAATTAATAATCAAAATATATCTTTAAAAGCCCATGCACTTGGAAATTTGAAAGCATATCTCTAAGCAAATCTTGGGTCAAAGAAAAAATAAAAGTGGAAATTATAATAATGTCAAAACTTACGGGATACAACTAAAGCATCAGTTAGAAGATAAATTGTGGTATTAAACATTTACATTAGAAAAGATTAAAGGCCAGAAATTAAAGAACTAAGTATCCAACTTAAACATGTTAAAAAGAGAAGAAGTACTAAAGAAGCAAGAAGAGGGAAATAAGAACAGAAGTACTCAACTGGAAAAGAAAGATAACATGGAGAATAAAGTCAAAAGTTAGTACTTTCTAAAAGGCTAATTAAATTAGCACCCCCCTGCCAATATAGATTAAGAAAAAAAAAATGACAGAAGCAAAAGAAGAAATGAAAGGATATTATAGACACTTACGATTTATTAGAGAAAATTATAAACACCTTTATGGCAATAAAATTGAAAACACATTTGACCAAAGAAAAAAGAGAAAATTTAAATAATCTGATACCTATTAAAGTAATTAAACCAATAGCTTGAAATCTTCCTACAAATATCAGGACAGTGATTATATTCAGGGGTGGGAAGTGGGAAATGCATGAAGGATAGAATATAGAGGGTTTCACAGGTAAAGGAAGACAAGAAATAACCAAAATCAGAGCTGAACTGAAGGAAATTGAGATACGAAAAACCACACAAATGATCAACAAATCCTGAAGTTGGTTGGGTATTTGAAAGTATAAAGTAGAGAGACTGCTAATTAATTAAAAAAGAAAGAAGATTCAAATAAACACAATCAGAAATACAAAGGAGACATTACCATCAACCACACAGAAATAAAAACAAACAAAAAATCCCTCAAAGACTGCTACAAACAACCCTATGCACACAAGCCAGAAAACCTAGAGGAAATGGATAAATTCCTGGAAACATGCAACCTCCCAAGATTGAACCAGGAAGAAATGGAATCCCTAAACAGACCAACAATGAGTTCTAAAATCAAATCAGTAATAAAAAGCCTACCAACCAAAGCCCAGAATCAGACGAATTCATAGCTGAATTATACCAGATGTATAAAGAAGAGCTGGTACTATTTCTATTGAAGCTGTTCCAAAAAATTGAGGAGGAGGAACTCCTCCTTAACTCATTCTATGGGGCCAGCATCATACTGACACACATACTCTTTAATACAGTTTGCCATCGTTGCTTTGTTATTGTTTGTATTTTCTTTTCTTTTCTTTTTTCTTTTCTTTTTTGAGACGGAGTCTCACTCTGTCGCCCAGGCTAGAGTGCAGTGGCATTTTCTTTTCTTTCCTTTTTTTTTTTTCTTTTCTGAGACAGAGTCTCACTCTGTCGCCCAGGCTGGAGTGCAGTGGCATGATCTCGGCTCACTGCAACCTCTGTCTCTTGGGTTCAAGCAATTTGATGTCTCAGCCTCCTGAATAGCTGGGATTGCAGGCACCCGCCACCATGCCCAGCTAATTTTTTTGTATTTTTAGTAGAGACGGGGGTTTCACCATTTTGGCCAGATTGGTACTGAACTCCTGACCTCGTGATCCACCCACTTCGGCTTCCCAAAGTGCTGGGGTTACAGGCGTGAGCCACCGCGCCTGGCATTTGTATTTTCTTTGTACAAGTTTTTTTTAAACCTATTAGATTTGGGTTAGGATTGCATTGAATCTATGGATTTACTTAGGGGTAACCGACAGCTTAACAACATTGAGTCTTGGGACCTATGAACAGATTATTTGTCCTTTCAGTTGGTTCTACTTTAACTAGGTGATATCTTGTAGCTCTCCTTTTATAGATCTTTCACATCTTTTAAAAAATGTACCCCTAAGTATTTGATATTTTTGATGATACTGTAAATGGTATTTTTTATTTGAATTTCAAGTTGTTTATTGCTAGTATATAGATGTAGAATTGATTTTTGTATATTGACCTTGTATCCTGGAACTTGACTAACTTATGAGTTCTATAGTAGTTCTACAAGTGTTTTTACAGATCCCATTGCATTTCTATATCAGCAATTACACTGTCTGTGAATAACATTAGGCTTACTTGTTTCTTTCCATAATAGATGACTTTCCTTTTTCTTTGTTGCACCAGAAAGAACCTTCAATATAATGTTGAATAGAAGTGGGAAGAATAGACAGATATATTTGTATTAGTCTTGATCTTCAAGGGAAAACATTCAGTCTTCCACCATTAGGTATAATGTTGCTGCACGTTGCTTGTAGATGCCCTTTCTTAGGTTTAGGGAGTTCCCTCTATTCCAAGTTGGCTGAGAGATTTTATAAGTAATATATGCTGGATTTTGTTAAGTGCTTTCTTTGTCTCTCTTGAGATAATCATGTGTGTTTTATTTTTTATTTGGTTAATATGGTGAAAAAGTTGATTTTCAAATGTTGAATGAGCATGGCATTCCTGAGATAAATCTCCCTTAATCATGATGTATATTATACCTTTCTTAGATTGTTGGATTCACTTTGTTAAGTTTGCTTATCATCTTCATTCCTATGTTTACTACATTACATTACTGTAATTTGTCTGTATTTCCTGTCAGCTTAAAGCCGGACCTACACAATTATTTTGGAAGTATATCTAATTCTTTCATTTTCTGAATTGTTCTTTTTTTTCTCCCTTAAATATGTAGCAGAATTCACCAGTAAAGGCCTGGAGTCTTCTTTGTGAGAATATTTTTAACTACAAATTCAATTGTAATGGACACAAGCTAATCAGTTTATCTATTTTTTCTTAAGAAGTCTCTAGTAATATGAGTCTTTCAGGATATTTATCCATTTCATCTAAATTATTAAATTTGCTAGCATAAAATTGTTTATAATACTCCCATATTATCCTTTTAGTATCTATAGACTCTGGAGTCATGTCACCTCTTTTATGCCCTGTATTAGTAATTTGTGTCTTTCCGTTCTTCCTGATTAGCAGAGCTAAAGGTTTACTAATTTTATTAATCTTGTTCATTTTTGGTTTCTTGGATTTTCTGTTTTCTATTTTATTGATTTCTTTCTTACTCTTTATTATTTTCTTTTTCTTACTTACTCTAGGCTGAATTTCCCCTTCTTTTCTAATTTCTTAAAGTTGCAGTTGAAGTCATTGATTTTAAGATCTTTCTTCTTTTCTCATAAAGATGTTTAGTGCTATAAATTTTCTTTCTGCCACAGCTTCAGTGTTATCCCACAAGTTTTATGTATGTTTTTTTACTTTCATTCAGCTTAAAATAGTTTCTAATTTTCTTTTAGATTTCTTTTTAAATCTACAAGTTATCTAGAAGCATGCTACTTAGTATCTAAATATTTGCAGATTTTATCTTTTTTTCTATTATTGATTTCTGATTTAATTCCATTGCAGTTCAGAAAACATACTTTCTGTGATTTAAATCCTTTTAAATGCAGTGAGACTTGTTTTTAATAAACTTGTAGATGCTTTATTATATGATTGAGAGGAACGTTAACTAGATGTTTTAAATATTTATTGGGGAAGTTTTTAATTATGTTGTTTAAATCTTCTATATTTTTACTAAGTATTTTTTGTCTGATTGCTTTATTTCTTTTCTTTTCTTTTCTTTCTTTTTGTTTTTTTTTTTTTTTTTGAGACAGGGTCTTCCTCTGTCACCCAGGCTGGAGTGCAGTAGCGCTATCTTTACTTACTGCAACCTCTGCCTCCCAGGCTCAGTTGCTCAATTGATCCTTCCACCTCATCCCGTCGTGTAGCTGGCACTACAGGCATGTACCAAAACATCCAGGAAATTTATTTTATTTTATTTTTTGGCAGGGACAGGGTCTCACCACGTTCACCATATTGCCCAGGCTGGTTTCGAACTCATGGGCTCAAGCAATTTGCCTGCCTTGGCCTCCCAAAGCGCTCGGATTACAGATATAAGCCACCACACCCAGTCTGATGGCTTTATTTTTGATACGGTTATATTAAATTATCCACTATGATTGTGAATTTGTCTGTATATTTTTATAATTCTGTTAGTTTTTCTTTATATGTATTAAAGCCATGTTGTTAATGCATACAAATTCACAGTTGTTGTATCTTCTAAGAAAAACTATCTCATAATGCAGTGTGCTTCTTTATCACTAGTGATGATTTTGCTTTTAATTCTGCTTTATATGATATTAATATTGCTATACCAATTTCTCTATTTGTTAGCAGTTGCCTGTTATATCTTTTTCAGTTGCTCCAGGTAGTTTTGTTTTTGGTATGTCTTTGATAAACAGCATTCGTTTGTTTGTTTTAATCAAATATGACCATCTTCTTCTTTAGATAGCCTGAGGTTGACACATATACAATTATTGTGACAGTTGATAGAGTTGGGTTAATTTATACACTTTTGTGCTGCTTTTTCATTGTATAATCTTCCTGTCACCACCTCCCCCAACCTCATCTTTGCTTCTTTTTTCTCCTGTACATTCTGTCTCTTGGATTGATAAAATTATCTTTATTCTTTTTATTTCTCTTCTAATGGTTTGGAAGCTATAGATTGCATTTCTATTATCTTGGTGATTACTTCCAACATAAATATAAAATGATATATTTCCTGACAAAGTCTAAAGAAATTTAATATCCTCATCTTTCTAAACAAAGTGATGATCTTAGTTGACATTGGCCCATTGAATTCCATCTTTACTGTCTAAATTTTATTCCCAACTCTTTTAAGCAAACAAAAATGTTTATCTTGAATTGCCAGTAATTAATTTAGCAACATCTTTTCATCTATTACTTTGTTCATTAATGCTTCTTACATCCCATATCATTCTGGGTTTTGTTTGCTTTTTTTTTTTTTTTTGAGACGGAGTCTTGCTCTGTCGCCCAGGCTGCAGTCAGTGGCCGGATCTCAGCTCACTGCAAGCTCCGCCTCTCAGGTTCAGCCATTCTCCTGCCTCAGCCTCCCCAGTAGCTGGGAGTACCGGCGCCCGCCACCACGCCCGGCTAGTTTTTTGTATTTTTTAGTAGAGACGGGGTTTCACCGTGTTAGCCAGGATGGTCTCCATCTCCTGACCTCGTGATCCGCCCACCTCGGCCCCCGCAAAGTGCTGCAACTACAGGCAGGAGCCACCGCGCCCAGCAGGTTTTCTTTTTTTTGAAAGAACCGCTAAAGAACATTCTGACCCAGAACATTTTTTAGTAGTGCTTTCAATAGGAGTTTGTAGGTGGGTTGAATTTTGGAAGTGGGAGGAACAATATGGGGTCTCTCAATCCATCTGTTATTTCACTTAACATCTTCTTAATATTTTTCCCTCTTTATTTCTTTATGCTTCTTGCTTGGTAAATTCTTAAACACTATTTTTGAATTCAGTACTTCTCTGATTTTTCCAGTCAGATTTTATCCCATTTGTTGAGTTTTCATCTCTATTATTATACACATTTTTTAGTTTCAGGTTTTAAAATTAGTTCTTTATATTCATTTATCTTTGACTCCTTTCTACCCACTTTTAAATTTCACAAACATTTTAATGGTTATTCTTTTTTCTTTTATTTTTGAATACGTTACACATACTTATTTTAAATTCATTTTGAGAATGTTTAATTTTTATTTTTTCAAGAATTAATTCTCCACACTTTATTGACTTGCTTTCTTAAAAGTGGTTTTTCTTTATGTGCTTTATTATTTCCCCTCTCTCACCATGCACTCTTTTCTTGTGGCTTTGCAGCACCTCCACCCAACTCCTGGCACTCCGATGATAGAAGGCCTTATGTCAATAGCCAAAGGCTTCCATCATTCTTGGGGCAATTTCACAAATTTAGCTATTGAATCAGCAGGTGCCCTGGCATTGTTTCTGTCTCCAGGGCCTTCTCTGCTTCTTCTGGCAACATTGGCTACACAACTACTTAGCTTTACTTGTATTAACTCTTTTAAACAAACAAAAAGCTTTCTTTTAATTGCCAGTATTCAATTAGATATATACAAGCTATAGCCCAGTCATGTCTTCTTTTCAGTTTCTTTTCATGGTAAGAAACCCCACCTCCTTGCTTCTGTCACTCTTACTATCTAGTAGGGCTTAAGGTGCTGTTGGTCCTGTCTACCCCATAGAAATCCAAGTTCCGGCCAACTCTGAGCATTTCTAGATTGAAAATCCAGTGGGTTGGTGGCCTCAGCCTACACTTAAGGCCAGAAGCTTCTGTTTTGACCTTTGTTTACACAGATGTTTGTTTTTGAGCATGGCTATCTTTGGAGTATGTGCACATGTATGCACACGCGCATGTGTACTGTATTTGGAGCAGTTTAAAACTTGAACTCATATTACCATCTTGAAAAGAAGCAAAGAGCAGAGTCTCTCAATTAAAATGGCTTCATTCTGTTTTGACATTCATAAAAGTCTTAGGTATCTCATTTTTGTACATAAATCCTTTTATACTATTTGAAATTTCAAAATACTATAAATGAAACTATGACTGCCTTGACAGGGAGGTTAAATTCTTTCCACAGACTTTTAAAAAATTGCACACCCCACCCCACCCCTACTCTTCCCACTTCCTAGGTATACTTCCCCAGGTTCAAAATCACTGTCCTAAAAGGAAACGTGCCGCTCTAATCAGATAAGCTTCAGAAAACTAAGAGATTAAGAGAGCTAACAATCAGGGAGCCCATGTGACTACAGGCAGACAGGGATGCCTGGAGAAAACAACCTGACCTGCCCACACAGGTCAGGTCAGAAACTAGGAGAGGCAGCTGATGGGCCTGCGCAGTCTATAACTAGGTCTCGCTTACTCTGGTCAATTTGTTCTCAAATTCTAACCATAGGAATAAACATTACTTTTGGTGAAAACACTCTTTTTATTTCACAAACAACTTCATGACAACATTTACAGAAATCAAAATAAAAGAACATCAAAAGTCATTTATTTACCTAGTAGGTAAATAGATGAAGAATAAGAACAGCTGGTTCTCATAGGAGGAAATAAAAATTGATCTAATATACACACATGTGTTATCCTTTATCTTAATCAAAGAAATAAAAATTAATGTACCATTTTATATCTAGGAACAATTTTTTAAAATAATACTCAAGTATAAGGTTGCTATTAAACTTGTATATTCATACTTACTGCTACACTGGAAATTGGCACAATTTTTTGGAAAAATAATATAGCAATATGTATTGGGAGCTATAAAAACGGTTTTTATCTTTTAGCCAGTAATCCAAACTGCTAGGAATTTATCTTAAGAAAACATCAAAAGGAAAAAGTGTTCACACAGCATTATTTACAAAAGTGTAACTAAATGTTGAAGAGGACAAACAGGCAGTAAGTTCCCCCAACAGTTTTAACAGCTTTATTAAAGCATAATTGATGGGCAATAAAGTGCACATAAAGTGTTTAATATGTTAAGTTTTGACCTATGTGTACATCCAAGAAAATGTCACCACAATCAAATGAACATAATCATCCTCCAACATTTTCAATTGAGCAGAAAACAGTTAGAGCCAGATACTTGCTAAATGAGGCTACCCCAGCCATCACCCACACCCACTGCCAGGCACCAGCAGACCACGCAGGGACAGGAACTGGAACCACTGGGAGTACAGTGTTCCTGCTGAGGAGATTTGCCCTCCCCTCTTACGGTTTTCAAGAAACTGGGACTCCAAAAAACAGAGATTAAAGGTGCCTTTAGGCAAGAGGAGCCCAGCATCCACCAGCTGACTGGGTAGGTACCAGGCTTCAGTCTCTGCAGGCCCACTTTGAGGATGGTTACCTGGCTGAAGATTTCCGAGTGTGGGAACTTGCTAGGGCAGCTCACACCAGCAGGAAGAAGGGCTCATGGTGTAACTGTTCTTGGGTAAAAGATGGCGCTCCACCCTGCAGCCCCCTGTGGCCCTTGCAGGGTATGGAGGAGAAACCAGTGGCTTTCCCCGCTCACACGAGGGAGCTGAGGAGTAAAGAGGCAGGCAGAAACTATGGTGGCCCTGGCCAAGGGAAGTTACATCCTACGGAGATAGAGGGTGGAGGGTGTGTGTCAACAGCATGGCTTAAAAGGGATGCCACTGTTCCTTTCTGAGAAGGTCCTCAGTGACAAAGGGACCAGAAACACATGCCCAGAAATCACATGAGACAAAGACAATGTCAGCAGAACACACCAACAGCCAACCAGAGTGACCAGTAGGAAGCTCACGGCCACTGCCCACCACTGACAGGTGACAGGAGGTAGCTCAACCGTCCCCATTCCTTTTTCTAATTTTTTATTTTTTTGTTTTAAGACACAGAGTCTTGCCCAGGCTGGAGCGCAGTGGTGTGATCATAGCTCACTGCAGCCTCAAACTCCTGGGCTCAAGTAATCCTCCCACCTCAGCATTCTAAGTGGCTGGGACTATAGGTGTGTGCTACCATATCTGGCTAATTTTTACTTTTTTATTTTTCAGAGATAGGGGGTCTCACTATGGTGCCCAGGCTGGTCTATAATTTCTGCCCTCAAGCAGTCCTCCTGCCATAGCTTCCTAAAGCATTGGGATTACAGCTGTGACCCACAGCTTCCCTTTTTACTCCAATTTCTCCTCCTCCCCACCCAATCCCCTGGTGATAGAGGAGTAAAAGCCAAAACATATTCCCTCCCAACTACAGGTTTCAAAGACCATGATTCAGCCAGAGAGAGAAGGGAAAAGAGAAGATAAGATTGAATTTGAAACTGGACCAGATAGAACTTTTAATAATGAGATATGACTTTAAAGCCATGGGATCAGCCCAAGATGTCACTGAAGGACAAGCAAGGGAGGTGGTAATTGGAAGAAAATAGATTGCTTATGCCTGCACTTCACTGAGTTTAGGAAAATCACTATACCAGAGACAATCACAAAATTAAAAGGAAAGTGTAGCGTATCAACTCAATCCATTATACAACATGTAAAAATATAATTATCAAGCACTATGTAGAAAAATGGAGTGTGTTTACACACTATCATCCTAAATAATAACAATAACTTCAAAACAGACCAAAATGTGTAACAATGCACAACTATTAAAACAGGTATGTATGGACAAAATCTTAAAGAGGGTAAGAAAAATAAAGGTGATTTTGTTAATGTGGTATGATTATTATTTTTAAATTACTTTTAAGTTTTCACTTTTTTTTATAATACAGGAAAGTGGAAAAGTCTACCACCCTCCTGTCTTACTATTAAGAAAAGTATTTTTATTTTCCATGTTCTTTTCTTTTTTTGTTTTAATCCAGTACCATTTATGGAAACATCGCCCTTTCCCCACTGCACTGTGAACTTTATCATAAATTAAATGACTGTTTAACTGTTGGGTTTGCTTCTGGACTTGCCAACAGATTCCACTGGACGATTTCTCATTTCTTGTGAGAATAGCAAGCTGTTTTAAATTATTATATCCTTATAGTAATTCTTGACATTAGGGGCTCAAGTCTCATTGTTATTGTTTTTTTTTCTTCCTCTTCTTTCACCTCCTTTTCCTTCTTCTTCAGTTGCCACATCTATTTTGTTATTTAGACTTCACATCATTTCTAGAATCAGCTTGTGAACTGCAACAAACAACTACTGTTATTTTGATTGGATTTCAACAAATCTGTGCATCCATTTGGAGAGAACTGACATCTTTCCAATATTAACTCTTCTAATATATGATTTCCCATATTATTTTCTCTTTGATACCCTGACAAATAGTATTGAGCACTTATCTGCCAAGTTGAGGCTGTGACAGATGTTGTGGACACAGCCCAGAGCAGAGCTGGTGGCTTCGCTGCCCTAACATGTACAAACCTGCAGGGATGCAAGGTGCCCAGGCTGTGCAAAGCAATAGCAGCTACATGGAGTCCAGAGAGAGCACTTGGAGGCCTGGAAGGCTTCCAAAAGGAAATGGTAAGCATGGGGAGACAGAAAAGATGCCTGGAGGGTGGTCCAGGGAGGAGACTGAGGGAAGAATGCTCCAGGCAGGGGCAGAGCTTATAAGAGAAGTTTGCAAGGGCTGGAGCATGTAGTAGCAGTTGAAGCTGCAGGCTGGGGGAGCAGGGATGCAGAGACAGAAGCCGGGTCAGGCCTTACAAATCTTGGTGAGAAACACTGATTTTAAGATAAAAGCATTTTAAGATAAAATATAGATTTTAAGATAAAATTTTAAGCTACATATTATTTTAAGATAATATATAAAAGCATATATATACACAGATACAATGCACACACATGTATAACACTCATAATGCTTTTGCAGCTGAATTTCTTAATTTCTGCAAACTAGGACACATGTTTGAATTTGGAACTTTCCAGTCTTCTATAATATTTCCAATTCTACATGCTTATGTTCTTAGAGTTTGCACTACTCTGTGACACAAGACAAGTATTTGGAAGATGCAGAATGTTACTGGAGGTCTCATGGAAGGCTTTGGGCCCACTGGTCCCATCCATGGCATTTTGTCCCCTCCACATTCCAGCTGAGGGCTGGACTTCCCTGGGGCCGTTCTCAGGGGTCACAGGCATAACCTGCCCGTATATTAAAGGTTGGTACAGAAACTTGGGACACCTCTAGTTATTAATTCAGATTCATCTGAATTTCAACGGATTCCCATCCAACCCACAGACTACTCAGGGCCACCCAGAGGCCTGGGTTTCCACCAGTTTCTCACAAGAGAGAAAGCTGAAGGAAAAGGTATGAATGTGGATTTCACTGTTGACAGGTTGTCTTTCATGTGTGGGTCCTGGCGTTTATGAGGCAATGATGAGACACCTAGAAAGAAGCACACCTCTGACACATGACAGTTCAGTCCCAAAGGCCATTAATAGAGGGCCAGCTCACGAACACAGCTGCAGAAACGGAGCAGAGCCAGCCTCGCAGCCCCACGCACCAAAGCCCCCGCTGCAGTATTCCGTGTACTCTAGCGCCCGGGCAAATTGAAAACCTAAAATATTCACTCCCCACAGCCACTGGCTTTGAAGAATCTCTTTTGTCTCCATGAAATAGCTCCAGGAGACAGAACCCAGAGGAAAACTATTTGAAGTGAATTTTTTCCTTATAATTTTATTTAAATTTGAATATTTTTTGTAGAAATAATAAAGTTATCCACTAATTAGTCACGTGACACAAAACAATCTCATTTTAATTATGGCTAGTTGTTATGTAGGTTAAATACAATTACAAAGAGTCTGAGTTTAGACTGTTCCTCTGGGTTTTCTGACACAATCACATCTCTGTCTTTTTAAAATTTATTTTTATTTTTATTTATTTTATTTTTTTAAGGGGCAGGGTCTTGCCCTGTCTCCCAGGCTGGAGTATGGTACCTTGACCGTAGCTCACTACAGCCTCAAACTCCTACACTTAAGCAATCCTCTCAAGTAGCTGGGACCACAGGCACATGCCCCTATGCCTGGCTATTTTTTAAATTTTTTGTAGAGATGGAGTCTCATTATGTTGCCCAGGCCAGCCTTGAACTCCTGGCCTCAAACAATCCTCTTTTCTCAACCTCCCAAAGTGCTGGGATTACAGGCATGAGCCACCATGTCCAGCCTGTGTCTTTTTTTTTTTTTAATTTATAAAAATAACGCATGTTCATTGCAAGTTATTTATGTATTGTGCATATATGCATATATACACACAAGCACATATATAAGTATATATGTATATACATCCATATTTATGCACACATAAATATATACATCTATATGAATACATACATATATATAATCTGAGGAATCAACTAAGCACCAGAAAGACTCAGTTTTACTCCCTGCTGGGCCTGCCTGGAAGCCAGCTATCCCCACTGGTAGGGAGCAGAGCCAGGCATCAGCATCAGCTCATGAAGCTGCCAATCCTGGTGAGAACTCTCCTGCACCTGTGCCCTTCAGCTCTTCTGCTACTTCTGCCTAGTGGGCTCAGAAACTTCAGATCACCCCAAGAGCAAGTGCTGGAAAGCAGCAGCTCGGGGTGTCCTATTGGCCCTAGTTTGCCTGGGATTTTCCAGTTTTAGAAAGTTGTGCATCCTGGGCCTCCCAATAGAGGGCAGAGAGACCACACCCCACCTTCCCTTCCCAGCACCAGATCTGATTTCCAGGAGGTGCGAACATTCAAGGCTAAATCAGGTGGGAAGTTTGCCCATCACAAAGGATTGATGTTCTGGTTTTGTACTGAATGAAAACTGTTTGCAACTTAACGTAATTGTTACCAGTTACCTAAAATGAGCAGAGAAACCACAGTCCTGATATCATTTTTATACACAGGCAGTGATAGTGGGGACAAAAAATTGTATTTTAATTTTATATATATATACACACACACACACACACAATTTTATAACATAATTTTTAAAAATTTTTTTAGCAACAAAGTTTCGTTCTGTTGCCCAGGCTGGACTGCAGTGGTGCTATCATAGTTCACCATAACCCCGAACTCCTGGGCTTAAGTGATCCTCCCATCTCAGCCTTCCAGGTAGCTAGGACTACGTGTGTACCACCATGGCTGGATAATTTTTCTTTTTTTGTAGAGATGGGGTCTCGTTATGTTGCCAGGCTGGTCTTGAACTCCTGGCCTCTAGCAATCCTCTTGCCTTGGCCTCCTGAAGTGCTGGGATTGCAGGCATGAGCCACCATGCCCCGCCAACAGTGTATTTTAAACAGTACTGTCTGATGCTTGCTTTTCTTACAGCACATCTATCTCTAAATCTAGATATCCTGTATATTTTAAAAATTATGATGTATTCATTTAATTTGATATCCTGCACTTTAAGATAAATCCACATGTAAGAATGTGCAGAGATCCTATACAAGTTTGTGTCGATGAGTACACATTTAGTGGAATATTCCACTAAATTCTAAGGTCCAACAGCATCAGCATCACCTGGTAATTTGTTAAAAGTGCAGGACCTGAGGCCCACCCAGACCTACTGAACTGGAATCTTCATTTTAATAAGCTCCCTAAGGGACGGATTTGCACAGTAAGGAATGAAAAGCCCAGATCAGCAACATCATTTTTAATTGTTGACAATTACACCATTGTATGATTGGGCCACGAGGCTAGAGTTTAGTCATTTGATTCTAACTAGTGTTAGGAGAATTTATCCATCTAAATGGCCAGGACCATTTACTAGGAAATCTTGTTGCAGTCAATCTCATTGGTCTTGGGTGATAGAGACAATTCCTGCTAGGCTGAGGTTGTAGGAAAATTGAAGTCTGGGTGTAAGGCTACACTGGAGAAGCATCTCACAAATAACTGTTCTCAGACTGGTTTTAAAAAAATGTTTACTATGTTGTGATAACAGATGCCTCCAAACAAAAGGAACAGGAAGTTGGTGCCTTGTCTGTCTGCCATTCAAGAGGACTGAATACGTTCCATTAAATTCGCCTGCAAACTTTCCTGAAGAGCCCAGCAAGCAGCAAGGAAAATTACAGAGTGGCTCCCAGGCACTTCAGTGGGTAATCAGTTGAAATTGAGCTGTTTTCCATATTCTTTGCTGATAAAGCAAAAGGAACCTTTAAAACAAACAACTCCAAGTCACCACACATCCTACAAGCTGAAAGGGCCCATGTGGTCCACACAGATGCTCCAGCCACACACCAAGCCCTGATGCAGAGTAATTGGTTCCCACAGCTATCAGAGGTGAGAGCCAGCCAACTGCCTGTGCCTTCACAAATGGCCAGGCTGAGCTAGAGGGTTTATGGGTCCAGGGCCAATCATTGGGATAAATTAGCTGTCAGGAAGTAAAAGCAGCTCTAGGGAAATGGCTAGGTCTGTCTAAAATCTCTCTGATTTTCTTCACACCAGGTGCAGTTTATCCTTGAATGTTGCTCGCTCATGCTGTCCAGGAGAAAAGGACTCTGGGTTAAAGTATAGGATTCAGGACTCTAGGTCTAAATTGGCCCAGATGTTAAATGCCCAAGATTATCGACCAAAGTAGAAAAGAGATGTAGGGATTAGTGATTCAGGAAAAGCTATTTCCTCTAAGATTTTCATGGTTCTGAATGGAGCATCTAGGGAGAAAATTCATTTGGGGGTTGCAAAGAGGCCAAGAGAAGGGAAAATGGAAAGGAAGCTCATGTGACACATGGTGGGACACGCAGGGAGGGGCGATGGACCCAAGTTGGCTTGATTCAGATGCCAACTTGCCATGCCCTGGCTATGTGTAAGCCAAAAATGTACCTGAGACAGGCTTCAATCAATTTATTTTGCAAGGTTAAGGATCATGACCCATGGCCTTAGGAGGTCCCGAGAACATGTGCCCAAAGTGGTTGGGTTACAGCTTGGTTTTGTATTTTTAGGGAGACATAAGACATCAATCAATATGTGTGAGGTATACGTTGGTTTGATCTGGAAAGGTGGGACAACTTGAAGCACGGGCTTACAGATCATAGGTGAATTCAAAGATTTTCTGATTGGCAATTGGCTGAAAGAGTTAAGTTATTATCTAAAAGCTGGAATCAATAGAAAGGAGTGTCTGGGTTAACATAAGGGGTTGTGGAGATCAAAGTTCTTATTATATAGATAAGGCTCACAGAAGGCTGCCCTTAGAAGCAATATATGGCAAATGTTTCCTATTCAGACCTTTAAAAGGTCCTAGACTCAGCCAGGTGCGGTGGCTCACGCCCATAATCCCAGCACTTTGGGAGACCGAGGCAGGCGGATCACCTGAGGTCGCGAGTTCGAGACCAGCCTGACCAAAATAGAGGAACCCCATCTCTACTAAAAATACAAAATTAGCTGGGTGTGGTGGTACATTCCTGTAATCCCAGCTAGGCAGAGTTTGCAGTGAGCCAAGACAGCACCATTGCACTCCAGCCTGGGCAACAAGAGTGAAACTCTGTTTAAAAAAAAAAAAAAAAAAACACGGTGCTAGACTCTCAGCTAATCTCTTCAGGATCAGAAAAGGAGCTTGAAAGAATGTAAATTCCGCTCCCCCTCTTCCCACAAGAGACAGCTTTGCAGGGCCATTTCAAAATACGTCAGTGAGATATATTTTGGGGTAAAATATTTCCATTTCCTTCAGGGCCTGCTATCGGTCATATGATGTTATACCAGACTCAGGTTGAAATTGTTATTGTATTACTACAAAGAGTCTGTTTTGTCAGTTTTAAGGTCTCTGTTTTAATGTTAACGCTGGTTTGTTGTATCTGAACTCCAAAAGGGAGTGAGTATAATGAAGCATGTCTGACCCCTACTTGCCATATAGCCTGGACTAGTTTTTTAGGTTTCTTTGGAATCCCGTTGTCTGAGAAGGGGGCCCATTCAATTAGTTAGGGGGCTTGGAATTTTCTTTGTGGTTGACATTCATAACTTTCATGGTGGCTTAAACTCTCTGACCCTTAATTTCTATGAAATAATATAAAATCTCACAGGTAAGATACTGTAGATGAAATCACCTGGGACATAGTAGTTATTTGATACATTTTCTTTTCCTTCTTTCATCCCCTGAAAATGAACCAAACCTCACACCCTTTCTTCTCTTTACTCAACCCAAACATCAGAAATGAATGTGAAGGTTCACAAAGAGCACATGTCACTTTTAGAAAAGTTAAACTCAATATTTTCAGTACCACTTATAAACGATAAATTTTTATTCAAAATATTTACTTGCTATATAAACAGCTACCAGTTTAATTTCAATGGGGAAAACAATTCTTAGCGTATATTTGATGAGCAAAATGTGGACCAAAAAAAAGTCCTAGTGACTAGGTCCCGGAGAAAATGAACACTCTTGTATACATTCAATGGGTGTGTAAGTTAATAGGAATGTTTCTTTTTTCTATTAAGTATGATGTTTGCTATAGGTTTCTATTAACATTTTTTAAATTAAGGAAGCTTTATTCTATTCCTAGTTTGTCAAGAACTGTTGTTGGTAGCAGGTGTTAAAATTTCATCAGTACTCTTTCAGTATCTATGGAAATAATCATATGACTTCTATATTTTAACACAGCAATGTAATGAATTATCAGATCCTTGATGTTAAAATATCCTTGCATTTCAAGGATAATACATGCTTTGTCATAATGTATTATCATTTCATTTTATTGCTAGTTTCTACTTTAAAATATGATTTATTATCTTTTGTGTCTTTGTTCATAAATGTTTCATATTCTTTTAAAGAATTTATATAAATAGTAATTATTCTCAACTTGTGTTTCAATATAATTTATTTTAAAAATGATTTCTTGTCTTCTTTAGGAATAGGGCTTATATTTTCAGCTTCCTCTATGGTTATTAGTCTGTAGTTTTTCTATTTCTTTGAATCTATTTTAATTATCTATGTTTTCATAGAAAATCATGTATATCTTATTTAAACATAGTGGTATAAACTTGCACGTAGTTTTGTCATTTTTAAAAGGTCTTTTTGGTGTTCATATTCATTTTTAATGCTATTTATTTGTGTCATCCATCTTAATCTGTTTTATCTGATCATTTCAAAGTATCAGATTTTGGTTCTGTTGTTCAAATACACTTTTTATGTCCTGTTTTATTTATTTTATGTTTTATCTTTAAGCTGAAGACTTAGGTTATTTACTTTCAGTTTTTATTAGTTTCTGATAAATACTTTCATGCCTATAAATTTTGCATGGGATGCCATTTTTCCTACACACCACAGCTTTTAATATGTAGTGATGGTCAGTGCTGTTTATTTTTTAAATGTTATAATTATTAAATTTATGCTATATCCAAAATATAAAAGATGTTTAAAGGTTTCAAGATAGACTATTTTTTACCACTCTTCTCAAATTGTTTTATTGATTAATTGGCAACCTATTTTGTATTGATTTTAAGTTTGTTTTTTTTTTTTGACTGAGTCTCACTCTGTTGCCCAGGCTAGAGTACAATGGCATGATCTCAGCTCACTGCAACCTCTGCCTCCCAGGTTCAAGCGATTCTCCTGCCTCAGCCTCCTGAGTAGCTGGGACTATAGGCGCACGCCACCATGCTCAGCTAACTTTTGTATTTTTGGTAGAGATGGGGTTTCACCGTGTTGGCCAGGATGGTCTCTCTCTTGACCTCCTGATCCGCCCACCTCAGCCTCCCAAAGTGGTGGGATTACAGGTGTGAGCCACTGCACCTGGCCTAATAAGTATTCTTTTTAAAGCACAAATCTGATCCTGTTTCTCTCATGCTTTGGTGGCCTCACTACCCTCAGGATAAAATTTAAATTCTCTCACAAGGCATCTTCACAGTCCTTCACTCACTCAGCCTCACTCACATCTCAGTATTCTTGTTTATTATTCCTGCTGACTCCTCCCAGTCCCACCCATTCAACTCCACCCTCCAACCCTTCCACCACTGATTTCATTGAATCACAACTGCATACACTTCAGCTACATAGAATTCTATATCATTTCATAAATGGGCTGTGATGTTCTCTCTTGCATCAGGAATGCAGGTTGTTTGTTTTCTCTGTGGAAAACATTTTTCTCATTTCTACTCCATTAACTGAATAGTTCCTACTTATCCTTCAGGTCAGAAAATGCATGTCAGTTTCTCCAGAAAGTTCCCTGCCAATGTTAAGGAGCCTCTGTGTATTACTCTGTTCTCACACTGCTGCAAAGATACTACCTGAGGCTGGGTAATTTATAAAGGAAAAAGGTTTAACTGATTCACACTTCTGCATGGATCAGGAAACTTACAATCATGCTGGAAGGCAAAGGAGAAGCAAGCACCTTCTTCACAAGGTGGCAGGAGAGAGCAAAAGTGCAGGGGAAATGCCAGACACTACTAAACAACCAGATCTCATGAGAACTCCCTCACTATCCCAAGAACAGCATTAGGGAACCACCTCTATAATCCAATTATCTTCCACCACGTCCTTCCTGATAGCAGCAGGAGGCAGACAAATTCCTAGGCAGATAGGGGAAGGTCCCTCGTGAAAACCAACCTTCAAGCCATAGACAACCTGAAGCCTGAAAACCAGGCTTCAAGTTCCGGGTAAGAATCCACAACCTGGAGTGAGAACTTCGTTGATGCCTTTTAGCCAATCAAATGGTGTTTTCTCCAAGCTCACCCATGGACCAGTCAGCACATACTTCCTCCCACCCATGGATCAATCAGCATGCACTCGCTCCATTCTGAGCCCATAAAAACCCCGGGACTCAGTCATACATGGGGACTGCTGCCTGCTAATAGGAACCGGCCACTTTGGGTCTTCTCTCCATTGAGAGCTGTTCTGTCACTCAATAAAACTCTTCTCTGCCTTGCTCACCCTCCAGTTTTCCACCTAAATTCTTACTGGATGCAGGACAAGAACTCGGAACCTGCTGAACAGTGGGTGCAAAAAGGGCTGTAACACTCTTCTGGCTGGCTCACTGAGCTGCGAGTAGGAGCGAAAAGGGCTGTAACACATTTCTAGCTGGCTCACCAAGATGTGGGTGGTGACACACTCCTGTTTCCCAGACTGTGGATGTGAAGAGCAGTGACCTTTCTGGAGGCCCAGACCTCCGGATTCCCCTAGACTCAGCTGTAACACTATAGCCCTCCCACCCTCTGTTGCCATTGAGTGGCCACCTCATGTGACAGGAAGGGGCAGTGGCGCTGGGTCAGCCCAGAAGCCACAGGCCAGAGCAAGGTGGTGGGACTGAACAAACGGAAAACATTCCCCCACCATTTGCACAGCTGAGGGCAGCAGGAATGAGAGCTGTAGCACACTGCCCTCCACTCCTTGGGGCTCCACAGTTGCTGGCATCTCTGAGTTTTTGGGTCTCATTGTATCCACCATCCAGAAGTGGGTGCCTGCAGCAGAAGCCACTTGTGGTATGCCTGGTCCAGCCACAGGCACCTGTGCCGGCTTCTAGAGCTGCCCACCCTGCCACAGCAGCCAACATGCCTGGCTGTGCATAGTGGCTGGACCCCACACTTTCTTGCTCATACATCCCTTACAACTGCATGCCTGGCTCACCCTTGGCGTGTGTGGAATCTGGGCCAGTAGCATGAGCCAGGCATAGCCTGCTGGGCCAAGTAAGCTGAACCAGCCACAGAGGTTGCTGGCTGGTGAGGCAACACCCAAAGGATCCTGTGACACTCCCTTGACACATGGGGATTACAATCTGAGATAAGATTTTGGTGGGAATATAGAGCCAAATCATATAATTTCACATCTGGACCCTCCCAAATCTCATGTTCTTTTCACATTTCAAACCCATTCATGCCTTCCAAACACCACCTCAAAGTTTTAACTCATTCTAGCATTTACTCAAAAGTCCGAGTCCAAAGTCTCATCTGAGACAAGTCCTGTGATCCTGTAAAATCAAAAGCTAGTTAGTTACTTACAAGATACAATGGGGGTACAGGCATTGGGTAAATGTTCCTGTTCCAAATGGGAGAAACTGGTCAAAATGAAGGGGCCACAGGCCCCATGCAAGTCTAAAATCCAACAGGGCAGTCATTAAATCTTAAATCTCCAAAATGATTTCCTTTGACTTCATGTCTCACATCCAGGGCATACTGATGCAAGAGGTGGGCTCCCAAGGCCTTGGACAGCTCTCCCCTTGTGGCTTTGCAGGGTACAGCACCTGCAGCTGCTTTCACAGGCTGGCATTGGGTGCCTGTGGCTTTTCCAGGCATATGGTCCAAACTGTTGGTGGATCTTCCTTTCTGAGGTCTGGAGGATGGTGGCCCTATTCTCACAGTTCCCTAGGCAGTGTCTCAATGGGGACTCTCTGTTGGGGTTCCAATCCCACATTTCCCCTCTGCATTGCCCTAGTAGAGGCTCTCCATGAGGGCTCCACCCTTGCATCACACTTCTGCCTGGACATTCAGGAGTTACCATACATCCTCTGAAATCTAGGTTGAGGCTCCCAAAACTCAGCTCTTGTCTTCTGTGCACCCACAGGCCCAATACCACATGAAAGTCACCAAGGTCTGGAGCTTGCACTCTCTGAAGCAATGGCCTGAGCTGTACATTGGCCCCTTTTAGCAGTGGATGAAGCTGGAGCAGCTGGAATGCAGGGTGCCATATCCCAGGGCTGCACAGAGCAACAGGACCCTGGGCCTGGCCCACCAATTTTCCCTTCTAGGCCTCTGGGCCTTTAATGGGAGGGGCAGCTGTGAAGGTCTCTGACATGCCCTGGAGACATTTTCTCCATTGTCTTGGCTATTAACTTTCAGCTCCTTATTACTTATGCAAATTTCTGCAACTGGCTTGAATTCCTCCTCAGAAAATGGGTTTTCATTTTTTACCACATGATTAGGCTGCAAATTTTCCAAACTTTTATTCTCTTCTTCCCTTTTAGACATAAGTTACAATATCAAACCATCTCTTTGTGAACACATATAACTGAACACTTTCAGAATAAGCCAGATCACATCCTGAATGCCTTGCTGCTTAGAAATGTCTTCCACCAGATACCCTAAATCATCTCTCTCAAGTTCAAAGTTTCACAGATCTCTAGGGCAGGGGCAAAATGCTGCCAGCCTCTTTGCTAAAGCATAGGAAGAATGTCCTTTTCTCTACTTCCCAATATGTTCCTCATCTCCATCCAAGACCACCTCAGTCTGGACTTCATTGTCCATATCACTATCAGGATTTTGGTCAAAACCATTCAACAAATCTCTAGGAAGTTCCAAACCTTTCCATATCTTCCTGTCTTCTTTTGAGCCCTCCAAACTGTTCCAACCTCTGTCTGTTATCCAGTTCCAAAGTCACTTCTACATTTTCTTATTACCTGTACCCAGCTCCTGTTACCAATTCTCTGTGTTAGTCCATTGTCACACTGCTATAAAGATACCATCTGAGAATGGGTAATTTATAAAGGAAAGAGGTTTAATTGACTCACAGTCCCACATGGCTCAGGAAACTTACAATCATGGTGGAAGGCAAAGGAGAAGCAAGCACTTTCTTCAAAAGATGGCAGGAGAGAGAGAGAGAGCATGCAAGGGAAATGCCACACACTTATTAACAACAAGATCTCATGAGAACTCCCTCATTATCATGAGAACAGCATGGGGGAAACTGCCCCCATGATCCAATCACCTTCCATCATTTCCCTCCCTCAGCAAGTGGGGATTACAATTTAAGCTAAGATTTTGGTGGGGACGTGGAACCAAACCACAGCAGTCTGCTAGTCTCAATGTAACACATTCTACATCACCTCCCCCATTACATTGCAATGGTCCATTTACCTGTTTGTATCTTCTACCAAAATTGTGAGCAACTTATGGGCAAAAGACTATGTCTTGTTCACTCCACTGTTTACACAATTTACAAATATTCTTCATAGAAACCAGAGAAAATAGTTATTTAAAGATGCTTTTTGCCTGTGGAGGTCATATATATGAGTATAAAATGCATATAGGGAATGGCCATTCTCTGAAAACTGGCCTTGGGGACACAGCTCTAAGCCAATGGGAATACAGAATGTGTTGTGGCTTCTCTCCAGACCCCCAGAGCTTCAATCTCTGTCAATTCTAAAGGCACTTGTGGGCTTTATGCATGTGGCACTCCTTGTCTGTTTCTCGAACCCCTAAGTGAAGTAGTACTCACAAACACAGCTGCTGCTTCCTTAGACATTGTTGATCTCTCATTCTCTATGAAGCTGTGAATAAATCAAAGACTCATCTCGCTGTGTGCTATAGAATCACCAGTGCAACATAATAAAGCTTCAGTGGGCAGCATCAAGGCCACTGGAAAATATTCTTGAGCCTGCTCACCTCTATTACACTCCAACTCATCCTATGAAACCACATAAAAATTCTAACACATTAACATTCCTAGTTTATTCCCACAATTCTCAGAACTCTCATTTGGGGCCTTTGGCTAATGCACAATTGTTTGAACAATAAAAATTGATTTTTTTAGTTCACAATGGAGTTTTGTGTGAGTAAGTGCATGTGTTTTTCATTCAAACATAAATAGCCCCACTTGGTTGTGAATGAAATCAGTGTTTATTGTACTAATAGTTCACAAAATGAATTAAACATACCTAGAGTTGAACAAGCTTTATTCCTACCTTCAACCACAGTGTCTCTCCTTTCTCAACCTCTATCTCAAAAGGATACTTAAAAATAAATTCTGGAATCATAAGAAATAAGAGTGAGCAACATAGGTGCATCTATTGTGACCTTAGTAAACATGAATAATACCTCGTTAGACATTAAATCACCAGTCTTTATTCCTCTGCCTGTGAACTGGTTTCATATCACACTCAATACCTCTACGGGAAGTTATAGGAAAGGGAATGCTGCATCTGGTACCTTTGTTTTCTTTCTTGAAAACCTCAACCTTCTCAATAATAGAGGTCCCCTTCCAGCTGTGATATTTTATGACTAATCTTTACAGTTTATAATTGTAATGTTCCTCATGTATTACATGATTCCTGTGTGCCAGGTGCGCTCATTCTCCTAACAACTCCACTGAGTAGTTATTGTCCCCATTCTAAGGAAGCGGGACCCGAGTCTTAACCAGGTGAAGTCCTGTGTCCAAAGTCACGGCTGCTAAATGGAGAAGCCTGGGCTGGGCTAGCATCCAGTGCTTTGTCTTTTAGCAAAATGACTAGCAAGAGTGAACAACAAAAATCATCCCCAGCACTGTTGGATTGTTTTTCATTTAAAAAAAAATGCATAAACAAATAAGCTGCTAGATTAGTTTTTCAAGTTCCTATTTATCTTAGACTCCATGTTTCTTGAGCATTTAACCCTACTCTCAGGTAAATATTCAAGAAAAAGCTGTCTTGGCCAGGATCCCCACATCCTACACAAAATAGGATCATGGGGAACTGGGTGTTGGGAGAGGCCTTGGTGTTAACCTTAAGGTAGGAAAGTTGGAGAAATTCAAAGATCAGGAATGTGGAGTACAAGGTTTCAGGCATAAAGGTTGAACAGAGACACCCATTCCCACTGTCTCCCATTCCCCAAACACAAATCTCTTGAGGCCGCAAAGCACTGATATGTTGTCATGACAAGTTATACCTCTGAAAATCACAAAGTACAATAAATTTGTCTTGCATGAATTTTCTACTCATGTCTGCATCAGTAATGCAGTTGGCCACCAAAGGAATGGAGAACATTGAGCGACTAGATAGTGAGGAGATGCTAGTAAAATAGTAGCAAAGCATATAATTCCCCAGTCAAATGGAAGTAAAATTAGCAATTAAGTCCAACTAAGTTAACACAAAACATGTTCCTAATGTGCATATTGATCAGTAATACAGACCCTGTCTTGGTATCCAAGGCTGAAGGTGGGGTTAAAAAAAAAAAAAACAAAAAAACTGGAGTATGTTCTTTCTTTCCAAGTCTTTGCTTTTCCATGCCTCAAAGTAAGAGAGGGGTGCACTCCCTTCCACTCAGGGGGTGGAAAGGCAAGTGTAGCTGATAGGTTTCCAGGTCACTCCTTAGCTACATTAATGGGATGAAATATTTTCTCACCCAAGATCACAGTAAGTGTCCAAATCTGAAGGGCAGCCAGATGCAGTGGGTAGTTCCAGTTACTCAGGAGGCTGAGGCAGGATGATTGGTTGAGGCCAGGAGTTCAAGGCTGTAGTGCACTATGATTGCACCTGTGAATAGCCACTGCACTCCAGCCTGAGCAACATAGTGAGACTTGGTCTCGAAAAAATCAAAACAAAACAAAAAAATCTGAAGGTCAAGAATTGCTGACTGGGAGGACCAGGCATAAGTTGCCAAAAGCAGAGACTAGGGGATGATGGGGATGGAGGCATCGCTAAGGGATAGGGCCAGAAGCTGGCATGGGGTCCTATGGAGTTGATCATCTGTGAACTAAGATTAAAGAGTTTGGGAGTCAACAAGGAGGGTCTGGGTCAACCTCAAAAACAGCATCTGCTCTTTGAGACCCCAAAGCACCAACAACTAGACAGAGCAAAGGGAAGAGGCAACATGAGAGGACCCATGGAATCAATGCTGGAGGGGCTCAGGATCCATCATCATGATAGGTGACATTTAGTGTGTACTTACTTCATGTCAGCTTGTGCTACATGCTCCAAAAGCATTGTCTCATTTAACCATTGCAAACCCTATAAAGGGAAGCTGACCACAGGGCCCAGGCTTTGAACCACTCCACTTACTGCTATCTGAAGAACTTCATGCCTCCCTGAGTCCCAGACACATCCTTCTTAAATGGTAGTTCACAGACTGTTCTGAACAAAAGAAGTGACTAATTCTTGAATCTCCTTTAGCTATTACAGCAAATCATTGTACAGATGCTGTACTCTGCAGAGGCACCAGCACTCTAATTGTCCTGTGGAAGGATAATCAATGCCAGCTGCCAGCTAGAGAAATGCAAAATCTCCACTGAGTAACCGAGAGCCCCTGCTGAGACTGCCTGGAAGTGAGTTCAAGGAAATCTTTTTAGTGTTTGAAATAAGTTCAGGCCAGGTGCAGTGGCTCATGCCTGTAATCTCAGCACTTTGGGAGGCCGAGGCGGATGGATCACCTAAGGTCGGGAGTTGGAGACTAGCCTGATCCACACGGAGAAACCTCGTCTCTACTAAAAATACAAAATTAGCCAGGCATGGTGGCACATGCCTGTAATCTCAGCTACTCGGGAGGCTGAGGCAGGAGAATTGCTTGAACCCAGTAGGCAGAGGTTGTGCTGAGCTAAGATCGCGCTATTGCACTCCAGCCTGTGCAACAAGAGCAAAACTCCGTCTCAATAAATAAATAAATAAATAAATAAATAAATTCAAATCAGAAAGCATGGAAGGGTGGAGTCAAAATCCAAGATGAGCATTTGTTGCAGTGTCCTCAAAATACCCCATCTTCCAGATTAAGGACACCCTGGAAAGGTGACAAATATGCTCACGTGTGATTAGGAATCTGATCTCCTACAGAGAAAAGTTTTCCTCAGTCAGGAGCTTCTTGCTTCATTTGTTCACTACCATCTCTCACTTTTCAGCATTGTTCTTGTTCTCTCTTCCCTTTTTCTGAAGATTTTCTACCACCCCAAAACTTGTTCTCCAGCATTCCCCAGGGTCCAAGAAAGTACCCAGGATGCTAGCCTGCATTCCAGTTCTTCTAAAATAAAACTCCTGTGAGCCACTATTTTAGATTGGATTCCCTAGAAACAGAGCCTGAGACAAGGATTCTTGTAGATGTAACTTATTGAAGAAGGAGGGTTCTCAAAAGAGAAATGAGACAAGCAGGATGAGGCAGAGAAAGGGGCTAAGCAAGTGTGCCATCTTGGCAGGACCCTGGCTACAGCCTGGTCTCATGAGAATGCTGGAAAAGAACGTACCACAGAGCCCATCCCTCTGTGGGGAAAGGGGACCAGCCTTTTGTCCTCCATGTCAGTCAGTTGTTGGCTGTGCCCTAAGGGGTAGTGCATGGGGAGGGGCATAACCCCCCCAGGTAGAGCGCCTGTGTGTGCTAGGAAAGGGATGGCTCTGGCTTGACTGCTTTCCATTTTCATAGTTGTATTCATCTTGTACTTTGTTCCCAGATGGGATTTCATACTTTAGATTGCCCAGTTTGGGCTGTCTTCTAAAGAGAGTGAAAATCTTGCTTCAGTGTCTCAAGAATATAGCATTTCTCAGTAATCTGTCAAACTATTTACTTGGGTTATGTTTGGGGTGTTTTTTTAAAAATCTATTTTTAAAATTGTAGGGAGAGCCACCAAGTCTCTCCTGACTTGCAGCACTGCACAACACATGAAAGTCTCTTTGTCATCCCTTTTGTATTTTGAATTATGTCTGTCCCCTTACAAGGTGTCATTTGTTCTGCCTCCTCTAGTTCTGACACCAATGTAAATGAGATCTATTTATGGAGATGGTAGAGAGAGAGCAGCCATGCAATCTTTACCTTTCCTTATTTGCTACAGGAATGAAGCCGATTATCATCCAGTCCGCAGATGGCACATGTTTCAAGCTCAGAGGATGAAAGGACTGAGGGATATTTCAACACTGATTTAGAGGCAAGAAGGAAAGGGCAATGAGTTATCTGGGTCCAAGAAGATATCCCAAGAAAAACGGAGTTACTTGGATATTTGGTTTAAGAGGCAGAATCAAGTATCAAGGTGAACTAACTCATCATGTAGCCCCCAGCAGAACAGAATAGCTTAGAGCCTAAGCTTTGGAGTCTGAGTCTCAGAGAGTCTGAGAGTTCTGAGTTCAAATCCTGGCCTCTCCACTCTTAAGGCTGTGTGTGATCCATGGTGTGATCCTGGGAAAACTACTCAGTCTCTAAAACTCATTCCTCTTCCAGGAAATGGTGATAAAATACATACTTCTCAGGGGTAATCCAAGAATTAAGTGAGAACATAAATCTGTGGAGCTTAGCAAAACCCTTGGTACCTGGCAACTCTATTTGTTCTTTTGGTTGCAAATAACAGTAAATTGCTCATGTGAGTTAAGCATTAAAAATGGAAATGTAAAATTAGGCTACACAGCTCATAAAGCCCAAGAGGAGGATTATCATCAGGCCTCAGGAAGAGACTAGAGCCTCTGTGTTATTTCAATTCCTCCTGATGCAGATGCCAAGATGGGATTAGTTGTATAAGAGTTTAATCTGAGGAACTAACCATAAAGGGAGTAGGGGAAGGAGCTGGGGAAGACGAAAAGAGCCTGCAGATCACGGTGCAGGTCTGACTCCTGTGGAGGAGAGAGGGAAGGAAGCAGGGTTGGGCAAGGAAGAACCTTGGACTGCAGCTCAGCTGGAGAACATCCCAGGCAGGCCCACAAGACACCTTAGAACCAAAGCTCTAAGGATGGACCTGTAACTCGTCCTGCTCTGCAAGGTTATTGTTGGGGAGTAGCCCACTGGGGAGCTTTGGAACGGATGTGGTTGTGGGTCCAGCTAGTCAAAAAGTAACTGGCTCTCCCTCTGAGCTTCAATTCCTATTTTACGGGACAAGAGGCTAATTGGCCACGTTTGGGTCATGTTCATCGCTGACCAGGGTGGGCAGGGTCATAGATATTAATTATCATAGATTGGAGTGGTGGAGTAATTTCCAGAAAAGTGACAGAAAAGGCAGAGACTAGTACCAACAGACAACTCAACAGGAAAATATTCAATAAAAGGTGCCAATATTACTCATGGTGTCACTTTAAAATAGTTCCCAGCATAGACAGTGTGACATTATGAAATCGACAACTAGTGTAAACATCAACCCTATAAGCATTCAACTGCCCTAACAGAAGTCCCACACTTTCAATACGGCCAGCTGGCAATACATCAGAAACACCACCCTTTAGAGGAGACAACTGCGCGTGCTTCAGCAATCCATCTAGCAATCAGTGCCCAAGACCTTATTAATTAGCAAAGAGAATGTCAGAAATAGGCTTTTATTATGAAAACAGTGACTTGCTAACTAGCAATGATAAATGCTAAAAATGGGCTTTAATTGATAAAAATTACAGGTATTTAAAATATATGGATTGGCCGAAATCCTTAGAGACGTATCTCTTTGTTGCTTGCATAGGATATAAGAGCCCAGTTATGGTGTCACCTGCACCCTTAGGAATGTTGCTTTAGTTCTCATCCCTAAATGGTCCTGTGCCCAGCCCCTGATTGGGAAGATTCTGGTTTTCTGAGTGGTCCAGGACTTTACTGACTTCACAGAACAGGATGTTAACTGATGAGTGCTTGCTGATGTATGTTCTGTTCCATAAATAACTGTCCATGTGGCAGGATTTGGTCTCACTTCCACATCATACAATAGTCAGCTTTTGGAAAAGCCTTAGGCCCCACCTACCTCATGGTTTCTTTGGCATCTGTTTTTATCATCCCCAAAAGAACTTTAGGTTTGGAATGTGACTAGACTGAGTTAGATCAGGTTGCAATGACAATGAGAAAGCCATTAAGTCACTGGTTCTTCCATGAAGCTCCCAAACCCCTGTGTCCCATCTGAAAACAGCTTGGGTGCTCTAAATGTAAACACCTCAGCTGTCACTCTGCTTGGTGATGTAAGAGGTTTTTTTTTGTTTGTTTTTCAAATACATGACTCTTCTCCCCAGATTGTATTAGATGAGAATGTTCTACCCTTCATGTTCTGCCCATAATACACGCTCACCACAATTTCTTGAATAAATGAATGAATGTCTGAAAAAAATGTGCAACATCATTCTACCCTCCTGTGCAGTTCTAAGGAGTAGGCAAATTCCCTGTGGTTTTGCAGCCCTCTCCAGCTTAGGCTGACCTTGTTTCCACCTTCTTCCCTCTCCCAGAGGCCCTCTCCTGACCTAGGTCAGCACCGCACTCTCTTCATATTAGCAGAACCAACAGAGCTACTGCCTCACACAGAAAAATATGTGACCTTTCAAAATCTAACAGGTAACAGCATAACAATAATAGTCAATCTCCAAAGTCCCCAACTTTCTTCCCAACTACCGTGACATTGTATTAAGGTGGCAGCCACAACAGAAAAAAGGAAAAGGATGCTGGATTGGAAAAAACTATACAGCATGTATCCTACCATGCAAATATGGAGATGGCAGCCCCTATCCCCCAACACAGGACTTGGCTCAGCACAGGACTTGCCTTGTTCAGCACAGGACTTGGCTTCACTTAACATAACACTAAATACTCACTAAGTTTTCCATTATTCATTTGCCTGAAAAGACCAGCTTTTTCTGGTCTCCTTGATTCTCATTCCTGAATTGCATGTTTTTAAATCCATGTTAGCATCACTACAGAGGATCTAAAAACCAAGATAAAGGAATGGAAGGAGAAAGGGGTGTTAAGTCAATGTAGCCTTAAATCAAGGTAGTGTTTGGGCCTGCAGAGGAAGCGCAACTGAGAGCTGGTGATGGGGAGTGGACTTCCAATCAATCGCATTGGGCCTGTTTCCCATTATAGCAAATAATCGAGAGCTGTCTGCAGAGGCATCAAAATTTCTGCTTCAGCATGGTCCAGCATAGTGGCAATGATGAGGGCAGACACAGTCACCGTTCACTATCTTTGACGTAGTTCAGACATTAAATATCTCAATTTTTTAGCTATAAAATGGGAATTAGAATAATTCTTTTAATTAACTTCCGGGATTGTTATAAAATAAAAGCATGAACACAGACACCTTTGTTAATCATACACACAGGGCCATTCCACTAAGGGATGATCATTAGAATTATTTTTCCTCAGTAATACCTACCATCAACAAGTGAATCATTCTCCAAGTCTGTGGGCTAGCTAAGGAGTGGTAACTAGGTTCCTTTGGGAAATACACATGGGAAAGATTTTTATCCATACCACCGACTCAGGAGAAAGGGTCTCTCAAAACACCAGGCCAAATGAAAACTTCACTTCTGAGGATTAGATTTAAATGCATAAACTAGTGCAGGGAAAAGACAGTCACCTTTGCTTCAAAACAGGAAACGCTTCCAGCGTTTCTGTAGGTTTTCGTCTTTCCCTATCTTATCTTACCCTCTTTTAGTTGTCTAGGGTCAGAAATCAACTTTCTTTTTAAATCCCACAGTCTTAAGACTTGAGCCTGCGGTTTTAGGTGTGCCATTGTATCCTGCCATGTGCAGTACAAAGCATGGGATGGGGATGGAACGTTCTTTCTCATCAGAGGCCACACATTCAGAAAGAAAAGTTAAAACCCTTTATTTCTCCCACTAATGACTGAATTGTTATCCTGAAAATGTATATGTTGAAGCCTTATGTGATGGTATTTTGAGATGGGGTCTTTGGGTCATGAGGGTTGATAAAAGAAAAACTTCAACTGAATTAAGTTTAAATTTAACTGAGCAATGAACAACGTGTGTATCAGGCAGTCCCCAGAATCACAGCAGATTCACAGAGACTCCAGCGCAGCCATGTGATAGAAGAGGATTTATAGAAAAAAAAAGGGAAATGACATACAGAAATGGGGAGTGAGGTACAGAATGGCTGGATTGGTTACACTTGGCATTTGCCTTATTTGAACACAGTTTGAACACTTGGCAGTATATGAATGGTTGAAGTATGGCTGCTGGGATTGCCCGAGACTCACTTATTGTTACAGGCTCATACTCCTAAATTAGGTTTTCAATCCTGTCTACCTATTAAGCTAGGTTGCAATTTGTCCACAAGCACTCAAATATAGAAGTATGGAGTCCTTCTCAGGCCATATTTAGTTCACTTTAAGTAAACCTCTCACTTTAGCTCTCGAGGGTGGAGCCCTCAAGATGGACTGTTAGTGCCCTTGTAAGAAGAGACCAAAGAGTTTGCATTTGGGTGCTGGCTCTCTTGCTCTCTCTCCCTTACGCTGTCTTTCCCTCTCTCCCATGTGAGGATATGGTGAAAAGCATCTGTCTATGAGTCAGAGTCCTCACCATGAACCAAATTACCCAGTACCTTGATATCACACTTCTAACCTCCAGACTGTAAGAAAATAAATTTCCGCTGTTGAAGTCACCCAGTCTAAGGCATGTTGTTATAGAAACCCAAGCTGACTGAGACACGCTCAAGCAGTAAAACAACAGGTGGATTTCACAGTAAAAGGTAAACTATAAACAAAAAATGTTCTTGCAACAAAGGACAATTTTGGGCGAGTGCAAATTACTCTGCTTTCAGCCAGAGAAGCCAGTCCAGGGTGTGGCCCCAGGAAGGTCCCTGTACACCCCTTGTCTGGCTCTGTAAGCCAAGTGGGAGCATTGTAACAAGCTGAGAGAAAGGAACGTTAGGACCCTCAAATCTTCTTAGGATCCAAACTTTAATAGGTATCAATTGTTCCTTTCTCATGTGTATTAGTCCTGGTGAGTTAGATTATGCTGCAAAAACAAACAAGCCTCCAATTTTAAATCCACTTATGCTATATGTTCATTGAGGACAGCTGGGGACTGTGCTCTGTGTCCCCACTTTAGGACCCAACCTGGCAGTCCCTATGTGGAACAGTGCCCATTGCTGTGAAAGAAGTACAACGAAAACTTGGCAAATGATGCACTGGCTCTGAAAACCTCCACCTGAACGTGGCACACATCACTTCTGCTCACATTTTATTACCAGAAGTGAGTCACATGCCTACACTTAACTCAAGGGGGAAGGAAAGGCAACTCTACCACGTGCCAACTGGAGAACTGGAAATATTTAGTGAGCAGTTTATTGTCTACTACATAGTGCTTAGAGGTGAAGAGAGCATCAAGAGAAGGGTTTTTAATTGTTTTTTCTTTTCCTAATTACTTTCTTCCTGTATCTTCCAGATATCCCCACCAGTCAAAATAATTTGCCTCCTAGAAGTGTTTAAAATTCTGATACTTCAGATTTTTCAGGACTCAAGAGGTCCTATTTTCTTTTAATGCCCAAATGACACTAGACCCAGCCCCCATTCTACTTGACCTCAGGAGGTGCCACCTCTCACAGGAACTCTGCCCCAAGCATGTTATTGCATAGCCCTGGTTCATGCTTTCCGATCATCTGGCTCTTGAGCACTGCTCCAGACTGGGGAGAAGTAGAAGGGATGGGACTTATGAAGTAAAACACTCCAGAAAAGTGGCATTGAGTAGGAAGAACATTTAGGAAGAAAATCACTGATCCATAATAGTTTTTTAGGAATGCAGAGAAAAAATCAAGGATATATAAAATTATCTTAAACCAAGGAGGAGAGGTAGTAGCATTGAATGTGGATGAGACTGTACTTAGCATTTGCATTTTGTATCCATCAAGATGCAATGGATTGGGAGTTCTGGTTCCTGCTTAGGATACTGAAAGCTGGAAAGAGCTTTGATAACACACCAGCAACAAGAAAAATCCAGATAATAGAAAATGACAGTTTGTAAAACTCATCAGAGAGCTGAGGCCACAGGCAAACAAGTCTAAGGAAAGACAGGTATCTCCAAGAAGAGATGAAATGTGGGCACAAACCCACTTGTGGCAGAACATGGAAGGGAGGAAAGCCAAGCACCATACAAGTAAGAAAAACTCAGTTGAAACTTTTCATGAATTGCTACAGGCTAATGCTAGCATCAAAGAAAAGAAACCCTGGGAACTGCAGACACAAGGGGACTTTGCAGGTTGTTCAAGCACAGAGAAGGGCAGGATGGGAGATGTGAGAGGGCTTCCTCTGGTAGTGACTATCACCCCTTCCAGAACACTTCTCCCCTATGAAACAAAAGACTTTAGCTCCCTGGAGTAAAGGGAGTAAACCTGTAGCCTCCAGGGCACAGAAAAAGATCCACAGTGTCTGAAGGAAGGAGAAAGAAAGAAAAATATCTATCCTGGGGAAGGATTGGGAAATTATCATAGCACAGAATGTTAGAGAGCTCCTACAATTGAGGAAGGAGAAGGATGACTGAAAAGTCCCGCTTGCGAAACCCACAGGCGCAGGGCTGCCCGATTCTGAGACATGGCCATGATAACGGAAAATGTACTCCCACCTCCCACCCCGAGGCTAGCAAACACAGAGTAATAAGAAACAGTAAGTTAATGCTGTGTGAAGAGCAAGAGCACAGAGAAAGACTACTTTCTGGAGTAGGCAGAGAGAAACATTGAGAAAAGCCCTCCAGCAAACCAGTCCTCATCCTAAGCGTAATGTAATACTATTACAGTAGAAGACGGTGGGGGGCAGGGGGGTGTGAACTGACAGCAACCACAGCAACAAAAAAGCCCAAATCCAGCTCAACTCCAGATCAATTCATCTTCATTCCCAGCCGCCCCCCACCAAACACACTTTAGTGGCCAAGTAGAAGAGCCATGTTCATTTCTAGGCATAAATACATTTACTTCAGTTTCCAACATCTCACAAAGTATCCACATTCAATCCAAAATTAAGAGATATACATGAAAGGAAAGGAAGAAAAACATTACCCTAAAACCAAAATTAGACAAAAACATTGCAAAGTAAGAAAACTACAGGCCAATACCCTTCATTAATGTTGATGCATTAATCAACATTAATGCATAGAAAATGATAGCAAATAAAATTCGACAATAATACAAAAAATCATGAAACAGTTGGCATCACCCTAGAAATACAAGGCTGGTTCAACATTTAAAAATCAAATATAATGCCTGATATTACCTGACTAAAGAAGAAGAACCAAATGATCAGATCAATAGGTGCAGAAAAATCATTTGACAGAATTCAACATCTTTCATGACAAAAACTCTCAGCAAACTAAGAATAGAATCTCACCCCCAAAAAAGGCATCTACAAAAAATCTACAGGTATCGTCATATTTAATGGTTGAAAGACTGAATGTTTTTCCCCCAAAATGGGACAAGAAAGACATATCCACTCATTACTCCTATTTAATATTGTCTATATTCTAGTCCAGGCAACAAGAGAAGAAAAATAAATAAAAGACAAATAGAATGGGAAAGAAGAAATAAAACAATCTCTATTAGCAGACAATATGTTTGTCTTTGTAGAAAAACCCAAACAATCTACCAAAAGAAGCTTCTGGAACTAACTAACTAATGTACACAAAAAGCACATAGAACTAATGAGTAAAATTAGTAGAATACAAAACCAATAAAAAACAGTCAATCATATTACCTATACAGGCAGTGAACAATTGGAATTGAGAATTTTTTTAAAAAAAATACCATTTACAATAGCACAAAAAATGAAGCACGTAGGTATGAATTCAACAAAACATACATAGGATCTGTATACTGAGAACATTGATGAAAGACCTCTGATGAAATACATCAAAGAAGATCTAAATAAATGGAAAGATTCACCATATTCATGGATAGGAAGATTGAATATTGTTAAAAAGTCAGTTCTCTCTAATTGATTCAAGGCAATCTCAGTCAAAAAGCTCTTGCTTAGATATCAACAAGTCAATCCTAAAATTTACATGGAAAGACAAAGTAACTAGACTAGCAAAAGCAATTATTAAAATGAAGAACAAGGCCAGGCGCGGTGGCTCAAGCCTGTAATCCCAGCACTTTGGGAGGCCGAGGCGGGCGGATCACGAGGTCAGGAGATTGAGACCATCCTGGCTAACATGGTGAAACCCCGTCTCTACTAAAAAAAATACAAAAAACTAGCCAGGCGAGGTGGCGGGCGCCTGTAGTCCCAGCTACTTGGGAGGCTGAGGCAGGAGAATGGCGTAAACCCGGGAGGCGGAGCTTGCAGTGAGCTGCGATCCGGCCACTGCACTCCAGCCTGGGCAACAGAGCGAGACTCCGTCTCAAAAAAAAAAAAAAGAAAAAAAAAAATGAAGAACAAAGTTCAAGGACTCACGCTATTCAATTTCAAAATTTACTATAAAAGCTACTGTAATCAAGACAGTGTACACTTGACAAAAGGATAGA
This sequence comes from Colobus angolensis palliatus, assembly GCF_000951035.1. Classification (NCBI taxonomy): domain Eukaryota; kingdom Metazoa; phylum Chordata; class Mammalia; order Primates; family Cercopithecidae; genus Colobus; species Colobus angolensis. Next base: position 318,560 of record NW_012114877.1, on the reverse strand, counting down.
CACATTAATAGAAAGACCAGAAATTGAACCACACAAACACAATTAACTTATTTTTGACAAAGTTTAGAAGGTCACTCAATGAAGAAAGAAGAGAATTTAGTGTATTTTCTTTTTTTTTTTTAGATGGCCTCTCTCTCTGTCACCCAGACCAGAGTGCAGTGGTGCAATCTCGGCTCACTGCAACCTCCGACTCCTGGGTTCAAGTGATTCTCCTGTCTCAGCCTCCTGAGTAGCTGGCACTACAGGCATGTGCCACCAAACCTGGCTACTTTTTGTATTTTTAGTAGAGATGGGGTTTCACCACATTGGCCAGGCTGGTCTCGGACTCCTGACCTTGTGATCTCGCTGCCTTGGTCTCCCAAAGTGCTAGGATTATAGGTGTGAGTCACCACACCTGGCCAGAATAGACTTTTCAATAAATGGTACTGGATTAATTGGACACCAATAGGCAAAAAACAAAAAAGTAGAACCTTAACAACTCAAACCACCTCACATCTTATACTAAAATTGACTCAAAATGAATCACAGAACTAAATGTAAAACTTAAAACTATAACACTTCTAGAAGAAATAATATGTAAAAATATGTAGTACTTTGAGTTTGCTGATGACTTTTTCAATATGACATAAAAAGCATGATTGATTTAAAAAAGTGATTATTTGGGATTTCTCAAAATTAAACAGTGTGGATGAGACACTTAAATGAATGAAAAGACAAGCCATAGACTTGGAGGAAGATATCTGAAAAACCACATCTCTGATAAAGAACTTGTATCCAGAATATATAAAGAATTCTCAAAACAAGGAAGACTCAAAACACTAGGAAAACAACCCAATTTTACAAGGGGGTGGCAACATTTACATAACCCTAGAAAGTATAAAAATAGCAAATAAGCATATGAAAAAGTACTCACATATTAGTTATTAGAGAAAAGCAAATTAAAACCACAATGACTACTACCACATACTTATTAGAAGGGCTACCATAAATTTTTTAAACGACAGTATCAAGTTTTAGTGAAGTGGCCACTGCAACTCTTGTTCATTGCTGGTGGGAATGCAAAATCATATGGCTACCTGGGAAGAAAAATAGTTTGGCAGCTTCTTGTAAAGATAAACATATTCACCGAGTCTCACATTCCTCAGTATTTGCCCAAGAGAAGCAGAACTTATGTCCACATAATAACTTACACATGAATGTTTACAGCAGTTTTATTGATAATCACCAGAAACTAGAAACATCTCAAATATCTTTCAACTGATGAGTAGATGAACAAACTGCTGTACATCCACACTATTCAGCAACAGAAAGGAAGGTACTATGGATACCCACAATAACATGGGTTAATCTCACCTGCATTATGCTGCATAAAAGAAGCCAGGTTCAAAAAGCTACACGCTGTGTGACATCCTTCTCCTTCCTCAATGGTAGGAGCTCACCAAACTCAAAGTATTACATATTTTTACCTATTATTTCTTCTAGAAGTTTTATAAAAAGAAAAAAACTATATGGCATTTTTTAAAAAGCAAAACTATAGGGACAAAAAATCAGATTAGTGAATGCCAGGGGTTAGAGATAGAGTTAGAGGTGGTCTACAAAAAAAGTTGAGCAGGATAAATTTTTGGAACGATAGAACTGTTCTATATCTTGATTGTGGTAGTCATTACATGACTATAAGCATTTGTCAAACTCATCGCACTGTACTCTAACAAGATTTATTTTACTGTATGAAGTTAGACCTCAACAAACCTGATTTTTTAATGCCATGAATTGAGATTTAGAGTAATAGCATCTTTGACTTGCATATCTGATAGGAGACAAGAGGAGAGGATTTTTTGGGGGGGGGAGTGGTTGCAGTTTAAGCACTGGGGGCCAATTCATAAATTTCTTTTCTTTCCTTAAAAGAGAATTCAGGCAACCATGCTTTTCAAGGCAACATCTCCACAACAACCACTGAATGTTACCTTTCCTTATACTATTTTGAAGGATGTGCTACTTTAGAAATAAGCAAGCCACCCTCTATAATAGCAATCATTTTTAAAAATTGACTTATTTTTATTTTGTTTTTGATTTTTCATTGACATAATAATTACACGTATTTATGACATAATAATTATACATATTACAGTGTGATGTTTTGACACATATATATTTCATGTAATGATCAAACCATGGTATTTAGCATATTCATCACCTCAAACATTTATAATTTCTTTGGATTCTATATAATTTCTTGGACATAATTTGTAACAAATAGTACAGGTTTTCTCAAGGAAATTACATGATTGAGATTAAAATTCACTCAGGTATACATGGCCATAACAAAGCAAAGATGATAGTTTTTATGATGAAAACATCAATTAGGAAATATTAAGTTTCCAAGGGAAATTATATTAGCTGATTTCCTGTGCTGTATTTCTGTCATATAGAACAGAGGTCCCCAACCCCTGGGTCACAGACAACCTGTTAGGGACCAGGCTGCACAGCAGGAGGTGAGCGGCGGGCGAGCCAATGAAGCTTCATCTGTATTTACAGCCACTCCCCATTACCGTCTGAGCTCCATTTCCTGTCAGATCAGTGGTGGCACTAGATTCTCAAAGGAGTGCGAACCCTACTGCGAACTGCACATGTGAGATCTAGGTTACATGCTCCTTATGAGAATCTAATGCCTGATCATCTGTCACTGTCTCCTACCAGCCCTAGATAGGACCGTCTAGTTGCAGGAAAACAAACTCAGGGCTTCCACTGATTCTATATTATGATGAGTTGTATATTTCATTATATATTGTAATGTAATAATAATAGAAATAAAGTGCATAATAAATGTAATGCACTTGAATCATCCCCAGACCAGCCTTACCCCCCACACCCCAGTCCATGGAAAAATTGTCTTCCATGAAACCAGTCCCTGGTGCTAAAAAGTTTGGGGACTGCTGATATAGAGAAAGACTTAGAGAATTTCCTTAAAAACTGAACACTCTTTAAATGCATGAAGTTTTAAACATTTATTCACTTCTGAAAGTGAAGTGGCTATTTTAAAGAGGAATTCTCCATTTTGGCTTCCATGTGAGGACAGGTTACAGCAGATACTCTATTTGCCCATGTAGCTCCTGCGTGTGAATTAGAAAGAGAAGCCCTTTCCTTCAGGCAAACATATTGACCCTGGGATACCCCAATCGGCCTGCAGAGAGGGGACTGAGCTTTCAGATTCAGACCCCCCTGACTCAGCTGGGGGCCCTTTGGCATGACACAGTTATACATGTTAGCCCTGTTGCCACTACAGAAATGGAAATCTTCAGTTTGGAAAGAAGAAAACTGAGTCAATAACATAATGAATACAGTCATACGAATGGGTGAGGGATGGCCTCAGATCAGTTCTGGTCCTTTAACAGTAGAATCAAGCCATGTTCCTTGATGCCTCAGAGAGATCTTTTTCAGACAAATTTTAAAAAAGCATTATCCTAATCGCACAACAGGTATATCAAGAGCTGGTTCTGGCAGGAAAGAGAATTTGGATCTAGATGAAATGAAATTATGGATGATCCAGAAAAACTAGAGAAATTTAAGATACAGACATTATGTGTGACTGAGACACCTTCCATTATTTGATAACCCAAATATTCTCTCCTGTCTCTAAAAATCTTGCAATTTAGCTATAGTTCTGTTTGGTTGAGTGAGCTCACACTGACCACCTGTAAATTAGTGTAAATGTCTTTCCCATAGTGAAAAGAATGTTTTTTCTTTCACTCATAATCAATGGCTCAAAGTAGACAGCTGGGTTCTGGCTAGGTATTGCTTATTAATCACATTTGTAGATGATTGCAGCCGCCCACTTGTCATCACTTGCAAACCTCTAAGTTATCTATTGTGGAAGACAAAAGGAACCATAAAAACTTCACAGAAGGAGCTGACAGTCTCTCTCAGGTCCTGGACTCGTGTTCTATTCAATCTGATCGCAGAGCAGAGCAGTTTCAACCTCCTAGAGCCACTTACCAGATGTTTCAGATGGGATTGGGGACCCTGGGCCAGTAAGCAATTGCTTCACCAAGAGTCTTCTTCAGAGCCACTGCATGAGGAGTAAGAGACTGGATGCAGAAGCCAGGCCGCCTGGTTTGAATTCTGACTGCCATCGTGAGATTTGGGTCAAGTTATATAAAACTATTTGTGTTCAGTTTCCTAATTTTAAAATGGAGGTATATAGTGCCTACGTCAAAAGATGGTTAGAAGGATTAAATGGGAAACACTGCTTTTACACTCTTTATAAAGTGCTGTTTGTGTAAGGCAGGAGGACAATTTGGTGTTGGGAAAGAACACACAACTTGGCAAAGAATCTGAGTTAGTGCCAAGACAGGAGCACTTATTAGCTTTGTGGTCTTGATCAAATTATTTACATTCTCTGAGACTTGGTGTCTTCATCTGCAAAATGAATATACACCTTTATTTCCTACCTGCGGCACTGCAGCATCAAATAAGAGAGTGTATATAAAAATATTGTTACCTGAAATAACCTTGTAAAAGTCATCAAAGTTTGATTTTCAGAAAATTGAAAATGAATCACACACATATAAAATGGATGTGTGTCAGAGATTGTATTTAATTCATTAATTAATGAAGCAGTCATTATTAGTAAGTCTGGTCCGAAGATCACTTGAGGAGCAGAGTATTTATAGATAATTTAATAAATAGATGTCAGAAGAAAATTGCGGGGTTAGTTACAAAACTGGCAAAGATACTACAGTGCAATAAGTCATAACCTTTGGGATTATCTTTTCCACCTGGTAGATGTCATTTGTATTTCCAGTGGACAAAAAATATGCAAGTTAACACAGTATCTGGGATATAATCAAATAGTTAAGCAAACACCAGTTCATTCCCCTAGATAATTTTTTTTTTATTATTATACTTTAAGTTCTAGGGTACATGTGCATAACGTGCAGGTTTGTTACATATGTACACTTGTGCAATGTTGGTGTGCTGCACCCATCAACT